>NW_027596279.1:0-448395 GCF_964194155.1 Cetorhinus maximus | reverse complement strand
ACTCAGTACAACGGGAAGCTCTTTAGAGCCAATGAAATCCTTTTTGAAATGTAGTCACTTGTAATCTAAAAGCAGGAGAGTTTGATTAAAATGCTGATTCAGTAGATGAGAAAATTCGATCTGAAGAAATCCATCACAATGTAGAAACTTTCTTTCTATCTCCCTAAACATTTCATGGTTTGTTTGATGCAGATTCAGCAGATGTAAATCTGCAGCTGTGTGAATAAATTTCACCTCGAATTCCTGACGAAAACAGGGATAAAGCATCCCATTTCTAGCAGGTCATCTCTCAGCCTTCTCTTTTCTAGACAAAAGAGTTTCAGGCTGTTCAGCCTTTCCTGGTGATTATAACCTATCCGTTCCTGGAACATTTGTGAATCAACTTTTATTTTCCTGTTCCTTGCGACACCTGATAGCAGTAGAAACAATTCCAAATGTCCGATTGATTTCAGTTTGGACTATTTGTATTTAAAAGTTCATTCTCTCGATGTGTCCATTGCCTTAGCCACTCAACCACAAGGACTCAGTGTCTGTCTGTTTAAATGACAATTTCCATCATCCTCCACTTTGTACCAAACCGACCCTCAGAAGCTGAAAAGTCTTCATTCAAAAAAAAAAGAAAATTCGTCTTGTATATTTTAAAACTATTCTTTTTATTCCCTGTATCATCTTATTATGAAGCCACACAACTAACGTGAATAATGTTTGGATGGTGAAATGGGAACTGAACCGCATTGACACACACACAGGAATATACACTGAGAGTGACAGAGGGCAAGGGTTTGTCTCTAAGGAGTGGAAAACATCCAGAAAGCAAGCATGACACCAACCCGGCTCTGTTTTTGTTCCATTTCTAGCTGTAACTTTTGTGAACGCTTGCAGGCGAATGGAAATTAGAGAACGCTGGGGGTTTTGGATGTTTTTTATTCAACTTAATCGACATTTAATTGTGCAGGCACACTCTAAAATTCAGGAATGATAAGAAGAGTAGTTGTCAGGATTCCAGCCCACCTGTGGAGACCCCAATAGATCCAAAACCCGTCGCCTTAACAACTCAGTCACGAATCCAAGCCCCAGATTTGCACGAATGTATAAAATCATAGACGGCTAGATCAGACGGTCATTCAGCATATTGTTCACATGCCAACTCTCTGGAAGAGCAACTCAACGACTGCAATTACAAACCCCGCCTTTTTCCAACAGCAACTCATGTTAATATTGTCTCTCCTCATTCCCCCGATCAAAGTAAAACACCGCACACTCCGCTGAGTTGAATGTGAGTTGGTATCTGTTGGTTCAAATGGGACTGCTGCAGGTCCTAAAAGGAAGATAACTTGAACGTTTGGCGACGGTGGGATTCACACCTACGTTTCTGTAGAGACTGGAACCTTAATCCAGCGACTTAGACCACTCAGCCACGCTTTCATGTCAAAAAGGTTGTTCATAATTTCCTTCACTGGTATTGCCAACGAAAAGAACAGAAGCAAAGGAGGAGGGGGAGGTCATTGGGAAACTTGAACCAGCTCCGCCAGTTAGTCAGATCATCCTGCACTTTCTAACAAACAGAAATCATCTCCTCTGCTTGCTTCTTTTTTCAATGTTTCATTATTTCGATATTTCAAATGATGTTTCTTTATTCCTTTGTGACTCTGCGTGTTTACTCAATGAAATGTTGGTAATAGGTAATGAGATTGCAAATGTTGACTCAGAAAAATGAGGAGATGTTTGGTCAGGGTAAATATTTTTTGATAATTTGATTTGACATCAACGATTTCAAAAAATTTGAAAACTGTCAAATGTTTCAGAATCCAACTCTTCATGTCATTGGGTCAGGAAAACTTTGTTAACTTTCATACATTGTGCATGGACACAGCAGAAGGCCCTGCACCTCTTTCAATATTGTTTTTTCTTAACGCAGAGTTTTCAAAAGGGAATTGGACGATGACTAGAAAGGGAGAAAAAGATCAGGGTTATGGAAAGAGACAAATAAATTGAGATTAACAAGAAAGCCCGTTGAACAAAACTGACATTGATTGATTGTCTGAAAGACCTCTTGTAGAGCTGTGCCTTTTGATGATGACATTGTTGATCAGTCTGTCTCCAGCATTCATAATGAGAACAGCCGAATTCCATTTCTTCAAAACAAAGACCCAAAGTGCTGCTGCATGACGTCATCGCTTAACATTTTAGTGAAGCCCATTGAGCCTTTGTGCTGTTTCCTGTTTCTGTGGCGCAGTGATTTTCATGCTTGCCTAACACATGAAGCGATCTCCGGTTTAAAACTGGGCAGAGCCATAATCATAATTTGTGGGTTCACGTTGCAGCCACGTGACCTGGTCAGTGTTTATCCCTCAACCAACTGCACATGGTCTGCTCATTGTGACGTACCTGGTTTTGACTGTTTCCTGAGCGGTGATTGGCTGCCGTGTTCCCTGCATTACAACAATGACTGCACTTCAATTAAAGCAAAACTGCGGAAATCTGGAAAGGAAAACAGAAAATACAGGAAAAACTCAGCAGGCCTGACAGCATCTTTTGAGAGAGAAACCTACTGAGTTTTTCCAACATTGTCTGTTTTTATTTCAAAAAGTACTTAATTGGCGGGAAAGTGGTTTGAGACATCCACTGGTCTGGAATAGCGCTATTAAAATGCAAGTCTGTCCTTCTTTAATTATCTTAACTCCCAGTCCTCTGGTTACTGACCCCCGTCAGTGGAAACAGTCTCTCCCGATCTGCTCTATCAAACCGCCCGTCCCCGTTGCCCTCACCCCATCACTTTGAGCAGCTCCGTGAAATCTCCGTTTAACCTTCTTTGCTCCATAGAGGACAATCCCGGTCTCCATAAAATCTCCACAAAACTGAATTTCCTCATCCCTGGACATGATGCAAGGCGGAGGATTGAGATGAGATTTTGGAATATGTTGTCAGTTGGCAGGCGCGAAAATGGAGAAGGAACCAAAATAGAAATCTCAGTCTCCAGCTTTGTGAATCTTCAGATATTCTTTGGGAACCGGAACCAGGGGAGAATGAAGGGTGAACTGTCCGACTGACCAGAGACAGTCAAGGCACCTTTCCCTTCTTTAAGACGTTGGAACATTGACCCCATGTTATCAGTGAAATTAGCTGATCTGAGACATTGAAAGGATTCTCGTTACTGCACCTCAGGAATTCAAACTTAATATCGGCTTTGGGACAATCAGAATACTTGGTAACAGACAAGACAGAGAAAGACTCGAAGGGAGACAGCACCGGTTGTAGGAGAGCTGGTTCCCGGTGACATGGATGTGTCTGCAGTGGGTGGGATCAGGCTGTTTCCATGTATCCACAATGAATGTCCTGCCCTTCATTTTGGAAGAGTAAAACTGATAGAAAACAATTGTCATTCCTGTAGCAGCAATCTGAAACTTTAACTCGATGACACCATTGTTAGAAGTTG
This sequence comes from Cetorhinus maximus, assembly GCF_964194155.1. Classification (NCBI taxonomy): domain Eukaryota; kingdom Metazoa; phylum Chordata; class Chondrichthyes; order Lamniformes; family Cetorhinidae; genus Cetorhinus; species Cetorhinus maximus. The sequence continues at coordinate 444,959 of NW_027596279.1, read as the reverse complement.
CATCGGTCTCTGTGGCGCAATTGGTTAGCACGTTCGGCTGTTAATCGAAAAGTTGGTGGTTCGAGACCACCCAGGGACGGAACTTCCCCCTTTTTCCAGCATTCATTGTCACTCAGTTCCCGGTTGTTATTGGCTACTTGAGCTGAATGTCAAGACCCCGGAAATGTTGCCGGCTCCACTGTTATCCAGTGAGCTCCCAGGTAAGCGGCTTTTTTTCGAATATTCATTTCAAATATAATGATAAAACATTTAGACCTACCATGCACTGATATCCAACACACTGGAAATTTATGAAGTTATTGGATTCAAACAAACCCATCAATTCTTCTCTCTTCCTCAGCTCCACAGTGAGTGAGACAGGGAAAAGCAGAAAAGCAGCAATATTCCGGCCCCGCACTCTCCAATCACCCGCTGCCAGCAGAAAGCGGCGACTACAGCTTCAATCAGCGGGTTACTGCCCATCCCTGGGACACAAGATACTCCAACCAGGGCCAAACCTCCCAATACACCGAGCACAGGCTCTGGAAAACGCAGGTAGATTATATCCCGATCACTAAACCTCCGAGCAGCATTTACAGAATACCCGCGTGAGTGAGTCACAAATAAAAGTCACACCAACTTTCTAAATCTTTTCATTGTCAAATTCCTTCATTTTATTGAAAAGCTGACTGTTGTGAATCTGAAAATGAGCACCATGGGATTTGTGTTACTGAGTGACTTGTTTTCCACTGATTGTCCTTCAGATTTGCCATTCAATTTGTGTTGGATATTGAAGCGAATCTGTTTTCAAAATGAGGACACAAAGCAGGTAAATATTGAATCCAGAAACAGATCCTGAGGAAAATGGATCACAATATTTGGAAGGAGGTGCAGCTGAGAAGCGGAAGCTGTGAATTATGTTGTTGAGGATTGAGTGGAAAGCATTGGGGCCTTGGTCAATCATTGTGGCTGAGTGGTGAGAACGATACTTTTAAAATCCACTGGGGTTTCCCCAAGAAAGTTCCAAACTTACCGACTGTGCTTCTTATTATTTCTGATTTCAACCAGGTGTCCACAGAACTCTCGGATCAATGGAAGAAAAAACATCCAAAAATTCTCCTGATTTTTGGACTCTAAGGGAATGAAGGGCGTTCGGGATCGGGTGAGAAATTGGTGTTGAGACTGGAGATCCGCCATGATCTTATAAGGTGACGGAGGAAGCTTGTGGGGCCTTATGACGTATTGTTGCTGCTTTGCTTCTGTTCTATTTGAGTAGCAATGCTAGGAAAGGCGATGGGCAGTAATAATGAAGCTTGGTTTCAAATACCACTTCCACTGCTGCTAAAATTGCCCGATTGGTCAAAAAACTGGCAGCTCACAGTTAAAGCAGGTGTGTGCGGTGTTTCACTTTAACAGAAATATTGAGAGACAATAAAATATAAATGGCTGTGGAGAAAAGGCGGGGTTGTTGAATTAGCTGTGAAACTTGTGCAGGACAGATATTCGCCTCCAGCTCTTTCTGCCCGTCCAGGTCAATTAACTGCTTGATGCAAATGCTGTCAGATGGTGTGAACGTAAAACAGAACGTGATCGGTTTACAGATAGCAGCTTACAGAGACACCAGGATCTTCCTGTTTCGCACAAGTACTGATTACAGGAATGTGCACAGTGCCGATTATCCACAATCACACTTCCCTTCCAGTCTTGTCTACGTTGTTCAGCTTTGAAAATGCTCATATTTTCACATTGGATTTCAATGTGGAGAAAGCAGAGCTGTGATAAGCTTATATAGATCAGCAGATGTACTGCAAGAAGTTACATAACAGGCAGATGATAACAATGCTTTTTGGACGCGGTGAGCTCCAGTGAAGGATTGACACCATCAATGTGTCGCTCAATTAGTCTCGGGACAAATCTCATGCTGGAAATGACAAGAAATCTCGCTGAATTTGCTCCGTGTTTTGGTTTCAAACGAGCCGAATACAAGGTAAGAAAGTACATCTCGCTCGAGTGGGTTATAAAATGGAAGAATGACTCGTGCTGTTGGGAAACATAAAATTATAGAAAGTTGCAGCACAGAAAGAGGCCATTCGGCCGGGCGTGCTGCTGTCAAAGAGCAGTAGTGATTGGTTGATCCATCAGGAGTGATATTTATGTCAGTGCAAACAGTAGGCAGCAAAATCTGCCCTTCTCCCACCCATATTTTTCCTGGCGCCACCATCTCTGTGGTCAGTGCTTTGCACCCAGCCCTTTTCTTGTCCTTCTTTCACTCCACTTCTGTCTTTGTTCTAGACTTGTCCAAATATGACATTTCCAACTCTGCTGTGAAACTTCAACTATTACCCCAGTGGTTCTGGTGGAGCTGTTAAATGGTTTCCATCAACAAGTAATTAATACTCATTTTAACAAGAGAAAAAAATCTACATTTCCTGATCGGGAATCGAACCCAGGCTGCTACTGATAAAGTGCCAAACCCTGACCACTAGACCATCGGGAAAGCTATCATCTCAATTTCTCTGCTCCTCTCACCCACTCTAACCTGTCTCTCTCTGAACTTGCTGCACTCCGTTCTCTCAGGTTCAACCCTGACATTGTCATCAAAGCTGCTGACAAGGGTGGTGCTGTTGTTGACTGGCGCACTGATCTCTACCTCGAAGAGGCTGAGCGTCAACTCGCAGACACTTCCTCCTACCTGCCCCTGGACCATGACCCCACCACTGAATATCAAGCCATTGTTTCCAGGACTGGTACTGACCTCATCTCCTCTGGAGATCATCCTTCCACAGCTTCCAACCTCATAGTCTCCCAGCCTTGGACGGCCCGCTTCTACCTTCTGCCCAAAATCCACAAACAGGACTGTCCCGGCAGACCGATCATGTCAGCCTGTTCCTGCCCCACGGAACTCATTTCTTGCTCTCTTGACTCCATTCTCTCTCCCCTTGTCCAGTCCCTCCCCACCTACACCCGTGATTCCTCTGACACCCTACATCATATCATCAATTTCCGGTTCCCTGGCCCCAACCGCCTCCTCTTCACCATGGACGTCCAATCGCTCTACACCTCCATCCCCCAACGGGATGGTCTGAGGGCTCGCTGCTTCTTCCTAAAACAGAGGCCCAAAAAATGCCCATCCACCACTACTCTCCTCCGTCTGGCTGAACTTGTTCTCACACTGAACCATTTCTCCTTAAACTCCTCTCACTTCCTCCAAATAAAAGGTGTGGCTATGGGTACCCGCATGGGCCCAGTTATGCTTGTCTCTTTATGGGGTTTGTGGAATAATCCCTGTTCCAGCCCTACTCCGGCCCCCTCCCACAACTCTTTCTCCGGTACATCGATGATTACTTCGGTGCTGCTTCATGCTCTCGTCTGGACCTGGAAAAAATTATTAATTTTGCTTCCAATCTCCACCCCTCCATCATTTTCACATGGTCCATCTCTGACACTTCCCTTCCCTTCCTTGACCTCTCTGTCTCAATTTCTGGTGATAGACTGTCCACCAATATCCATTACAAGCCTACCGAATCCCACAGCTACCTTGACTACAGCTCCTCACACCCCGCTTCCTGTAAGGACTCCATCCCATTCTCTCAGTTCCTTTGCCTCCGTCGCATCTGTTATGATGATGCCACTTTCAAAAACAGTTCCTCTGACATGTCTTCCTTCTTCCTTAATTGAGGTTTTCCACCCACAGTGGTTGACAGGGCTCTCAACTGTGTCCGGCCCATCTCCCGCACATCCACCCTCACATTTTCCTCTCCCTCCCAGAAACATGATAGGGTCCGCCTTGTCCTCACTTATCACCCCACCAGCCTCTGCATTCAAAGGATCATTCTCCGCCATTTCCGCCAACTCCAGCATGATGCCACCACCAAACACATTTTCCCTTCACCCCCCAGGCAGCATTCCGCAGGGATCATTCCCTCCACGACACCCTGGTCCACTCCTCCATCACCCTCTACACCTCAACACCCTCCCACGGCACCTTCCCATGCAACCGCAGAAGGTACAACACCTGCCCCTTTACTTCCCCTCTCCTCACCGTCCAAGGGCCCAAATACTCCTTTCAAGTGAAGCAGCATTTCACTTGCACTTCCCCCAATTTAGTCTACTGCATGCTTTGCTCCCAATGCGGTTTCCTCTACATTGGAGAGACCAAACGCAGTCTGGGTGACCGCTTTGCGGAACACCTTCAGTCTGTCCGCAAGCATGACCCAGACCTCCCTGTCGCTTGCCATTTCAACACACCACTCTGCTTTCATGTCCACATGTCCGTCCTTGGCCTGCTGCAATGTTCCAGTGAAGCTTAACGCAAACTGGAGGAACAGCACCTCATCTTCCGACGAGGCACTTTACAGCCTTCCGGACTGAATATTGAGTTCAACAACTTTAGATCATGAACTCTCTCCTCCATCCCCACCGCCTTTCCATTTTTCCTTTTTTACCAAAAATTTATATATTTTTTTCTTTTCCCACCTATTTTCATTATTTTTAAATGTATTTCCATCCATTGTTTTATCTCTACCTTTTAGCCTATTTCCATCCCTTCCCCCCCCCCACCCCCACCCCACCCCCACCATGGCTATCTGTACCTTGCTCATCCTGATTTCTACCCTTAATGTCACCTACTAGCACATTTCCTAGCTAAAATCACCACCGTCAACATCTCTTTGTCCTTTTGTCTATGACATCTTTTGGCAATCTCCACCTATCACTGGCCCTCTATCCAGCTCTACCTGTCTTACCCCCAACACCCCCCCACCCCACCCCCCCCCCCCCCCCCCCCCCCCCCCAACCCTTAAACCAGCTTATATTTCACCTCCCTTCTTTTTTTTCCTTAGTTCTGTTGAAGAGTCATTCGGACTCGAAACGTTAACTGTATTCCTCTCCGCAGATGCTGTCAGACCTGCTGAGTTTTTCTAGATATTTTTATATCTGTTTTTGTTAGGGAAGCTGTCAAGTTGCTTTCAGTTTGGTTTATCGACGTTGCTTTTATCCATGTTTCCGATTTAGATGGAACCAATTCTTCAGTCAATGACAACAATGGTTTCTGCGAGCTGGAACATGAAATTGACAGGGAGGTGAAATAGCCCCACAAGCTGCTCATGTGTGACTGTCAATTTCCTAAACCCACCAACCTCATCACAGCGGCTCCTGTGAAACTGACAAGGGAACACACGGCAGACATTCATCACTGAAAGTAACTGACACACATCAAATTCTAAACACTTTCATATCACATCTCTTTCTGCTTCTGTCCCTGCCTCGCCTCCAGCTCCCTCTACCTGTCCAGCTCCCAGGTCAATTAGCTGCTTGAGGCAGGTACAGTCAGTTCATGAACCCAAGCTTTCCCTGGAAAGCAGGGACTGGGAATGTGGGACCCAAGGATTTTAGAAATAGTGAGTTTGCAGGCGACATGGTAAAGATAAACTAGAATCTCATCTTCCTGATTCTCCCAGATATCGATTTATGGAATGTGCATAGTGCCGATTATCCACATTCGCAGACTCCTCCCAGTCTTGTGCACGCTGTTAAGCTTTGAACCCACTCGCAAGAGTAGATTATAAAATGGCACAATGAGCGTGAAAGAAGTAAGCGTGGTGTTGGAAAATATCAAACTATAGAAAGTTATGGTAAAGAAAGAGGCAATTCGGCCCTGTGTACTGTTTTCAAAGAACTTTAAAGAAGGGTCATATGGAAATACATTAACTCTGTTTCTCTTTCCAGACATGCTGAATTTTTCCAGCATTTTCTTTTTTTATTTCAGATCCACAGTATTTTGCTTTTATCTCTGGATTTCTAGACTATGACAATACCACTACGCCACCTCCTGAATGCCAACAAATGAGTAAGAAAATACGGATGTGTTTGGATAGGTTTTTTCCTATTTAAATGATAAATCCTCAGGCGGCAGGATTCGAACTCATGTGTTCATTTTTAACAACAAATGTGAATTATGGAACATTCAATCACACTTAAATGAACACTTTGGATAATGCTTTTACCCGGCTTCAAACCGCTGCTCTGCCACATGTGAAATGACCGTGACCCCCGCTGCCCTGCACAAACCCTGCGCTGTAAAGATCCCAATGGAGCTGTCTGGAATGTTAAGCTGTGACGTCATGCAGCAGCACTTTGGGTCTTTGTTTTGAAGAAATGGAATTCGGCTGTTCTCATTAGGAATGCTGGAGACAGACTGATCAACAATGTCATCATCAAATGGCACAGCGCAGTAAGAAGACCTAAGATGGAAGCAAAATACTGTAGATACTGGAAATCTGAAATAAAAACAGAAAATGCTGGGAAAAACTCATCAGGTCTGGCAACATCTGTGGAGAGAGAAGCTGAGTTAACGTTTCGAGTCCGTATGTCTCTTCTTCAGAGTCCTGCCGACTCGAAGCATTAACTCTGCTTCTCTCTCCACAGGTGTTGTCAGACCTGTTGAGTTTTTCCAGCATTTCCTGTTTTTACTACAACAAGAAGCCCTTCACCCCATCGTATCCGTGCCAGCTATTTTTATAGAGCTAATCAAGTCGTCTCTAATTCCTTCTCTCTTTACTTAAACCTGAGTTTTCCCTCTTTCAGTTATTGTCCATTTCTCGCTTGAAGAAGGAATTTCTGCAGAATCCATGCACAGTTTGCCTTAGTTAACAAAGTTTCCCTGACCCAATGACATGAAGAGTTGCACTAGGATTCCTCATACAGTTTTCGATACAATCATTATTTATGTAACTGATTTCATATCGAATTACAAAATAACTTTATTCTGATCAAGCAGGTCATTATTATTTCTGAGCTGCTGTCTACAATCTAATTCCATTTGCTCTATAAACTGGAGAGCTGGATTCAGGTTCCAGTCTCTGGAGGAGTGGGCCCGACTCCCGCCGCTCCCAAATTTTCAGCTGCTTCCCACTTTCGGGCACATTAGGAATTCCATTTGTGTGAGCAAGAGACAAGTCCAGTTTAATACGGGGAGTGGGGCGGGTTGTGGTCCTTTATCTTGACAGGGTGAACGAGGAGAGACAATGTAAATAGAAATTGGTGTGGAGGAAAGGCGGGTGTGTGGAATTGGTTTAGTTGCTCTTCCTGAGAGCCAGCACAGATACGACAGGCCGAAAGACTGACTTTATAGCCGCCTCTGGTTTAATATGAACATGTTTTACCCAAGCAAGTGCTGTTAGTCGTGGACGAGAGTTGAGGACAATGTTTCTGACATCCATCGGGGTTTCCCCAACGTTGGTTTGCTGACTGCAGTTCTTGTTATTCCCGATTTTAACCAGGTGCCAACAGGATTAGTTATCAGATAAATAGAATCAAACAAAAACTCTCGCGCTTTCTTATTTCCATTCATCTGCAAGGATTTGCGAAATCTGCAGACGGAAATGGAACAAAACTTAGCCGGTTTGGTGACATCCTTTCTTTCTGGGTGTTTGTCTCTCCTTCGGCCTTTGTCACTGTCGATGTACATGTCAGTGTGTGTCCCGCTGTGTGTGTCAATGTGGTTCAGTTCCTCATTTTCACCACGCACACTTAATTCACCTTAGTTTTGTGGCTTCATATTAAAATCGTAGAGAGAAAAGAAAAACAGGTTTAAAAGGTTCAAGAGGAATTTTGTTTCTGCAGTTTTGGGTGGAGACTATTCAGCTACTAAGTGTCTGCACGCTACAAAGAGGAGGGTGATTGAAATTTTCACTGAGCAACATTTAAACAGACAGCCACCGAGTCCTTGTGGTCGAGTGGTTAAGTCAATGGACACATCGAGAGAATGAATGTGTAAATGCAAAAAGTCCAAACTGATATCCCTCGGACATTAGGAATTGTGTTTCTTCTCGAAGTTGTTCCACGTGTGACATTTGCAGCTCTGATGTGAAACTTCAACTCTCACTCCACTGATTCGGGCGGAGTTGTTGTGTGTTTCGGTTTTCAATCAATAAGTAAATCAGAATTTTAACAGTTTGTACCAGATCAATAAACTTTCATCGCCTGGCCGGGAATCGAGTCCACAGTGAAAGGGCCGAATCCTCACCTCTAAATTAAGAGGAAAGCTGTCTATAACCCTTGCAACATGCTTTATCAATGCCGCATTTGTCCTCTTTCAGCTACTTTCACCAGAGATAAGTTTCTGCTACAGAATTTTATCATAAAGGACATCTTCGGGCAATAAGGGGTGAGCTGCAGTGAAGGGTTGGCACCAATAAAGTGTCGTTCAACTGGTCTGGTTCCAAACCCTGTGCTGGAATTAAAGAAAAACTTTGAGTTTGCTCAGTGCCTTGACTTCAAAAGCGAGGATGTAAGAAAGTACGTTCCCATAGAATGTAATAAAATGTCGGAATGACTGGGAAATGATGCTGGAAGACATCAAATTATAGACAGTTACAGCAAAGAAAGAGGCCATTCGGCCTGGCGCGCTGCTTTCAAAGAGCAGTTGTGATTGATTGGTCAGGAGTGATATTTGTGTCAGTGCAAACAGTCGGCAGTAAAATCATTACCACATTACCACGGCAGACATTCGTCAGTGAAAGCAACTGACACACATCAAATTCTGCCGTTTTCATGTCGCATCTTTTAATTCTCTGTTCACCATCTCAGACATTTCCAGGTCGATCAAATATCATCCATGCAGAACTTTGTCCTGTTCCTCGTTCCACTAAGAGGTTTGCTGTCGGTAAGACGCAGCAAGTGGCTCCATAGCTCAGTGGTTAGAGCACTGGTCTTGTAAACCAGTGGTCGTGAGTTCAATTCTCACTGGGGCCTGTAACTGAAATTTGGTGGCAAGGTAACCTTAGAGGAGAGCACTGCAAAAAGATATCGGAAAGTGATTTGAGTGGGTAACAAGATGTCAGATGGAATATAATGTAGGCAGGTGCGGATATGTTCACTTGGTTGTAGAAATGAGAACAGCGGAATGCTTTTAAAATGTGGGAAAGTAAATGTGCTGGTGTTCAAAGAGACCTGAGTGTGCTTGTACAAGCAATGTAGAAAGTTAGCATGCCAGGGCAGCAAGAAATTAGGAAGCCCAATGGCATATTGGCCTTTATTACAAGGGGATTGGAGAGCGAGAATAAAGAAGTCTTTAAAGAAGGGTTTTGGTGAGACGGCATCGAGAATCCCGTGTGCTGTTTTCATGTCCACATTTATAAAATGATATACTGTCAATGGAGACGGTACAGAGAAGGTTCACTAAATTGGTCTCTGGGATGAAATGGTTGTCCTATGATGAGAGGCTGAATAAATTGGGCTTCTATTCTCTGGAGCTTAGAAGAATGAAAGGCAATCTCATTCAAACCTACAAAATTCTGAGGGGGCTTGATCGGGTGGACACAGAGATTGTTTCCACTGGTCAGGGAGTATAAAACACTGGGGCACAGTTTCAGGGTAAAGGGCCAATAATTTAGGGCTGAGATGAGGAGTTATTACTTCACCCAAAGGGTTATGAATCTTTGAATTCTCTACCCAGAGGGTTGTAGCTGCGCCATCATTGAATACATTTAATGCTGGTATGGACAGGTTTTTGCTATCTCGGGGAATTAAAGGATATGGGGAACGGGCAGGATAATGGAGTTGAATCCCAAGATCAGCCATGATTGAATTGAATGATGGAGCAGGTTCGATGAGCCGTGTTGTCCACTCCTGCTCCTATTTCTTGTGTTCACATACATGATAAAGACAATAATTCATGTTATAATAAAAACAGAAAGTGCTGGAAGTTCTCAGCAGGTCTGACAGCAAATGTGAAGGGAGAAACAGAGGGAAGATTTCAAGTTTAATATGACTCTTTTCCAAACCATAAATTGGCTGCTGGTTATGACATTTTGCACAGCATCGAGACAGGGAATTGAACCCAGCCGGTGAAAGCACCGAATCTGAACCATTAGGGTGTTTCTATAGCATACCTTTTGAACGAAATTAGCTTCCAACTGAAGGTTTAATGGTTTGAAACCACCTCGGGTCAAATAGATTCCCTCTCTTCCTGCTTCTACTTATATCACTGACGTAGTTCTGCTTTGTGCCCTTTGGCTACAAGGAAATCTTGTCCAAACTTTGTCACTTCTGCTGTTAATCAGTTAGTTCCCACGCAAATAGATTTATGAATATTCATTTCAAATAAAGCGAGAAAATGGGGGAAACATGTGCATAACATCCATCCTATTAGAAAGATTGGGTTCAAAGCAACGAATAGAAATTGATTATCTGATTGCATATACCGAACTGGAATACGCCATCACATCGAGTGAATCCACTGTCTGTTCAAATGTTGCTCAGTGAAAATGTCAATCTTCCTCCGCTGTGTAGCGTATGGACACTGAATCAATAAGCAGCCTCCACTTAAATAAACACAGAAAGCGTCAATCTCCTCTTGCAACTTTTACACCTGTTGTTATTCTCTGTACCATTCACCACGAAGATATATAATACAAGTGAATAAAGTTTTGCGATGGTAAAACTGTGTTCACCCCTCGGGGAACTGAACCACATTGACACAAACACATGAACACACACAGACAGAAGCACCGAGAGTGACAGCGGGCTAGGTTTTGTCTCTGAGGAGAGGCAAACTCTCAGAAAGCAAGGATGTCACCAATTTAACTTAGATTTATTTCATTTCTGACTGCAGATTCTGTGAATGCTTACGGATGGACAGGAAAGAAGGAACACAGAAGTGAAACAGGAAAAACAGACGGGAGTGTTGGGAAGGTTCTGACTCCACTTAGCCAATAATTAATCCTGGAGGCTCCAAAAGGACAGAACACTGAGCAGTGCAATCGGCAGGACGCGAACCCGTGGGGGCAGATACCCAGTGGAGCTCTAATCCATCGCCTTAATCACTCAGCCATGACTGGAGACCGGACTCTGGTGTAAATGTTGTTCATGTAAAACTATGGAATGGTTACAGCAGAGACTGAGAGCATTCAGCCCCACCAATTCCCACTCATCCTGCAGCCTCCCTTGTTCTTCCTACCTAGACGAACCACGTCATGTGTCAAATGCCCCGAGCCTATCCTAAGGGATTTGATGAAACGTTTGAAAGGACGAACCAACTGAAAGTTTGGCAGTGATGAGATTCAAATCCACGACTCGATCGAGGCTGCAGCCTAAATCCAGAACCTTGGACCACTCAAACACACTACTGCTGGCAATATGATAGTAACTATTGCCTTGAGTGGTATTGGTGCTGAATAAGAACATAACAGCAGCAGGAATAGACCATTTTGTCGCTCGAGCCCCTCACAGTTCTATAAAATCAGAGCCAAGGTAACAATCTTGAGGCCATTCAGACCGTGTCAGAGGAACATCGACCATTCAACTTTTTGATGCTGCTCCACCATTCAATAAGATCATGGCTGACACAACAGAAACCCCGCGCGGCGAGTTAGCCCAAGGGACTTGTATAGAATTTCAAACTGTGTCCTCATGCTGCAGTTCTGGATTATGCTTTGCAGAAATAGGATTGGGCTGGGATATTTAGGAACACCGGAGAGAAATTGATCGAGCAATAGAATCGTGAAAGTTCACAGCTCATTAGCACCCATCGTGCCCTCGCCAGCTTTTTACAAAGAGCTGCCTAGTTAGTCTCAATATCTTTCGCTTTCTTCATAACCCAGCAGCTTTTCCATTTCAAATATTTGTCCGATTCCCTTTTGAAAACTCGGAGTTAAGGAAAACAATATTGAAAAAGGCGCAGGACCTTCAGCAGTGTCCATGCTCAGTGTGTAAAAATTAACAAAGTTTCCCTGGCCCATTCTCGGCATGTTATTTTATTCAGAATATATTACAGTTCATACAGTATCATAAAAATTTATTGAGACCCCATTGACCAATCTGCCACCAAGGAATCATGTCTGACCCCAGTGATCTGTGAAAAATGTAACCCGATCAAATGCAGCCACCAGCGGGCGCTCCAGTGGCGCAATCGGTTAGCGCGCGGTACTTATAGAGCAGTGCGATCAGCGGGCTATGCCGAGGTTGTGAGTTCGAGCCTCACCTGGAGCAGAGGTTTTACTGGAGCTACTACATGTGGAACCACATTTGGACCGAGATTCTTGAATTAATGGTACGGTTTTCAGCCGGCAGCATTGCAATGACAGAGCATAAGCGCACCCCCGACCACCGTACTGGTTTATTAAATTCTGTTACACAGAGTTGTTGTACAGGAAGATCAACAGCGACTCATTTACCATCTCCGCATGGTTTTAACTTGTTCTATTTGACTAAAAACGTCAAGGAAATCATGTTTAAATTTTTGCATTTCCACCACTGATCACACAAGGTAACACCCGGCTGGAAGTGGTTAGTTATTACTGCTCCCCAGTTTCCACGGTGACAGACAGTCTGATCCTTGATGCAGTTCCTGATACACGCACGGGCAAAACAGATATCACCTGACTCATGAAATGCGCATAACATCAAGCTGACCTTTGATACCAAGCTGACGGTGTATTAGGCCTGTGTACTCAGTACCTTGTTGTCTGGCTGTGAAACATGGACGACTTACAGCTATCAAGAAAAGAAGCTCCACGATTTCCATCTGCGCTGTGTGCGGTGGTTTTGGGTATCTCCTGGCGAGACACAATCACAAAGACAAAGCTCCCAAGTCTGTTAGGCTCATCAAACAGAGGGAGGTTGGATGGCTCGGGCCTGTTTACAGGATGGAAGGTGGTCACATGGCTAAGGGCCAGGCGGCCAGTGAGACGTCCAAAGCTCTGCTTGTAGGACAGTTACAAGCATGACATGGAAGCCCTAATTAGCGATTATCAGACATTAATTTCACTGGATGACTACAAAGGAAGATTGCAGCACTTCCTGTGAGCATTTTTTTTTTTTTTTTTTTGCAAAAATATACTTTATTCATAAAATATCTTCAATCACATTCCAAACCATTTCAAAAACACCATTACAAGGGTACAATCCAGGTTAAACTTTTACAAAATGTATCACCATGTGCATCAGTACAAACAATATTACAATCATTTACAGCCTTTCATTTTGAGCTGTACAGCCCGAGGGGCTCTAAACAGTTCCCAGTCTCTCGGTGCGCTGTGGCAGAAAGGTCTTAGACAGCGACCCTTCCCCATTGCGCCTTTGCGGCAGCTGCCCCAAGCTTTAGTGCGTCCCTCAGCACGTAGTCCTGGACTTTGGATTGTGCCAGTCCGCAACAATCGGTCGGGGACAACTCTTTGCGCTGGAAGACCAACAAGTTTCGGGCAGACCAAAGCGCGTCTTTCACCGAGTTGATGATCCTCCAGCTGCAGTCGATGTTTGTCTCGGTGTGTGTCCCTGGGAACAGCCCGTAGAGCACAGAGTCATGTGTCACAGAACTGCTCGGGATGAACCTCGACAGCAACCACTGCATCTCTCTCCAGACTTTCTTTGCAAAGGCACAATCCACAAGGAGTTCCTGTGAGCTTTTTTTTTTTTTTTTTGTAAAAATATACTTTATTCATAAAAATCTTCAATCACATTCAAAACCATTTCAAAAACAACATTACAAGGGTACAATCCAGGTTAAACTTTTACAAAATGTATCACCAGGTGCATCAGTACAAACAATATTACAGTCATTTACAGCCTTTCATTTTGATCTGTACAGCCCGAGGGGCTCTAAACAGTTCCCAGTCTCTCGGTGCGCTGTGGTAGAAAGGTCTTAGACAGCGACCCTTCCCCATTGCGCCTTTGCGGCAGCTGCCCCAAGCTTTAGTGCGTCCCTCAGCACGTAGTCCTGGACTTTGGATTGTGCCAGTCCGCAACAATCGGTCGGGGACAACTCTTTGTGCTGGAAGACCAACAAGTTTCGGGCAGACCAAAGCGCGTCTTTCACCGAGTTGATGATCCTCCAGCTGCAGTCGATGTTTGTCTCGGTGTGTGTCCCTGGGAACAGCCCGTAGAGCACAGAGTCCTGTGTCACAGAACTGCTCGGGATGAACCTCGACAGCAACCACTGCATCTCTCTCCAGACTTTCTTTGCAAAGGCACAATCCACAAGGAGGTGAACAACGGTCTCTTCCCCACCACAGCCACCTCGAGGGCAACGTGCAGAGGGGGTGAGACTCCTGGCGTGTAGGAAGGATCTGACGGGGAGGGCCTTTCTCACCACCAGCCAAGCTACGTCTTGGTGCTTGTTGGAAAGTTCTGGCGATGAGGCATTCTGCCAAATGACTTTGACAGTCTGCTCGGGGAACCATCCCACAGGGTCCACCCTCTCCTTTTCCCTCAGGGCCTCTAGGACGTTACGTGCTGACCACTGCCTGATGGACTTGTGGTCAAAGGTGTTTTTCTGCATAAATTTTTCCACCAGGGACAGGTGGTACGGCACGGTCCAACTACTTGGAGCGTTCCGCGGCAGCGTGGCCAGACCCATCCTTCGCAACACCGGGGACAGGTAGAACCTCAGCACGTAGTGACACTTGGTGTTTGCGTACTGAGGGTCTACGCACCGCTTGATGCAGCCACACACAAAGGTGGCCATCAGTATGAGGGCGATGTTGGGCACGTTTTTTCCCCCTTTATCTAGAGGCTTGTACATCGCGTCCCTGCAGACACGATCCATTTTCGACCTCCAGATAAAGCGGAAGATGGCTCGAGTGATCGCCATCGCGCAGGAGTGTGGAATGGGCCAGACCTGCGCCACGTACAGCAACAGCGAGAGTACCTCACACCTGATGACCAGGTTCTTACCCGCAATGGAGAGGGAGCGTCGCTCCCACATGCCCAGTTTCCTTTTCACCATAGCCACTCGCTCCTTCCAGTTTCTAACGCATGCCCCGGTCCCTCCGAACCATATCCCCAGCACCTTCAGGCCGTCAGCCCTGACAGTGAAGGGGACAAAGGATCGGTCAGCCCAGTTCCCAAAGAACATGGCCTCGCTCTTCCCACGATTTACCTTGGCTCCCGAGGCCAGTTCGAACTGGTCGCAGACGTGCATCAGTCTGCGCACCGACAGCGGATCCGAGCAGAAGACGGCGACGTCGTCCATGTACAGGGAGGCTTTTACCTGAGTGCCTCCACTGCCTGGGATCGTCACTCCTCTTATGCCCGGATCCTTCCTGATGGACTCGGCAGAGGGTTCTATGCAGCACACGAAAAGGACAGGCGAGAGAGGACAGCCCTGCCTGACTCCAGATTTAATCGGAAAGCTATCTGTTTCCCACCCATTGATTGAGACTGCGCTACTGATGTTAGTGTAGAGCAGTTGGATCCAATTTCGAATTCCCTCCCCAAAGCCCATTTTGGAGAGCACATCCCCCATGTAGGTGTGCGATATTCTGTCAAAGGCCTTCTCCTGATCCAAGCTGATTAGGCAGGTATCCACACCCCTGTCCTGTACATAGGCAATCGTATCCCTGAGCAGCGCCAGGCTGTCAGAGATCTTCCTGCCTGGCACAGAGCAGGTCTGGTCAGGGTGAATCACCAATTCCAGAGCGGATTTGACCCGGTTGGCGATGACCTTGGACAGAATCTTATAGTCCATATTCAACAGTGAAATGGGTCGCCAATTTCTAATTTCCTCCCTTTCCCCCTTGTGCTTGTAGATGAGGGTGATGATGCCTTTCCTCATGGATTCTGACATGCTGCCGGCCAGGAGCATACTCTCGTACACTTCTAGCAGGTCTGGGCCGATCAAGTCCCACAGAGCCGAATACAACTCCGCCGGCAGGCCGTCGCTTCCGGGGGTTTTACTCTTCTCGAAGGACTCGAGGGCCTTAGTCAGTTCGTCAGGAGTTAGCGGTTTGTCTAGGCTCTCCCGCGTACTGTGGTCTAAGACCTCCGTGATAGAGGACAGGAAGGACTGGGAGGCCGTGCTGTCCGTGGGCTTCACGTCATACAGTCCGGCATAAAAGGATTTGCTGATCCTCAGAATGTCGGACCGTGATGACTTTACTGAGCCGTCTTCTTCCTTCAGGCTGCTGATCACAGAGCGCTCTCTGTGTACCTTTTGGAAGAAGAAACGTGAGCACGTCTCATCCTGCTCCACGGAGCGGACTCTGGAACGGAAGATGATCTTGGAGGCCTCCGAGGCAAAGTGCGAGGCTTGCTGGCCCTTCACCTCTTGGAGCTCCTCCTTGACATCGACCCCCATCGACTGCAGCCGGAGCAGATTCTGCATCTTTTCCTGGAGTCGGGACATTTCCCTCTGTTCCTTTCTAGCTTTCTGGGTGCCTTTGCGGATGAAAAACCTCTTGATGCTTCCCTTGATCACTTCCCACCAGTGTGTCAGGGACTCAAAGAGGGGTTTCACGGTTCTCCAACCTTTGTAATCCCTCTTGAGCTCCTCAATGTTCTCTGGGGTCAGCAGTTGCACATTTAGCTTCCATGCCCCCCTGCCCACCCTCAGGTCTTCCTCCAAGTGGCAGTCCGCCAGTAGGAGGCAGTGGTCAGAGAAGAACACCGGCTTGACCTCGGTGGATCTGACTGTGAATGCACGGGACACAAACAGGAAGTCTATCCTGGAACGAATGGACCCGTCTGGCCGCGACCAGGTGTATCTACGCTGCGCTCCGTCTGCAGGGTTGCTGAAGACGTCGTGCAGCTTGGCATCCTTAACTGTTTCCATCAGGGATCTGGACGTAGCGTCCAATCTGCTTCCGGCCCTGCCGGATCGTCCAGCCGCATCGATGATGCAGTTGAAGTCCCCGCCCAGAATGACCGGCCTGGAGGTCGCCAGCAGCAGTGGGAGCTGCTGAAAAACCTCCAGCCGCTCAGCCCCTTGTGCCGGGCCGTACACGTTAATTAACCGGAGTGGAGCGTTCTTGTACATTACGTCTGCTACCAGGAGTCGCCCGCCCACCACCTCCTTGACCTCGGAGACGGTGAAGTTGCCTCCCCGCAGCAGAATACCCAGGCCGGAGGAACGAGAGTCGTTTCCGCCCGACCAGATCGATGGCCCGTGGGACCACCATCGTGACCATTGCCTGTAGGAGCTGAGGTGCGGTATCGCACACTCCTGCAGAAACAACAGGTCAGCTTTGACCTTGGCTAGGTAGTCCAAGGTCGCAACACATCGCGTAGTAGATTTAATGCTACGCACATTTATGGATACAATCTTTAAACCCATATTAAAGCATTTATTCTCCTACCAAACCCACTGTCTCTGAGAGTCCCAGACCTTTAGTCTGCTCCTTCATACCCGTAGTGAGCTCAAATTCCTTCACTTTGGATGGGCTGAGGTAGATCTCCTTGGCCGTGTTCTGCTCCAGTGGCATCTGGAGGTTCACGTAGTGAGCGGATTTTGAGATGACCTTTGCTGGAGAAGCTTCTCCAAAACTCACCCCCTCTGGGGGGTTGCTGTTCCCGGCTTCCTGGAGCTGGGGTGCGATGATTGCCTCACTGCTCCCAGATTCCAGGGGCTGTGGTGCACTGGCCTCCTCAGGTTGCAGGCCAAGTTGGGGTGCGCTGGTCTCCTTGTTGTCTCCAATTTTCTGGAGCTCGGGTGTCTCGTCCTCCAACGCCCTGGAGCTTTGCCGCCTCTTCTGTCGGTGCCGCTCTGGCACTTCCTCATCCGAAGAGCTGCTGCCCTTGTCATCCGTGTCGGATGGGAGACGCCTCTTGCCGCTTCTCTGGGAAACGCCTTTGCTTCTTCTTCGCTCCCTCTTACTTTTCTTGTTCTTCACCGTCCGCCACTCCCCCTGCTGCTTTTCCACTGCTGCCTCCTCCTCCATTGATTCGCTGTCCTGAGGACTGGAAGGTTCAGGGGGTAGTGCTGTTGATTGGCTCTCTGTTGCCTCAATCTCTTTCTCCACCTTGTCTCTCTCTGTGTCCTCCTTTGTCCCGTTGAGCTCCCTGGGGGCCTTGGTGGTTGGAGTGACACGGAACCTTTCTTCTGCTTCCCCGTGGTCGGCTTTGGCTGCCTGTGCGTAAGTACGGCAGCGTTTGGGGCAGGTCCTGTAGAGGTGACTTGCCTCGCCACACAGGTTGCAGCACTTGGCCTGTTTGCAGTCTTTTGTCTGGTGCCCTTCCTGTTTGCAGATCTTGCAGAGGGAGGCGCTGCAGTTGGCCGCCACATGACCAGCCTTGCCGCATGAGCGGCAATGCTTGGGTTGCCCAGCGTAGACCAGGTAGCCACGGTTTCCCCCGATTGCGAAACTGGAAGGAGGGTGGAAAATGGCTCCCTTACCATCGGTCTTTAGCGTGACCTTAAACAGGCGTTTGCCTGTCCAGATCCCCAAGTCGTCTCGAATCTCAGTGCCGCTCCCCACCTTATCGAAGTACCTGTTGAGGAAGGTGACCACGTCGGCGACAGGGACGAAGGGGTTGTACACATGCACCATCACCTCACGTTCCCGTTGCAACGGCAGAGGAGTTCCTGTGAGCTGTTGTGCATCACCATGATGCCCATTTGCTACAGCGGCTTGGCAACAGACGCCAAGACTAGAAACAACAACCCGTAACATCGCTTTTAGGTTCATGTGAGGCACTTGTGATGGAAACTGCCCCTCAAGGATTGCCCTCCTCAGCCATCAGAAACTGTGCAGCATATAGAGACAACCAATCTGAAATAGATTTGTTTGCAGTGTGTCCGTCATCTTTCATGAATGGAAGGATGATGAAGATCATTGTGAAATTCATTTGCAAAAAATATGACGTGTTTCACACACAAACACACAAATACACACACACGAACACAGCCAGACACACACAGACGCATATGCACACACACACATACACACACATGAACACATACACAAGCACACATCAATACATACAGATAGACAAACACGCACGCACAGACACAAACAGACACACACACATGCACACACAAACACAGACGTACACAGGTGCACATAGACATACAGGCACACATGCACAAAGACACACACAAGCACACGGACGTACACAGACACACACATATAAACGCACGCTCACACACACAGAAACACAGAAAGACACAGAAAGAAAAACACAAGAGCACAAACACACGGACACACACGCACACATACAAAAACACACACACCCATGCACACACAGAGACACACATGCACACACCACACACACTGACACACGCCGACACACACATACACACTCTCTCTCTCTCTCACACACGCACACACACACGCACACACACGCACATACATACACACACAAACACAGACGCTGACACAAACACACACAAACGCACACAGACGCACATGCAAATTCACACACATACACGTGCATAAATACAATCACAGACACACACTGATACATACAGGCAGACATACATGCACACACAGACACAAACAGTCAAAAAAACAGACACAGATATACACAGACGCACACAGACATACATGCACACACGCACAAACACACATACACAGACACATGCACATACACATAACCACACACACGCACACGCACACACACGCCAATATGCCATCTTGCTCTAACGCCGGAAAAACCGCATTTCACATTAGTATTCCCATCTTGACGACCTGGGTGGCTCCGTAGCTCTGAGGAAAATGCCACCCAGTATCTTTCAGGTGGTATCATGAGCCAATAGACACTGGCATCCTGTTTCTTGAGGTGTAATCGTTGCAATGGTTGCATTAAGGGGCCACCTATCATTTAATTTCTAATGGAAACTTCTATCGTTATTATTAGTGGAAACCTTGCACCTGTCAGTTTTCAATAGGAACTTTTATCTTTTATTGCTGAAGTTGACGCTGCTGCTGTTAGTTGCTTCAATGAGACCTCTTCATGTTTTATAATATAAAGCATTTATTTTCCATTTTGCTGATACAAAGACTTGCATTTTCGAATGTATCATCAGGACCTGTCCCTCTTCTCCCCAAACTAGCCCATATCTCATTTGTATATTAAATCCAGGGCCAGATAGTGTCCTCGCTGCAGAAACCCATATCTCTGTTTATGTTACAGCAGGTCCTGCCTCTCCAATCACTGAAGTAGCCCATATCTATGTTTATAACGTACTAGCCCCATTTACTGTTATGACTGTACTGGTCCGTATTTCTATCTATATTACAGCAAATCCTGTCTCTATTATTAATTCACTAGCCCATATCTCTATTTATATTACACGAGATCAATGTCTCTGTTAATACTGAACAAGTAATGTCTCTATTATGACTGCACTAGCTGATATCTCAGTTACTGTTACAGTAGAGCCCGCCTCTGTTATTGCTGCACTAGCCCATATCTCTTTTTATATTGCACCAGGTCGTTTATCTCTTTATGCTACGCCAGACCCTAAGTCATTTCAGATAAGATTCCATAGATTATACAAATTAACTAGACAGACAAACCAATCCAAAAATGATTAGAACGGTCGGGGTGGAATTTGTAAAGCTCACAGTTAAAAACCGTAGAAAGAGAACAACGAGAGTTTCAATCCTTTCCAACAATTGGAATAATAAATCGGATAATTTCAGGTGTGTGAATATCATGTCAGGTAAACGTGCAGGATCATTTTTTCCTTCGCTTGCATACATCATCACATATTTGAGGTAAATATCAGGAGTTTCTGTGAGATGCTGCAGTGATAATTTTCCAATAAGATGCTCGTCATTCTCGATGTGATTCTAATCCCTGAGTTCCTCAGGGCAGTGTTCCGAGGCCCAAGCATCTTCAGCTGCCTCATCAATGTCCTTCCCTCCATCATCAGGTCAGAAGTGGGGTTGTTCGCTGATGATGACACAATGTTCAGCACCAGTCATGATTCCACACATTCTGAAACAGACCATGTCCAAAAGCAGCAAGACCGGGACAACAGACAGGCTTGGGCTGATAAGAATCAAGCTACATTCACGCCACACAAATGCCCGGTAATGATCATTTCCAACAGGAGAAAATCGAACGACTTCCCCTTAACATTTAAAGAGGAATTAGTATCACTGAATCCCCGACTATCAACGTTGTGGGCGTTACCATTGAGCAGAAACTGAACTGTACCAGCAATGTAAATACTGTGGCGACAAGAGCAGATCAGAGTCTGAAAATGCTGCGGAGAGTAATTCACCTCTTGAACCCCCAAACTCGCCCACCACCTACAAGGCTCAAGTCAGGAGTGTGATGGAATACTCTCCACTCGCTTGGGTGAGCGCGGCTCCAGTAACACACTAGAAGCTCGACATCATCCAACACAAAGTAGCCCACTTGTTGCCACCTCACCTACCACCATCATCATTCATTCCCTCCACCAATGATGCACAGTGGCATCAGTGAGTTCCATCTACAAGATGCAATGCAGGAACTCAACAAAACTCCTTCGACAGCACCTTCCAAGCCAATGACCACTACCAGTTAAAAGGGAAAGGACAGCAGAAAGATGGTAACATCACCACCTGGGAGTTCCCCTCTAAGTCACTCACCATCCTGACTTATAAATGTATCGCCGTTCCTGCACTGTCACTGGGTCAAAATCCTGGAGCTCCCATCCTAACAGCACTGTGGGTGTACCTATACCACATGGACTGCAGCGGTTCAAGAAGGCAGCTCACCACCAACTTCTCAAAGGCAATTAGGGATGGGCATAAAAATGTTGGACTAGCCAACGACGCCCACGTCCGTTGAAATAATAAATAATAATTTTCCAAATGATCTTTTGGAACAGAAAAGTCGATGCTTGGAAGCGAAATGGTCAGTCTGACATCACTTTATAAACAATGGAAAACAAGTGAATAGTTATCAATAAATAGTTGCAATATTAAACTATCTGCAATTAAAATGCAGGAACACTTTGGGATTTAACACATTCCCTGAGGGTGGAGATGGGCTGAAGGTTATCACTGAGGTTAATGTCGGGAATTATTCTTTATTAAGTTTATTTTTGCAAAAAAGCGTTATTAGAATACCGGAGATTTAAATGAATGGGCAATTTCTCAGAGACAGAGAGTGAGAGAGCAATAAGTTTCAGTGAGTTAGACGCTGTCTCAGGTAGAGAGATGACAGACATTCAATGAATGTGGTGACAAACGTGCCTGTCTTACCAAAGAAATGGTTGGCATTACATGAATTTTTAACAAGACCACACAACAGAATATACTATCAATAACTATTTGCGTTATTAGACGATCTGTAGTTACAGTTTGAATAAGAGAAAATAAACAAAACTGAAATATTCTGGTGAAGGTAAATCTTTGTGGAATGATGTAACATGATTTTTTTTCACACACACACACAGAACAGGCGATGTCTCATATGTAATTCTGTTGGCTGTAATGAAAATGAATATCAGGAGCTGCGCGGAACAAACAGTCAAACAAACTAAACCTCTAGTTTTAGACCAAAGTCAGAGGCCCATTTGTAACACAACGTCCACCTTATAGAGGCATAGAATAGTGTGGTAACAACAGAGACAGAGCCTGGTGTGGTAATTACTGAGACAGGGACTAGTGCAATTTGAGCAGGGACATTACTAGTGCAGTAATAATAGAGAAAGCATCTAATGTTACTTAAGCAAAGACGTGACCTAGTGCACGAATAACAGGGATCGGGACGAGTGCTATATTAACATGGACAGGGTCTACTGCTGCAATATCGGAGACGGGGCTAGTACAGTAGTTACTGATACAGGGTCTGGATCAACATCAAGTGAAATAGGGCAGTTATTACAGGCACAATGCATAGAGTAATTGTTTCCCAGAGAGTCTAAGGCCATAATAACGGAGACTGCCACCAGTGTAAGAGAGACAGATCTGATCTCGTGGAGTAAAAACAGAGACAGGGAGAGTGGAATAGAAGCAGAGACGGAGGTAGAAAGACAAAGTCTTTGCAAAGACAGGATCCATTTTAATTGAAAAGACGCACAAGTCGAATGTGATACAGGCTAATATAGAGTCTAGTGTAAATTGTTCTGAAGTGGTCTAGCGGAATATAAGTGCAGACATTATTCAGTGTGTTATAAGCAGTGCCGTGATCTAGTGGAACATAAGTGAGGCAGTGCCGATTGCAGTAATAATTGAGACAGGATCTCGTGTAATACGAACCTGCCTAGTGTAGTATTAACACAGACCGGATCCAGTATAAGAAAACTAATACAGGGTCTAGTGGAGCTTCACATAATTCATGGCTCTTTGTAATATAAACTGACACAGTGTCTGGTGAAGTAAATACCGCCAAAGACACGAGATTAATACAAACAGATACATGGACAAGTACAGAAATGAGAATAATGGTAAAGTACAATAACAACAGAAACAGGGAATTGTGTGATATGAATGGAGGCATGTTTTGGTGCAGCATCACCTGAGTCAGGATCCAGTTTGATAGACACGTGGCAGGTTCTACTGGAGTAATAGCTGAGACAGGGTCTTGTGAAATGCAACTAAAAACATGTTCTAGTTTTCTATAACCAGAGATAAGCTCTAGTGCAGTGCCAACTGGGGCATGGCTTATTGTAACTTTAGCCGAGACCTGCTTCAGTGCAGTCATGACTGAGGTAGTGCCAACTGTATTGTGGCCCTCGTCCAGTACATTAACAACTGTGGCTGAGCCAATTACAGTCACAACTGAGAGATGACCTTCTCTAATATGACCAGAGACATGTCCTAGTGTAAAAGAAACAGAAACGGCGTCTAATTTAATATGAACAGAGACAGTGCCAAATGCAGTAATAATTGAGACAGCGCCTGCTTCATGTGATGTGAGCAATGACGGTTTCACTGCCATCCACTGGTCAAACATTGCTATTACAGGTGTTGTGAAAATGTCGATTCCATTTACTGTTTCTGAGATCAATGGTTAAAATCAGAAATAATGGAAAACTTAGTCGGCAGGATTCGAACCTGCGCGGGGTAACCCCAATGGATTTCAAATCCATCGCCTTAACCACTCGGCCACGACTAAAGACTTTGGCGGAAGGCCTGTATTATTTATACGAAATCATAGAATAGTTGCAGCAGGGACAAGAGGGTCTTCTGCCCGCCCTGTCACTGTCACAACCCGACCTTTTCCCCGTAACCCTGCAATTTATATTGTCCCTCCTCGTTCTCCCTCCCAAACTGGGAATGGAAGAGTGAGAATGAAAGAGGAAGAGAAGTGACGGGTTTTTCAGATCCCAGGGGAAAGAGACCCCAGGATCAGTTCATTGTGACAGTTTACACAGCAACAAGAAAACAACATTCCCTGATGAGGACCAAACCCGGGCGGCAGGAGTGGGAACGCCGAATAATAGCACGTTTAGTTCAAACACAGAAGATGTGTTCAGCCAATAACAGCATCGAGTGTGTTAGACATGAACATGAAGTGAACAGTGAGGTGAAATAGTGCCACAAACTGCGGATGTACAACTTCCAATTTCCAAAACCCACCAACCTCATCAATGCGGCTCCTCTGAAACTTTCAAGTCAAATATTGATCCTTTATAAGGTGCCGTTCCCAGAACTATACACAGTCCTCCAGGTGTGATCTAACCAGGGCTTTGCATAGCTGTAGCAAACCTTTCCCTCTTTAGTATAACAGCCTCTGTTACAGGGTATACAGCAAGAGATATTAGATTGTATAGATCGAATCAGAAAAATATGGAGATGCTTCATCAGAATAAAATTCCTTTTCAAATTCCATTTGAAATGAACTTGATTGTTTCGAAAGCTGTATAAGAATCCCCAGCCCACATCTCTGTGTCATTGGGTCAGGCAAACTCTGTTAATTTTCACACACTGAGCATGGACACGGCAGAAGCTCCTGTACCTCTTTCAGTATTGTTTTTCTTAACTCAGAGTTTTCAAAAGGGAATTGGACAATGACTTGAAAGGAAGAAAAAAAAATCAGTGTTATGGAGAAAGGGAAGGAAATTGAGTCTAATTGAAAGAACAATGTAAAAGGCTGATAATGATATGATGATTGAGTGGTCTCCTCAAGCGGTATGCCATTTTATGATGACATTATCAGGTTAATTTGACGACAGCATTTCTAAATCTGTCACCCGAATTCCATTTCTGTAAAGCAAGGACCCAAAGTGCTGCTGCAGGACCTCACAGTTTAACATGATGTGTAGGTGCCTCTGGCTTTGTCAGGTATTGTTCTGTAGTGAACTGGTTATCACATGTGCACGAAATCACCAAGCCTCCTTCGACAGTACCTTCCAAACCCATAACCATTACTACCTGGAAAGACAAGGGCAGCAAATAGATGGGAACACTACCACCTGGAATTTCCTCTCCAAGTCACTCACCATTCTGACTTGGAAATATGGCGCTGTTTCTTCACTGTCGCTGGTTCAATATCCTGGAACTCCCTTCCTAAAAGCACTTTGGGTGTACCTACACCACATGGACAGTTGCATTTCAAGAAGGAAGCTCAGCACCACCTTCTCAAGGGCAACTAGGGATGGGCAATAAATGCTGGCCCAGCCAGCGAAACCCACATCCCGAGAATAAATTGCAAACTGTCTGCAGAATTTTTGTTTTTATGCAGAATTAATCATCGGCTAAATAAAATTAAAACCAACCAAACACCCCTTCCTTCTTACTTCCGTTCATCTCCATTCAGGATCATAATTCTTCTTATCCGTGTTATTAACGTTATTTCAGTTGCAAACATTCACTAAATTTGCAGTCTGAAATGGAACAATAATTGGTCAAGTTGGTGACATCCTTGCTTTCTGGGCCTTTGTCTCTCCTTCGGCCTCTGTTACTCTCGGTGTATGTGTCTGTGTGTGTTACTCTGTGTGTGTCAATGTGGTTCAGTCCCCTGAGGAGTTGAATACATTTTTACCATCACAAACTATATTCGCATTGGCTAATCCATTTTAACTGTGCCTTTTATTGTAATTTCAGGCTTCTTTCATGAGAGAAACGTTTCTCCCCAAAATGACACGTTTATATAAAACACAATCAATATGCATTATCACACAGTCCCAGGTTGTTATTGGGTTCTTAAGCGACAATGAGAAAAAAAATCCAACTCTCCTGTGCCCAACGAGTCCCAACAGCAATGATATTTTTATCTGAATATTAATTTCAAATATAATTTAACAACTGACCAACCATGCACCTACAAATAACACATTCGAAATCTATGAAGCTATTGGATTCAAATAACCCCATTACTTATTCTCTCTTCCTCAGCTCCATAGTGAGTGAGACAGGGAAAATCAGAAAAGCAGCAACATTCCGGCCGCGCACTCTCCAACCACCAGCTGCCAGCAGAAAGATACAGTCGCTTTGCTGAGTGTTTATTCTGTGAAATGGTGAAGAGCGAATATAAGACGCTTGTAAGATACTGCGTTCAGTTAATATCCAACAACAAACAGGAACAAGGCAGCTTTTCTCTCACTTAAAAGGGCAAGTTTTTATAATGCTACAGCATACAACAACAACTTATATTTAGAAAGCGCCTTTAACCTGTTGAAACGTCACAAAGCGTCCGCCATGGTCATTATATAACAAAGTGTGACGCTGAGCCCCATAGTCGGACAGCTGACTAAAAGCTCTGTCAAAGGGGGAGGCTTTAAGAACTGTATTAAATGAGAAAAGTATCGATATCATGTTCCATCCAACAGTAATGCTTCTTCTCATTGGCTGAAGAAGCCACTTGTGTTCAACTTGAACAGACCATTTAGCCGGAGAAAGTTGACTGGTGAAAGAGATCGGGAAAGAAAAAATTCCAAAAGTCGCCTCCTTGAGCCAAATTTCCAGCAGCTTCCTGATGGCCGACTGGTTCAGGTTCAGCACTTTCACTGCATCACCCCAGGTTTGATTCCCTGTCAGGGAATTGAGACTTTCTGCTCTTGGGCGAACTGCTAAAACCAACATTATTGTCTTCCTGGCTGAAAACAACACAGAACAGTTCTGTCACATTCAGGGCAATGAGAGTTGAAGTTTCACATCAGAACTGAAATGTCTCACGTGCAACAAGTCAAGAATAAATCCAGAGTCGGAGTGAGGAAGTGAAAATAAAAGAGAAGGGCTATGATAGGTTACAAAGCACTGACTATAGAGCTGGTGATGCGAGGCAGAATATTATTCCTGTATTACCCATGTTACCTTCAATTCTAATTTCCTTATTTATCCCATTCCCAACATTCCCACTACAGTTTGGTGGCATATAAACAATTCCCACTAATGTTTGATGCCTCCTACTGTTTATTAGCTCCACACAAACTTATTCTTTAATCTAAGATCCTCTCCCACTAATGTGCGGATCTGCTCCCTTATTAACAGCACTAACCCACCGCCTTTTCCTTTTTGCCCATCCTTCTTAAATGACGATTGCTCTTGAATATTCAGATCAACCAATCACACTGCTCTGTCAAAGCAGAACACATGGCCGATTGGATAATTTATTTGCTGTAACTTTCTGCCATTTTGTGTTTCCCAACACCCCAGTTGTATCTCTCTAAGTTTTACTACCATTTTATAACTCAATCCATCGAGATGTAACCTCTGCCCTTCTATCCAACGCTTTGAATTCAAGACAATGAGCAAATTCAGCGGGTTTTCTTGTCATTTCTAGCACTGAATTTGACACCGGACTCGTTCAACGGCAATTACATAGTCTCAACCGTTCACCCCTTCAAAATGAACCTGTTATGTTGCTTCTTGCAGTGCATCTGCTGAGCAACATAAGCTCATCCCAGTTCCGCTTTCATCATAGTGAAATCCAGTGTGAAAATATGAACAATTTGAAAGCTTAACAACGTGCACAAGACTGGAAGGAGAATGTGGCTGTGGATAATTCACACTGTGCACATTCCTGTTATCAGCATCTCGGACAATCAGGAAAATGAGATCCTGTAAACCCATCCCTTCTCAAATTCTCGTGTCTTCCTTCCCTGTCCCTGATTCCCAGGGAAATATTGAGTTCATGGACTGACTGTGTCTGCATCAAGCAACTAATTGACTTGGTAGCTTGGGAGGTGAGGCAGGGACAGAAGCAGAAAGAGACGTGACATGACAGTGTTTGGAATTTGATGTGTGTCAGTTGCTTTCACTGATGAATTTCGGCCGTGTGTTCCCTTGTCAGTTTCACAGGAGCCGCAGTGATGATGTTGGTGGGTTTTGGAAATTGAAAGTTGTACATGAGCAGCTTGAACAGCAGGTCGAACAAGTGACAGTTCAGACTGAATGTTTGGGTTTGTGTGCGGTGTTTCATTTTAACAGGAAGGGTGAGGAGAGACACCATCAATATACATTGCTGTGGGGAACAGGCGATTTTTTGGAATTAGTTAAATGGCTCTTCAGAGAGATGGCATGGACATGATGGGCTGAATGTACTTCTCTGCTGTAGTCATCTATAATTTTATACCGACCATATTAACTTGTGCATAGGGCCGTTCGCCATAGCCGAGTGGTTAAGGCGATGGAGTCCAAACCCATTGGGTTTTTCAGCGTTTCATTATTCCTGCTTTTAACTCTGTATCTACAGAGTTAATTATCGGTTACATTGAATCAAGCCCATCCAGAAACTCGGGAGTTTTCCTGTTTCCGTTCACTCCTGAAAACATTCACGAATCTTGCATTCGGAAATGGATCAAAAACGGAGCCAGGTTGGTGTCAGGCTTGCTTTCTGGGTGTTCTGTCTCTCCTTAGAAACAATCGCTTGCCCTCTGTCACTCTCGGTGTCTATGTCTGTGTGTGTTCCTCTGTGTGTGTCAATGTGGTTCAGTTCCTCATTTTTACCATCCAAACATTATTCACCTTATTCCTGCGGCTTCATATTAAGATGGCCCAGAGAAAACAAAAGCGTTGTTTTAAAAGATGCAAGAGGACATTTATTTCTGGTTCTTTTTGAGTGCAGGCTGTTCAGCTACTAAATGCCCGGACGTGACAAAACGGAGGATGATTATATATTCTAATTCAGTGCCAATGCTGGCCAACGTAATGGTTGTTTCTGCTCTGACTGTGGTTGAGTGGCCGAGTGCACTGAGCTGCTGGTCAAGGTTCCTGTGATTTTGGCACCACTCCCGCGGTTATTAAACTTTCCGGTGGTTTGCTTTTGCGACACTTCCTAAAAA
This sequence comes from Cetorhinus maximus, assembly GCF_964194155.1. Classification (NCBI taxonomy): domain Eukaryota; kingdom Metazoa; phylum Chordata; class Chondrichthyes; order Lamniformes; family Cetorhinidae; genus Cetorhinus; species Cetorhinus maximus. The sequence continues at coordinate 416,095 of NW_027596279.1, read as the reverse complement.
GGCTCCGTGAGGCCGGCAGATCTGTGCAGTTTTGCAATTTGGTTGGGAGGATGGGGAGGGGCAGTCGAAGTTGGGTTAATGGCAGGGAATGAAAGTCATTTTTCTCACTTACTCCCTGTATCCATTCTATTATTTTAGACAAACAACAGTTGGATTTCACTAAATAGTTGTGGCCAAGTGATTTTAACTGACGGTCTGCAGAATTACTTATCGGTTATTTGGAATAAAAAACATTCAAATACCCCCGTGTTTCTTATTCCCGTTCATCTGCAAACATTCACTAAATTCGCAATTGGAAATGGAAGAGTAATTGACCACTCTTGATCAACCAATCACAACTGCTGTTTGACAGCCGCACGCTAGGCCGAATGGCCTCTTACTTTCCTGTAACTTTCTATAATTTTATGTTTCCCAACACCACGGATGCTCTTTCCCAGTCATTCTGCCATTTTATAACCCATTCTATCGAAATGTAGTTTGCTAACTTGTGTCCTGTCCTTCTGAAGTCAAGACCCGGATTGAATTCAGTGAGAAGTTTTCTTGCCATTTCTAGCAGGAGATTTGGAACCAGACCAGTTGAATGACAATTCAAATGGTGCCAACCCTTCACTGCAGCTCATTGTGTTTTTGAGTGGAGATGATTTCTGTTTGTTACAAAGTGCAGGATGATCTGATAAACTGACGGAGCTGGATCCAGATTCCGAATGGTCAATTCCTACTCTGTTGCTTTTGTTCTATTTCAGTGGCAATACCAATGAAGGAGATGATTAATAATTTGCACCGATGTGGTAGCGTGGCCGAGTGGTCTAAGGCGCTGGATTAAGGCTCCAGTCTCTACGGAGGCGTGGGTTCGAATCCCACCGCTGTCAAACATTTAGCAGCCCTATTTGGACAAACACACACCACCGAAAATTGAGAGTCCTGTGCTGCATTTTGTCAAGAAGAAAGAGGAGAGACAAAAAAAATGAGTTGCTGTGGGGAAAAGGTAGGGTGTGGAATTATAGTAGTTGAGTTGCTCTTCCAGAGATTCGGCTTGTGAACGACATGCTGAATGACCGTCTGATGGAGCCGCTTATGATTTTATACAAACAGCAGTGACGTCAGTGCAGGTCCTGTGTTCACGGTGGAGTGGATAAGGGGATGGGGTTGGAATCCTGTGGGGTCTCCTCACAGACTTCCAAATCCTACCAGCTTCAGTTCTCATCATTCCTGATTTTGATAAGGTGCCTATGGAGTTAATTATTAGATTAGTAAAAAAGAAAAGGGAAGCATTTGTAAGGGCTAGAAGGCTGGGGACAGATGAAGCCCGTGGAGAATACAAAGAAAGTAGGAAGAAGCTTAAGCAAGGAGACAGGAGGGCTAAAAGGGGTCATGAAAACTCACTGGCAACCAGGATTAAGGAAAATCCCAAGGCCTTTTATACATATGTAAAAAGCAAGAGGGTAGCCAGGGAAAGGATAGGCCCACTCAGGGACAGAGATGGGAATCTGTGTGTGGAGCCAGAAGAAAGGGGAGAGATACTAATTGACTACTTCCCATCAGTATTCACCAAAGAGAAGGACTTAGCGGTCGATTTGTCTAGGGAAGAGTGTGTAGATAGCCTGGATCATGTTGAGATCAAAAAAGAGGAGGTGTTAGGCGTATTGAAGAATATTAAGGTGGATAAGTCCCCAGGGCCAGATGGGATCTACCCCAGAGTACTGAGGGAGGCAAGGGAGGAGATTGCTGGGGCCTTGACAGAAATCTTCGTATCCTCACTGGCTACGGATGAGGTCCCAGCGGACTGGAGAATGGCCAATGTTGTTCCACTGTTTAAGAAGGGTAGCAGGGATAATCCAGGAAATACAGGCCGGTGAGCATTACGTCAGTGGTAGGGAAATTATTGGAGAAGATTCTTCGTGACAGTATTTACTACATTTGGAAGCAAATGGGCGTGTTAGTGAGGGGCAGCATGGTTTTGTCAAGGGGAAGTCGTGTCTCACTAACTTGATCGAGTTTTTCGAGGAAGTGAGAAAGATGATCGACGATGGAAGGGCAGTGGATGTTATATACATGCATTTCAGTAAGGCCTTTGACAAGGTCCCTCATGGCAGACTGGTACAGAAGGTAAAGTCGCACGGGATCAGGGGTGAGCTGGCAAGATGGATACAGAATTGGCTTGGTCATAGAAGACAAAGGGTAGCAGTGGAAGGGTGCTTTTCTGAATGGAGAGCTGTGACTAGTGGAGTTCCACAGGGATCAGTGCTGGGACCTTTGCTGTTTGTAGTATACATAAATGATTTGGAGGAAAATGTAACTGGGCTAATTAGTCAGTTTGCAGACTACACTAAGGTTGGAGGAGTTGCAGATAGTGAAGAGGATTGTCAATGGATAGAACGGGATATAAATCGGCTGGAGACTTGGGAGGAGAAATGGCAGATGGATTTTAATCTGGACAAATGCGAGGTAATGCATTTTTGAAGGTTTACTACAGGCAGGAATTATACAGTAAATGGCAGAACCCTTAAGTGCATCGACTGGCAGAGGGATCTGGGTGTACAGGTCTACAGGTCACTGAAAGTGGCAACGCAGGTGGATAAGGTAGTCAGGAAGGAATATGGCGTGCTTGCCTTTATTGGCAGGGGTATTGAGTATAAAAGCTGGGAAGTCATGCTGCAGCTGTATGGAACCTTGGTTAGGCCACACTTCGAATATTGCGTGCAATTCTGGTCACCACATTACCAGAAGGCTATGGAGGCGTTGGGGAGGATGCAGAGGAGGTTTACAAGGATGCTGCCTGGTCAGGAGGTTATTAGCTATGAGCAGAGGTTGGAGAAACTCGGATTGGGATTGTTCTCACTAGAGCGACGGAGATTGAGTGGCGACTTGATAGAAGTTTACAAAATTATGAGTGGCATGGACAGAGTAGATAGTCAGAAGCTTTTTCCCAGGGTGGAAGAGTCAATTACTAGGGGGACATAGATTTAAGGTGAGAGGAGAAAACTATAGAGGAGATGTGCGGGGCAAGTTTTTTACGCAGAGGGTAGTGAGTGTCTGGAATTCGCTGCCAGAGGAAGTGGTGGAAGCAGGTACGATAGTGGTGTTTAAGAGGCAGCTTGACAAATACATGAATAGGATGGGAATAGAGGGATACGGACCCCGGAAGTGCAAATTATTTTAGTTGACGGGCCATGATCGGCGCAGGCTTGGAGGGCCGAAGGGCCTGTTCCTGTGCTGTACTTTTCTTTGATCTTTGTTCTTTTATTTTGTTTGGAAAAATGCGGAGAGGCCATGCAAATATAAATTATTGGGAGGAAAGCGGGATGTGTGGAATTGGTTGAGTTGCTCTTCCAGAGAGCCAGCACAGAAACGATGGGCCGAGTGACTTATTTTGCAGCCATCTCTGATTTGATAAGAACACATTTGATCTCGGAAGCTGCTGTTAGTCGTGGCTGAATGTTTAAGGTGACGGATTTGAAATCCATTGGGGTTTCCCCCTGTAGGTTTGAATCCTGATGACTACAGTTCCCATTATTCCTCATTTTAATCAGGTGCCGCCAACCTCATCCCTGCGGCTCCTGTGAAACTGACAAGGCGACACACGGCAGAAATTCATCACTGACAGTAACTGACACACATCAAATTCTGCCGCTTTCATGTTGCATCTTTTAACTCCCTGTTCTCCATCTCAGACATTTCCAGGTCTATCAAATGTCATCCACTCGGGACTTCAACCTGTACCTCGTTCTACTGAATATGGTCCATTTTCCGTACGTTGTAGCTAGTAGGTGTCTCCATAGCTCAGCGTTTGGATTGCTGGCCTTGTAAACCAGGGGTCATGCGTTCAATCTTTGCTGAGGTCTATGTTTATCCTTCAGCTGAGAATACCAAATAACGTGGAAATCTGAGAGACTGCATAAGAAGAAAAAATAAAATGCTGCGGAGAAGCATTTTGCTTTTAAGTTAAAATACTGCAGATGCTGGAAATCTGTATTAAAAACAGAAAATGCTGTAAAAGTTCAGCATCTGTGGAGAGAGAAACAGAGTCAATGTAACTGTTCTTCAGAGCTGAAGAGAAGCAGAAACGTGATGAAAGTTATACTGTTTTCGATGGGGTGGGGGGGAGCAAGTGGGAAGATCAGCGATAGGTGGGGGCTAAGGGGGGATTGACGATGATGGCAGGGGCACAAGACAAAGGGAATGTTAATGGTAGTGGAAAGGGATAAAAAACAGGTGCCGATTGTGACTTAAAGGTAAGAAAGCAGAATGTGTTAATACAGAACAAGGATCAGCACTCTATGAAAGAACAACGTAGAGCAAATGACAGATGGCCCTTTAGGGGCCTCCCTCCTCACCTTCCAAGGGCCCAAACACTCCTTTCAGGTGACGCACCTCTTCACTTGCACTTCCCTCAATTTAGTCTACTGCATTCGCTGCTCCCAATGCAGTCTCCTCTACACAGGAGAGACCAAACGCAGACTGGGTGACCGCTTTGCGGAACATCTTTGGTCTGTCCGCAAGCATTACCCAGACCTCCCTGTCGCTTGCCATTTCAACACTCCACCCTGCTCTCATGCCCACATGTCCATCCTTGGCCTGCTGCATTGTTCCAGTGAAGCTCAACGCAAACTGGAGGAACAGCACCTCATCTTCCGACTATGCATTTTACTGCATTCCGGACTTAACATTGAGTTCAACAACTTCAGACCATGAACTCTCTCCTCCATTTTGACCCTTTTTAAAATCCTTTTATAAAAATGTATTTTTATTTTCTTATTTTTATTCATTTATTCATTATTTCATCCCCCCTTTTAAACACCTTTTCTATCATTTTTCCCCCAAGCACCGCCCTTCCCCCCTACCCCACCCTCAAAGGGCCATCTGTTACTCCTTCCATGCTGGTTTTTCACAAAGTGCTGACTCTTGTTCTGCTATTCACACATTCTGCTTTCTTATTTTTATGCCACTATCAGCACCTTCTTCAGCCCTCACCACTACCATTAACAGCCCATTTGCCTTGTGTCCATGACACCTTTGTCAATCTCCCCTTAGTTCCCACCTATCGCTGACCTTCTATCCAGCATCACCTGCTCTACTCTCCCTGCCCCGCTTCAGCAGTATAAATTCCTTCACTTTCTGCTTTCTTCAGCTCTGAAGAAGAGTCATAGCGACTCGAAACTTTAACTCTGTTTCCCTCTCCACCGAGTCTGTTAGACCTGCTGAGTTTTCCCAGCATTTCCTGTTTCTGTAATATATAAGAAGTGACTGGCTAACAAAATACCAGGCGGAGAAAAATGCCACGAAGTCTGAAGCTACTCACTTGGTCGTAAGAATAATTTTAAAAAACAACAAAGCAGATCATGTTTGAAGAGGTGAGAAAGTTGTGCTGATGTTCAAAGTGACTTGGCTGTGCCTGTACAAAGAGCACAGAAAGTTGCATCAGTCTCTGCAGCACAATTGGTCAGCGCGTTCGGCTGTTAACTGTTAAGTTTGGTGGTTCGGAGGTGAAGCCGTTGGTTTTCCCCCATCAACATTCAGTGTTACACAGATCCGGGTTGTGAATGGCAGCAAGAATATTTTCCACAAATGCTGCCCGTTCCACTGTTCTTCAATGTGTTTCGATTCAGGGAATTCTCGGCGTGTGAAGCAAATGTGATAACCACTAGGCTACAAAAGCTACACGCAGCTCCTTGCAGAACCACCTGGAATATCAAACTGTGCTGTCTTAGTGCACTTCAGAACCTTGTTTTGTGGAAGTCCAATTCGGCTGAAAACCTGAGCCACGCGACAGAGAAATTGATCTAACATTAGAATCATCAGATGACACAGCACATCAGCAGCTCATTCAACACTTCACACATGTGCGAACAACTTACAGCAAATCCGCCCCCATCTTTCCCTCTTTTTTCCGAGCCATGCATTTTTCAGAATATCATTCAAAACCTGGAGAAGTATAAATGTCACATGGTTTTGAGATGATGCATCCAGTTACTATTTAACAACAAACGGGAACGATACAACCTTTCCTCACACTTAATTCTGTTAATGCTTCTATACCTTTTCGAGCGGGGAAACTTTCCGTGTGTGAGAGACCGTCATCCCTATTACCCTACACAAACCCTGCAATGTAGCGGGGAAACTTCCCGTGTGTGAGAGACCGTGATCCCTATTACCCTGCAATGTAAAGAGCCCAATTTAACACACAGAAGACAGAGTTGGGATTTTTTAGGTTGGAAATACGTAACTAATGGAGTGCCACAAGGATCAGTCTAGGGCCTCAATTATTTCTTAGCTATATTAATGACATGGAGGAAGGGCAGAGTGTAATTTATCCAAATTTGCTGACGATGCAAAAGTAGGTGGGAGGACAGGTTGTGATGAGTACATAAGGAATCTGCAAGGGGGTGTAGATCGGTTGAGTGATTGGGCAAAAACTTGGCAGATGGAGTTTAATGTAGGAAAGTGTGAGGTCATGCACTTTGGTAGGAAGAATCAAAAAGCAGACTTTTACATGGAGAGAGACTCTGAAAAAGTGCAGCATAGAGGGATCTGGGTGTTTCGTGTATGAAACACAAAAGTTAGCAGGCAAGTGCAGCAAGTAATTAAGAAGCAAATGGAATTTTGGCCTGTATTGCTCGGGGGCTGGCGTTTAAAAATAGGGAAGTCGTGTTACAACTGTACAGGGTGATGGTGAGGCCACATCTGGAGTACTGTGCACAGTATTGGTCTCTGTATTTAAGAAATGGTATACTGGCATTGGAGGCAGTTCAAAAGAGATTCAGTAGCCTTATTTTTGGGATGAAGGCGCTGGCTTATCAAGGACGGCAAAACAGATTAAGCCTTTATTCATTAGAATTTAGAAGAATCAGAGGTGATCTTATTGAAACGTACAAGATTCTGATTAGGCTTGACAGGTTAATGTCGAGAAGATGTTTCTACAAGTGGGGGAATCTCGAACTAGGGGGCATAGTTGCAGAATAAGGGGGCACTCATTTAAAACTGAGATGTGAAGGAATTTCTTCTCTCAGAGGGTAGTGAATGCCTGGAATTCTCGGCCCCAGAGAGTTGTGGAGGCTAGATCACTGTGCGTATTTAAAAAGGTGGTAGATAGATTTTTTAAATATCGGGGAGTTGAGGGCTATGAAGGGCTGGCACAAAAGAGCTGGGGCAGATCAGCCATGATCTTTTTGAATGGCAGGGCAGGCTTGAGGGGCCGAATGGTCGACTCCTCCTCCTTTTTCTTACGGTCTTATGTTAGTTTGAAACGTGTCTCTGGTGAAAGGGGTCGGAAATAAAAATAAAAGGCACAGGTAACAGAGATAAGCCAGGTTGTGAATCTTCTGAGCAGCTCCCCAGGTAATTTCATGATTAGGATTCGGTGCTTTCACCACCGTGGCCTGGGTTCGATTCCTGGTGAGGGAATGATAATTTATTGACCTCGTGCAAACTTTTTAAATGAGTCTGAATAATTTCCTGATTAAAAGCGAGAAATGCAGATCACCTCTTCCAGAATCAGTGGCGTGAGCGCTCGAGTTTTGCATCAGAGTTGGAAATGTCATCCGGTCGCAAGCGTTCGGGAACAAACACAGAGGGGAAGATAGGGATTGAGAGAATGGCTGTGATAGGCTGCAAAACATTGACTATCGAGACGGTAGTGCAAGGGAAAATGTAGGGGTAATAGGGGAGATTTTACTGTTTACACTGACACAAATATCTCCCAGGTCTGGTTCCAAATCTCATGTGAAATGGAAGAAAACTCCTCGCTGAATCTTCCACTTCTGAGCTGCACCTCCTTCCAAACATTGCAAACTCCTCCTGCATCTTCCATCCTGATATTTTTCTCTGCAACATTTTGATATGAAACTGCACATCTAATGTGAATAATGTTTGTGATGGTAAAAATGTGTTCAACCCCTCGGGGAACTGAACCACATTGACACACACAGAGGAACACACACAGACATATACACCGAGAGTGGCAGAGGGCAAGGGATTGTTTCTAAGGAGCGACAAACACCCAGAAAGCAAGCCTGACACCAACCTGGCTCTGTTTTTGTTCTACTGTGACTATAAGTTTCATGAATGTTTTCGTGAATGAACGGAAAGAGGAAAACCCCCGAGTGCTTGGATTCATTTTAACCGAGAGACAGAGTTAAAACCAGGAATAATTTGAAGGGGGAAATCCCGATGGATTTGAACTCCATCATTAGATCCACTCGGCCACTGCAGCTGACCCGATTGCCAGTTAATGTTGTTGGTATATAAGATGGCTGCAGCAGAGAAGACGAGCATTCGGCCCATCTTCTCCATGCTGGCTGTCTGGAGGAACAACTCAACTGCCGTGCGTTCTCTCAAAAGCAATTAATATTTGTATTGCCTCTCTTCCTTCTCCCAGTTAAAATGAAACCCAATACACACCCGCATTCACTTTGAGCTGGCACTTTTTTGTGAGAACAGAGCATTGAAAGTGACCCACAGCTGAACCACCTATAACTTTGGCAGCGGTTCCACAGAGACTGGAACTTGAATCCAGCGCCTGAGGCCGTTCGGCCAGGTTACCTCCCTCAACCTGCTGTTTCCCGTCGCCTTGATGGTATTTCCACTGAAATCGAATATTAAAAACATCAAAAAAGGAGCAGGAATTGACCATAAGCCCCCTCGAGCCTCCCCCACCACTTAATAAGACTATATCAGATCCCTAACCTCAACATCAATTTCCCACCTAATCCCGATAGCCCTTCATTCCCTTAAAGCCCAAAAATTTATCCACCTTAACCTTCAATATACTCATCGACTGAGGATCCACAGAGTTCTGGGCTACATAATTCCAAAGGTTCACAAGACTTTGAGTGAAGGAATGTCTCCTCACCTCAGTCCTAAATGACTGGCGCCTTATCCAGAGAATGTGAGCCAAGTTCTAGACGCTCCAGCCAGAGGGAAACAGCCTCTCAGCATGTTCACTGTCACTCAGGAATCAATCCATTGAACCTTGGTTGCACACAGATAGCGGGTGAATGGAGGGAACAAAGACCACAAGAGTCAACAGAGATAGAGACACAGACAGAGAGACTGAGAGAGTGAAAGAGAGCGAGGCAGATATACAGTGACAAAGAGAGACAGATAAAGACAGTGGGGTAGACACGGAAAGGGACAGATACACTTCACCATTCCATATGATTGTTAACTTTGATTGACAAACAGAAAGAAAGAAGAGAAAGAAAGACTTACATTTAATAAAGCCTTTCACCAACTGAGGGCAACGGGGGGCGCTTTAGAGCCAATGAAATCTTTCTGAAGCGTAGTCACTGTTGTAGTCTAAAAGCAGGGAAAGTTTGATAAAAATGCTGATTCAGTAGATGACAAAATCCGATCTTAAGAAATCCATCTCAATGTAGAACCTTTCTTTCTATATATCTAAACATTTCATTGTTTGTTTGATGCCGATTCAGAGGATGTAAATCTGCAGCTGAATGAATAAATATCACCTCGAATCCCTGACGAAACAGGCACAAAGCATCCCGTTTCTATCAGGTCATCTCTCAGCCTTCTCTTTTCTAGAGAAAAGAGTTTCAGGCTGCTCAGCCTTTCCTGGTGATTATAACCTATCCGTTCCTGGAACATTTGAGGTTGAGCTTTTAATTTGCTCCCATTGTTTCGAGGACCAGCCACAACTACGTGGTTCTCCAGTCCCTCCCCCCCTCTTCCTATTGGTCCGGAGCTGCCGTCAATCACTTCACGGGCATTGTTAGCCTGTGCAGTGCGGAAACCCTTGAAGATGGGCGGGGAGGATTCAGAAACACTTGTTGGAGGCCGCAATCCCCCGATAAGAAGCTGCAGCTTCTGTGTTACAGCTCTGGGGCTTTTTGCTTCATGTGCAGGCATATTGGGGAAACAACAGGAGGTGGGCGGAGCTTCAGACTTCCAGTGACCAAGGGAGAAAATGATTGATTCATTGATTTTATTCTCCCTCTGCGCATAGTGGCTGGAGAACTGAACGCAGCCAGAGTTGAGGGAGGGAGAAAACAGGGAGTGGAGGAAAGAAATGGTGGAGATGGTGTGATGGGTTGAATTTTTATCCTGAATTTACAGTGATTAATTCTGTAAACTGTTTTTATAGGGTATTTGGGGAGGATTTTCAGATGTGAAACTCAAAAATAAATACCTTGGTCGGCTCACTTGATTATTCAGAACATAATTATCATCCACCTTTGAATGTGGAAGGGGAAATGTGTGGTTGGTCTGTCTGTGGGAAAAGATTTCAAATGTCAGTGCGACTGGAAAAGCATTGAGACACACACACACCTACAGACATACACTTGAGAATGTTCCAGTGTAGTGACTGGAAAGGGCTTTAATTAGTTGCACAGTTTGAAAACAAACATCACACCATTCACATCGGGGAGAAACTGTGCATGTGTTCTCTGCATGGATGAGGATTCAATTGATTGTCCAACCTGCGGAGACAGAAGGACACCAGTACCATGAAGAACCCATGGAAATGTGAGGACTGTGGGAAAGGATTCAATTATCGACATCTACTGTAAATCCATTGCCACAGCCACACTGGGGAGAAGCCGCACATCTGTTCCATGTGTGGGAAGGGATTTGCGAAGCCTGCCAGCCTCATGCTACACCAGCAAGTTCACACAGAGGGGAGACCGTTCAGTTGCTCTGTGTATGGGAAGGGATTCACTCATTTAGCCAGACTCATGTTACACTCGCGAATTCACACCGAGGAAAGGCCCTTCAGCTGTACTTCCTGTGGGAAGATGTTCAGGAGGTCTCCCACACTCATGACACACCGGCGAGTTCACACTAGGGAGAGACCGTTCAGTTGCTCTGTGTATGGGAAGGGATTCACTCATTTAGCCAGACTCATGTTACACTCGTGAATTCACACTGAGGAAAGGCCCTTCAGCTGCACACCCAGTGGAAAGGGGTTCAAACGTTCTGCACATTAATGCACTCAGACTGGGGAGAGGCCAATCACCTGTTAGATGTGTGGGAAGGGATTCACTCGGTCACAATATCTACCAAAACACCAGAGAATTCACAAGTAGCTGCAGGAGCTGTGTTCTGCTGTTATTGCTGCTGTTAATTGTGTCCAGGATTGACCAGCTGACAATATTTAGTTTATTTTCTGCTTATATTAACAACCTTATAAGCGGTCAGAGTTTAATATTCTGGACCTGTCGCTGATGTTCAGGGATGTGTGCCCTATTATGATACGGCAGGTGTTATTTGCCAGGCTGACCAAATGCACAAGGGAAACGATTTTGCGATTTATATTTAATTAACAAAAGAAGAAAAACTTAAACATACACACAAGATTACAGTTACAGTTATAACAGATCCCAAAATTTCTACTTAACCAATCTCCCAACTATACATATCCTTTAAGGCAAAAGTCCAAGTAGATTCCAAATTTATTGAGTCATCCACCATAATGACCACAAGCATTCACTGGACAATGGACTTCCACAGGCTTTTAAAACAACTTTGGTTACTGGAGCAGCAAACTTCTGCGGGGTGGCTAGAGGCTTCCACCCTCCACCCCCCCCCCACCCCCCCCACCCCCCAAGCCTGTTTCACACAGTTATCTTTCAATATCTCACACAGCCACACCTCACACAGCCTTCCATCCTTCTTTAAATATGTTTCTTCCTCTTGATTTGTAAATCCCGTTGTTTCCACTTGTCTTCAGAAGTTACTTTTCCTAGAATATAAAAAAATCTTTCATGTTATCATTATGGCCAGCACTTTTGGAGAAAAATCAACGTAAGGACCTTGCCTTATTTATCTTGCCACTTGCCAGTTGTGAACATCTTCCATATCCCTTTGAAAATCCAGCACTTCTCCACTTACCTAAAAATGCAAATTTCATTCACATTGTACCTGCTGACCTCACCCTCGTTTTACTCATCTCCATTTGAAATGCTTGTTTTACACCTATCTTCTTTGATAATTTTAACCTTGCTGTCTAATCGTCCCTAGTTTAATTAAGTTAGCCACACACACAGAACCATACAGACGTGCAAACAGAAGCCTGCTTTGAATTATCCGACAGTGATATTAGGAAAAATAATGCTGGTACTTTGGCACCTCAATCTTTATGGGAAATTGAACCGTCATAATTTTAGAAGAAGTTTTCATTTTCTCAACCCACCTTACATTGCGTACTATACTTATCTATATGCACGGAACTATTACGTGCATGTACATGACAACATATACAAATCATTTGAATCAACAGAGTCCAGTGTCCACGCATCAAATGTCCAATTTCCTTTGAACTTTTAACTCTTGACAATGCATCCGCAATTAAATTTCCTCGCCCAGTCACATGTATAATCTGTAAATTAAAAGGTTGCAGTAATAAACTCCATCTGAACAGTCTTCCACTTCGGTCGCGAAATTTGTCCAGAAATGTTTAAGATTTGTGGTCTGTATAAACAATATTTTCCGAATAATTGCTTGAAACATAAACCTAGAAATGGTGCAATTCTTACACCAGACCTAGAGTCTCTTTTTGGATGGTTGAGTATCTTTTCTGATGTACATTCCTCTCCCATGAAAAATATCCTACCTGCTTTTCAATTCCTGTTTCATATTCTTGTAACAACGCAGCACCAATACCCAAATCACTTGCATCAATTGCCAACTTAAACTTCTTGGCATAATTAGATGCTTCCAAAACTAGTGTAGTCGTCAAAACAGTTTTCATACTGTCAAATGCATTCTGACACTTCTGTGTACATTGGAATTTCTTGTTCTTTTTTAGTAGTTCACTCAACGGAGCAACCACTCTGCTAAAATTTGGTACAAACGTCCGGTAAAATCGACCCATGCCCAGGAATCCCATTTTGTTAGAGGCACTTGGAAATTCTCGATGGCATTTACATTCATATCACATGGGGTCCACCTGACCATGTCCAATGGTATGGCCTAGTTATGTAACTTCCGCTTTTACAAATTCACTCTTAGCCAAATTCACCACCAAATTAGCCTCTTGAAGTCGATCAAACAGTCCTTTTGGATGTTTTAAATGCTCCTCCCACATTTGACTGAAAACTACCAAGTCGTCAATATAAACAGCATAATTGCTCAGTCCTGCAATTACTTTGTCAGTCTCTGAAATGTTGCTGGTGCATTCTTCATACCAAATGGCATGACTTTAAACTGATATAGTCTATCTGGCGTTACAAAAGCCGATACCTGTTTTGCTCTTTTCGATAACAGTACTTTCCAATATGTTCACTGCAAGCCCAACTTTTATGATAAACTCTAACTGTCCCACTTTATCAATACAATTTTCCAACCATGGAATAGGATATGAATTTGCTTTTGTCACTGCATTTAGTTTTAATCCACACACAGTCTTTGTGTTCCATCTGTTTTCGGCACCATCACAATAGGTGAAATCCAATTACTGCAACTAGACTCTGTGATGTCATTCTGAAGCATGAATTCGATTTCTTTCTGCACTTGAGCTAATTTTACTGTTTTCAATCTATATGGGTGTTGCCTCATTGAAACTGAATCTCCCAAATCTACGTCATGTGTAGCTAAATTTGTTTTCCCCAATTTATATGTGGCTGCAATCGCTTTTCTGAATCACTTTGACACTTGTCTGGAAGGTAACTGAATTTAACATTTATATTTTTAATTACCTCCTCATTGTCCAATTTGAGTAGAAGAAAGTCAATTTCAGAATCCTTCATTTTTACCTCTTTCTCTTATCTATCACTACTAATACCTCCTTTTGGTTATCTTCCCGGTTAAAGGACTGTTTAAGCAGATTTACATGACACACCCTCTGCTTCTTTCTTCTATTTGAAGTATAATAGCTTACTTCAGTCAGTCTCCTTTCAATCCTGTAAGGCCCACTAAACATTGTCTTTCATGGTTCACCTGACACAGGTAACAATCTGGAATACAATCTGCCTCTGCTTCAGATAGTTCCTGGACAGCTCCTTTTTAAAAACACTATCTGTGATCTTTCCCCTTAATTGAAAAATTCTTGATAGGAATTCGATTTGAATAAAATTATGAACTTTTACTTCAATCATAAACTGATCTTTCGTGCAAAATCTACAATTCAGTGCCTGATTAACGTCTCCAATTAGGAAGTGCTGATTAATTCTTGCTGACAAATCTTACTCACTTGTACATTCTTCACAATGACACCTCCACGATGAAAGTAAATTATCAAGGAACGTAAACAAAATAGTGAAATATTTTACAGTTACATCAATAAAAGCTTCATCAACCAACATTGATATTGCTGAATCTTGGAAGTCGCTGAGTTCAATAATTTCTGACACAGGAGCAGCAACATTTGGGAAAGGTGGAACCCACAACAAAGACTGGTTTGAGACCCACTCAGCAGAGATGAATCTGTCATTGAAGCAAAAATCAAAGCCTACCTGATGCACAACCTCAACTTAACAGGCCAAAAAATTACACTTGCATGCGAAGGCTGGAAAAATAGCAGCGGTTTTGAATGAGTACTTTACATCTGTCTTTACAAAGGAAGAATTTGCTACCCATGCCACAGTGAGAGAGGAGGTAACTGGTACACAAGAAGAACTTAAAATTGAGAGGAAGGAGGTGTTGGAATGGCTGCCTTTACTTAAAATACATAATGTATCAGGACTGGATGAGATGCATCCAAGGGTACTGAGGGAAGTGAGAGTGGAAATTGCAGAGGCACTGGTGATAATATTCCAGTCTTACATAGACAGGGGAGATGCTAGAGGACTGGAGAATTGTGATTTGTACACCCTTGTTCAAAAAGGGGTGCAAAGATAAAGCTGACATCTACCGACGAGTCAGTTTCACCTCAGTGGTAGGGAAACTTCTGCAAACTAAGTATGGGATAAAATCAATAGTCACTTAGATAAGTACAGGGTAATTAAGGAAAGGCAGCATGGATTCATTAAGGGAAAATCATGTTTAGCTAAGTTTCTGGAGTTTTTTAAGAAGGTGATAGAGAAGGTTGATAATGGAAACGATGTTGATGTGCTGTATATGGATTTTAAGAATGCATTTGATACAGTGCCACACGACAGACTTGTGAGCAAAATTCTGGGTCATGGAATAAAAGAGAAAGTAGGCACTTGGATAAGAAAATAAGAATTTGCTGAGTGACAGGAAACAGAGTAGAGATAAATGATTGTTTTTCAGATTGAAGGAAGGTTTGTAGTGGAGTTCCCCAAAGTCAGTGTTGGGACCCTTGCACTTCCTGATATATATTAATGACCTAGACTGTGGTGTGCAGGGTATAATTTCAAAATTTGCAGATGATATGGAGATTGGAAATGTTCTTAACTGTGATGAGGATAGTCGATAGTCTTGAACTTCAAAAGGACATAGACATGTTGGTGAATTGGGCAGACAAGTAGCAGATGAAGTTCAATGCAGAGAAGTGTGAGGTGATTCCTTTTGGCAGGAAATATGTGGTGGGAGAGTATAAAATAAAGGGAGAGCTTCTAAAGGAGGTGCAGAAACAGAGGGACCTCAATGTATAAATACATAGGTAATTGAAGATGGCAGGGCATGCTGAGAGACTAGTTGATAAAGCATATAGTATCTTAGGCTTTATTAATAGGGGCATTCAGTACAAGAGTAAGGAGTTCATGTTGAACGTGTATAAGACACTTGTTAGGCCTCATCTGAAGTACTGTATCTAATTCTGTGCGCCATACTTGAGGAAGGGCATGAACGCATTGGAGAGGGTACACAGGATATTCAACCAGAATGATTCTCAGGATGAATAACTGAAGCTATGAGGATAGATTTAAGAGACTGGGACTGTTTTCCTTGGAGAAAAGGAGGCTGAGAGGAGGTTTGATAGAGGCATTCAAGATCTAGAGGGGTATGGACAGGATAAATAGTGAGAAACCGCTCCCACTCAAGAGAACATCAAGAACTAGAGGGCACAGATACAAAATGATTGGCAAAAGGAGTAAATGTGATGTGAGGATTTGTTTTCCCCCAGAGGGTGATTGGAGTCTGGAACAAATTTCCTGAAAGGGTTTTGAAGGCAGGTTCAAAGGGGAATTGGATGGTTCTCTGAAAAGAAAGAATGTGCAAGATTACTGGGATATGGCAGGGGAGTGGGACTAGGTGGAATGCTATTTCAAGGAGCCAGTGCAGACTCAATGGGCCGAATGGCCTCCTTCTGCACTGTAAAGATTCTATGTTTCTTTGATACTGTGAGCTAGAACATGGTGTAACTTGAAAGCAGCCAAGACAGTTGTGTAAAAGGCAGGGAAATACTGTGTAAATAAACACTGGAACAGCCCACGTCAAAAACCCAAACTGCCTGTGACAATGGAAATC
The DNA here is from genome assembly GCF_964194155.1 of Cetorhinus maximus. NCBI lineage: Eukaryota > Metazoa > Chordata > Chondrichthyes > Lamniformes > Cetorhinidae > Cetorhinus > Cetorhinus maximus. The sequence continues at coordinate 399,772 of NW_027596279.1, read as the reverse complement.
TACGTGTTGTGTATGATGGGATCAGGAGGCCGCTTGGTCCGACGATCGACCATCATCAAAGTTGCCCCCTGAAATCAGCAGATGGTGAAGTTCTCACCGACAGAAGTAAACAAATGTCCCGCTGGGGTGAACACGACTGTGAGCTCTACTCCCACGAGACAGACAACTCCCAGTCTCCATTTGACACTGTCCTGCAGCTTCCTGCCACGGTTGAGTTGGGCGAGGAACCCTCATCAGTTTAACTCGAAAAGGCCATTGATTGTTTAGCAAGCAGAAAGGCACCCGGCAAGGATGGAATTCAGCTGAACTGCTCAAGCCAGGAAAGTCCCATCTACTGTCACAGCTTCATGACCTCCTCCTTCTCTGTTGGGAGGTAGGATCCCTTCAACAGGACATAAGTGACACGAAAATCATCACATTATACAAAGACAAAGGTGATTTCCACAACTACAGGGCCACCTCACACCTCAGCACAATAGGGAAGGGTCCTGATCAAAAAACTCCATCTACTTGCACACTGAGTGTATCCAGAAGCACAGTGCGGTTTCTGTGCTGGCAGATCGACAGTGGACATGATCTTCTCCATACACCAGCTACAAGAGAAGTGTACAATTGGGATTTAATCTAAAATGCTGTCAGTTTCTGTGCTGAGAAACGTGAAAGGTTATAATTACTGAGTGAAAGTAAACCTTTAAGTATGAATTACAATGAACTTGTACAATTGTAAAGGGCATCGAAAAGTTTGATTCCTTAAAGATAAGCTTCAGCCTTGAGGTTATGTTTCAGAGCTCAGAAGCTGTGGGAAGCTCCACCTTCTTTAACTCTTCTGCTCTTAGAAGGTCGAAGCTTTTGTTTACCTGTGAAAGGTAACTTCTTAGTTTTATTCTCCTTCAGTTTAATTACAGTCATTTGGAAAGGCGTCTGAAGAAAGAATGAAGAACACATTTGGGAAAAGCTGAGAAAAATGCCAAGAGAATTGAAAAATCAAAGATTTAAATGGGGTTTGGTTCATCCTTGATCTGAAAATGAAGGTACAGAAAGTTGACACAAGTGTGCACATTTTGAGAATGTTTCTTCAGCCCCTTTGCTAACAAGCTGAGAAGTTAACCCTTTCCACTGACAGCCTGGTGACAATTTAAACTAAAGGCTTTGCTTTTTAAAGACTGGCCTTCATCCCATTCGTTATCATTCAGGACAAAGTGTCTGTGAATGGGAGATATGAGAGATATCTGCGTTCTGATTACATTTATATGTAATTCTGTCTCTGATCTACAAACACCATATTATCTGAATTTTAAATTTGACAGTAAAGTTCCTCCAGTGCTCTTAAATGAAATTGAATTGTAATTAATGGGATGTCCAAATTAGAATAAAAGATAAAGAAAATCGCACCGCCGATTGGAAATTGGAATCCGTCACTCTGGGTATAGTTCAATGGAACAGATGATCTGGATCACATACATTCTAATAAAAGTCAGAAAAGTGGAGATGAGATGAGTACATCGATAGTTTTCTCTTGGAGGTGTTTGTATCCTTGCTTCTGAACTTTAAAAAAATGCTGAATCTGATAGTCTGCCCACTACCTGAAGGCATCAGAACCATGCAGGAAGAGATAAGCAAAGATCTTCAGGAAGAGACCAGCTTGATCTTATGATAAGATCACTTGAAAGTCCAAGAGTGGGCTGTATCAGATGGTACATGGGGCATGCTATTGGGACAGCGGGGTGAGTATGCAGATGTGATAAGTTACATGCGGTGTAACTAATATCTGGAGATCCATGGTGACCCTGCACGGAATAACAGGCCCCAGACATGCTCAGCTACTTGACAACAGAACATGCCTGATTATTGTGGCCAGTAGAATGAGACAACATTTTAAATTATCAAGACTTCGAAATATACACCATAGAGAAACTCAGTTTCAAACAATCTGGACAGAATTAAACACACTGGTACCTATGAGAGGCAGTAAAATTAATGTGAAGAGAGAAATAGAAGCTGTATTTAGAAAATATCCACAAGGTGAATGCAGGTGAACAGAGAGCTGGAGAATCTTTAAAGTCCATGCATGAACTTTTGTTTGAACCAGGTGTATTTATAACATGCCAATAATATAGATTGTGTGAGGTGATCGGCAAGTGGGGAGGATGAATCTAAGATGATAGTTATCATATTTTAGTGGAAAAGTTTTGACATTTACTCTAGGTGGTAGCTCAAGGGTTTGAGTTGCTGATTCTGATCATTCTAGTTGCTTTAGTATGTTATGAACAGTTTGTCATTAAGAAACTAGGAAAACAAGCTCGGAGCTTAGAAATAGTGAGGTTAGTCAGAAATCAGTTGTGAGAAGTCAATAAGGATATTCCCTTCTCAAGGTGGGGAGATCTGTGAGAAACCACTGTCTAATAACCTCATAAAAACTTCGGAAATGCATTGAATATTATAGGAATATCTCTCTCCCTCTCGCTTAGGAACAAAGCTTCCTGGCTTGACAAACATAGGACAACACAGGCCAATGTTACCTCATAGGAATGGACTCAGTAGTTACAGAACAGAATTTGTAGTGGTGACGGAAGACAATGGCTTTGATCCTCCAATTTTTAATTGGAGGAAATTTGTGCTCATCCAATACTGGATATGGGATAAGCAGTTTGATAATTTAGCAACAGTGGGGAGGAATGGGGAGGAATGGTGGTGAGGTAGGGCTGGGTGTTGTCAGTGTACATGTGAAAACGAACGCGGTGCATTTGGATGATGTCACCTAGTGGCAGAATGTGGATGAGAAAGAGGAGGGGCCAAGGAAAGATGCTTTTTTTTAGGATGGGTCAGGATGGTGGATTTAAAGGTGAGAGGGACAGTACCAGAAGGGAGAGAGAACCATTAACCATCTCAACTAACATGGAGAAGTTGGATGGTCAGCAATTTAGTGAGAATAGGGTCAAGGGGGCAGGAGGTGGGTCTCATGGACAAGATGAGCACTGAGAGGGCATGAGGGGACATTGCGGAGAAACTGGAGAAAGATGTGGGTTCAGGACTCAGACAAGGGGGAACCTTAGAGACAGTTTGTCCCACTGGGCTAGTGGAAAGGCGGGAAGCAACAGAGGCAGCTGATCGGATTGTCTCAATCTTAGTGACAAAAAAGCTCCATGACCTCCTCACACTTGTTGGAGGTGATGATGGAGGAGACAGGGAGAGGGAGAGCCCTTCAAAAGGAACTAACTTGTGTTAGAGAGATTAAAGGGTCTTGACACATGGTGAGTTTAACACAAAGCTGATTTATTTGACTTTTATCCAGATTATCAACCTATATAACTGACCTGGAGTTTATTAACATCAGCAGAAAGAGACCTCAATGAACATGGTTCAGTCCTGGATGTGACTTCACAACAACATCCAATCACTGTAGTTACTTGTGAACTCGCTGGTGTCTCAGCAGGTTGGATGACTGAATGAATCCCTTCCCACACTCGGAGCAGGTGAACGGCCTCTCACCACTGTGAACCCGCCGGTGTCTCAGCAGGTTGGATGACTGAGTGAATCCCTTCCCACACTTGGAGCAGGTGAACGGCCTCTCACCACTGTGAACCACCTGGTGTGTCAGCAGGTGAGATGCCTGAGTGAATCCCTTCCCACACCTGGAACAGGTGAATGGCCTCTCACCAGTGTGAAGTCGCTGGTGTGACAGCAGGTTGGATGCCTGAGTGAATCCCTTCCCACAGTTGGAGCAGGTGAATGGTCTCTCTCCAGTGTGGATCCGCTGGTGTTCAATGAAGTGAGATGACCACCTGAACCCAGTCCCACAGTGAGAGCAGCTGAACGGTCTCTCATCAGTGTGAACACGTTGATGGCACATCAGTTCACCAGAACTTTTAAAACACCTCCCACAGTCTGGGCATTTAAAAGGTCTCTTATCAGTGTGGACTCGCTGGTGTGTCTGCAGGTTGGATGACTGACGGAATCCCTTCCCACACTCAGAGCAGGTGAACGGCCTCTCCCCAGTGTGACTGCGTTGATGAGTTTCCAGCTGAGATGGGTATCTGAATCCCTTCCCACAATCCCCACATTTCCACCGTGTCTCCCCAATGTGAATGGTGCTTTTTCCTTCCATGTTCAAAATCCGATGATATTCAGGTCACAATAAATTAGGCGACTCGGTCAGATCCTGATGTGATGTTTGGTTTCAGTTTCCTGAATGAAAATCCTCCCCTTCTAATGCCCTGTGAAATTGATTTAAAACAGAAAGAAGGGAGTGAGAGAGAACCCACAAAAACACAAAGGTAGGTTGTGAAATTGAGCTGGATGCATCTGGGAATTTGTGGGGCCGGCACTAGCTAAAAGTGACCATAAAAGCTGCCAGATTGTCATAAAAATACAACTGCTTCACTTATGTCCTTCAGGGAAGGGGACCTGCCAACTGGTCTCAGCCTACACAATCTCTGGCCTACAAGGGTGGAGATGGAGGGAAAGGTGGGAGAGGCAGGGGGTGAGGGGATATCTAAACACAACAAGAACTTTGACAAAATCTCTAGATGCTTCAACCTCCACCACCTAGAAGGACCAGGGTGCCAGGTGTATGTGAACACCATCACCTCCAATTTCCCCTCCAAGTCACACACCATCTTGACTTGTCTGGATGAACAGAAATTTCCTCAATTTCAATATCGGGAAGACTGAAGTCATTGTCTTTAATCTCCTCTATAAACTCCACTCCCTGACCATCAGCTCTATCTCTCTCCCTACCAACTATCTGAGGCTGAACCAGACTGTTCATAGGAACAGGAACAGGCCATACAGCCCATCGAGCCTCCTCTGCGATCAAAGTATTTTTCCCACATTATCCACATATATCCTTATGTAATTGCTCAACCTGTCATCCATTTCTTTGTTCCCTCTAGGCTTAACTATCCTAACACACTCCTGGCCGCCTTCACATTCAGCTTCCCTGTAATCCAAAACTCTGCTTACTCGCACCAAGTCTTGTTCACCCATTATCCCTGTACTCACTGATTACAAAGGCTCTGGGTTAAGGAGAACCTCAAATTTAAATTGCTCATAATTGTTTTCAAATCCCTCCATGGTCTCTCCCTGCCTACCTCTGTAATCTCCTCCAGCCTAACAACCTTCCGAGATATCTACACTTCTCTAATTCCGACCTGCTCAGCATTCCTGATTTTAACTGCTCCACATTTGGTGTCTCCCCTTCAGTTTCCAAGGCCACAAGCTCTGGAATTTCCTCCCTAAACTTCTCCACCTCACTTTCCTCCTTTAAGATAATTCTTAAAACCTACCTCGTTTAGTAAACCTTTGTTCATCTGCCCTGATATCTCTTCATGTGGCTCGGTGTCAAATGTTGCTTTCTAACATTCCTGTGAAACACCTTGGTATGTTCCATTACATAATAGAATTAATTGATTACCATTTCAGGGTGGGCAGAATCTGATGGTCAATATAGGTGCCAAAGTGGAACAGAAATGGACTATAGCTCAGGAAAAACAATTCCTGAAAGATACTGTGGGAAGATAAAGCTAGTGAGCCAGCAGCACATGGTCAGGGGATGGGCAGCAGTGGAAACCTCATTAAGACACAGTTGGCAGAAGGAACCATTAAAATCCTAAACATAGATAAAATACACTCGTAATTAGTGACAGAGAAAGTTAGACAATGGCAGAGAGGTGATCAGGGAGGGCAGAGGTGAAACAGAGCAATAGATGGACATGGATTCAGATCCACTGTAAAGGAATCACACCAGCCCCAGAGTCATGAAATCTCTCACAGATAACAGAGCGTAGAACTAAAAACTTTAAATTGTAAATGAATAATCAAAAGTACTCAACCTGAAACAATTTCAGTTTTTAAATTTAAAATCTCCTGCTGGATCCTGCAACTGGAAAGATATCAGAAGTACTGGAGTCAGAGAAAAATCTCCCAGTTGAGGAAATACCCGGGGAGCAGGGTGATGTCACCGTGTAATTGTTGATGTGCGATGATGTCACAGTGTAATTGATGTGTGATGATGTCACAGACACGAACACAGAACATCTGGGTCTGTGCAAACCAGTGATCACCACACATTATGAAGGACGTGAGGGTCCTTGAGAGGGTGTGGAGGAGATTTATCAGAATGGGTCGAGGGATGAGGGATTTTCGTTTTCAGGTTAGGTTGGAGAAACTGTGGTTATTCCCCTTGAAGCAAAGTGGATTGAGGGGAGATTTGATAGAGGAGTACAAGTTTATGATTGGTGTTGTTAAGGTAGCTAAAGAAAAACTGTTCACATTATTTTATCGTAAAAGGATTACAGGACACAGATTTAAGGTTTGGGGCAAGATCTACAGGGGGGAAGTGAGGAAGAAATTTTACACAGTGAGTGTTAATGACCTGGAACTCAGCACTGACGTTCTGAGACTGATAATATCCAGGTTACGACGAATTGAGTGACTCTGTCAGATCTTGATGTGATGTTTTATTTAAGTTTTCTTCGTCTGCAAATCCTTCCCATTTAATATCCTGTGAAAAGGAGATTATAGAAACATCCATCCCTGTCAGCCCAGGATAGAAATTCACAACATACTCTCCTCCTGCTACTGGACCAGGATGACCGCGCATGCGCCCTGCTACACAGCCGCTTCCCCCAGGCCGTGCAGAGGGAGAGATCCAGCCATTTCCGGTCTGTTCGATGTAAACGCAGAGCCGTTAGTTTCTTATTCAGGGTATGCAGCCTTTATCGAGTGTTTATGAAGCCTCCCTGTCCACTCCGCTTCCTCCATTCCTGCCGCCCACCCACTAATTCTGTTATTCTGCTGCAGTCGCCATTTTCCTAACCGCTCTCTGTGGCACCGGTCACAGGACAGCACTGCGCATGCTCAGGCAGGAGACCGCATGCGCGTGCCAATCACACTCCGCTTTACGCATGCGTATAGCACTGGCGCAATGTTTAGGGCACATTCTGTCCCGATCTGAATGCTGGGTGAGAGGTCCGCCATTGGAAAGCGATAGTCTTGCATGCAAAATTAGGCTTTATCATCCGATGATGATTGGAGTCATGGGGTCAAGCTATAAAATTAAGGAAAGAGTTCATGTTCTGAAGTTGTTGAACTCAATGTTAAGTCACCTCTTCACTGATACTACCTTCCCTGCTGAATATCAGCTCAGTTTACTTCACTATCTTTTAACATACATAAACAGTCTCCAAAGAGATTACCAAAAATTGCTAATGCTGACTTTGTTGCAAGTCACCATAGCGGGCTATTGGGAAAAGTTTTCAAAAACCCCATTGGCTACAATACTATCACTGCGCAAAGTGAACAAAGCTTTCCCGGACAACTGGTGGTCTATCAAACACAAACTGTTCACACTTGTGGTGACTAAAGTGTATTGATTTCAGTACATTGCACATTCTCACCTGAGATTGAGTTTATCAGTTATAAATTATTTGCTAAAATTACATCAGCAGATTGAAACATTATTTATCAGCCTGAATGTTGAAATGAGAAGGAAAGAATTGTGGGATGGGAATATACTAATCTTCTCAATGATACCTTGTGAAGTGAAATGATGTCCTGTCTGCAGGGAGCAGGTGTCCGAGCTCCCCCGAGGGTAGTTTAAACGGTTGTGTTAACCCACTCTAACATAACTAAAAGTAACACTATTTTGAACATTATTTATAAAAAATAATTTTACAAAACTCTGGACACAGTAATAGCTCCTTGTACATTTGACGCAATTCAGAGTCAGTGAAGGGGAGTGGGAGCAGGGAGAAGAGAGTTTTCTGTTTCATGTTGACGCATTGTACCCAGTTCAGACTCAGTGAAGGGGGTGGGGTTGGGGGGGGGGTGTGGGGGGGAGCGGGTGGGGAGGGCGGTGAGGGAGGGAGGGGGAAGCACAGGGAGAAGAGAGTTTCCTGCTTCATGTTGACACATTGTTGGGAACGGGACAGAGCAGTCCTGATGAATCATGCACCCCCAGCTGCTGATGCTGCTGTGTACTTCCAACTTTGTTTTTTACTTTTAAATTTCAGAATTCATCTTGTGCAATTATCATTTTTACAGACCCGTATTTTAATTGATTCCAGCCTTGTTTTCAAGGTGATTGATAGTTTTTTTTGTTTTATGTATTCATAGATGGAATGTGAGACAGCATTTATGTTCCATCACTAATTGCCTTTGAGAAGGTGGTGGTGACCAGCCTTCTTGAACCGCTGCAGTCCATGTGGTATAGGTGTACACACCGTGTTGTTAGAGAGGACTTAATTATGATACAAATTAATTTGCTTAATTATTATATAACCTTTCAGAGCCAATAATTAAACCTGGTTCAAAGAAATTAAAGCAATATGTTACTCAAAGGGTACTGAAAAAGATAGTTATTCATGTAGTGATGTTAAACAATACGCTTTTATTTAATTGATTTATTAAACTGTGTGTGCGCTCCACCTGTGTTCTCCAACCCATCTTTTGAAGACGCCAGATGACCAAAGACAGCAATCAAATTTAAATCAGCAACCTCGAATTTTATATTCATCACCTTTCAGCATCAGGTGAGTTTTTTTCTGTGCTATATAAACTTCACAAAATCCAAAGGAAGACATTTTATTAAATGGAGGTGACTTCCATCCCATCTTAACTGGATATCCTTAATTATTGTTCATGTGTCCTCTGAAGGCTGAAGCACATTTGTAACATTTAACTGTTAAACTGGCCTCTGAGTTTAAAATCACTGCTGTAAATGGAGAAATCCAAATAAGATGACAGTTGTAGCTGTTTGTAAATATTAGGCTCCAGGTCAGTAGCTGGAATTGTTTATTTTAAGATTTTGTATGAGTAACACATTGTGACATTCATTGTGTGATGTTTGACGTGTAACTTATGGACACTGGCCCAATACTTTATGCAAATTTGTAAAGTTAAATACTGGTCTGTTTTATAATGAGAGGTGCAATAACCACATAGTGTTCGATTTCTTATTTTGAATGGAAAGGTAGGGCTGTTTTCAGGATATGCTGTCTTTGTAAAGCTGGGACAACTGTACGAGTAATCCAGAGGCCCAGGCTAATGCTCTGAGAACACGGGTTCAAAACCCACCAAGGCAGCTGGTGGAATCTAAATTCAATTAATAAATCTGTAATCACCAGCTAGTTAACAATGAGACTATCATCGGTTTTCATAAAAAATACATCTGATTACACATGCCCTTTAGGGAAGGAAATCTGTCATCTTTATCTGGTCTGGCCTACATGTGACTGATAACCACAGAATCTGAATGGCACAGAAGGAGGACATTCGGCCCATCGTCTCTGCACCGGCTCTCCAAATGAGCATTATGACCAGTGCCAGTGACCTGCATTTTCCTTGTACCCATGCACATTGTTACTATTCAAATAATCATCTAGTGCCCTCTTGAATAAATAAGATAAATAAAATAAGGATAAGAAAAAGTGCTCAGAGCAACTGATTTTCTGATGGTAATTTAACCTGGAATCACTGTGTGTGATATTAACCTGTTAATAATTAACACATTCCCATGACATCCCAGCTTACCAAAGTCTGTCCCAATCCATATGAATGATAAATGGATTCTCAGAGCAATGGGAAACTAATTTATTCATGAAGCTTCATCTACTGTGCACAATATTTCATGCTGCCATTTATGCATTGATGCATTTTTGACATCCAAAAGTTTCAGAAATATTATCAAATAGAATCAGACTGTCACCTCCAACAAGTCCATGTTGGTGTTTAGACTCCCTAGCAGAATTAGTCCTAATCTCACAGGCCCGCCAAACCACCACGATCTTTCTCCCTCTGTCATTCACTCACCTTCTTAACCTGTTCTTCTATGTTTCCTTGGTCTCTGCTTCAATCACTGACTCCGTTAATACATTTCATAGTCTCCATGTAGTAAACAGCTCATCCAGCTCAGGAATAGGGCCCAAATGTTCAAGTATCTCTCCCTAGCTGTACTTCCACACACGAGGCAGAATGCCACTGACTGAGCTGGATCCTTTCTGTCCCCTCAGCTCCAATCCCACCGTGTGGAGCTGAACAACAACAATTTTCACTGATTGACATTTAACCCAATAAAACACCGCAAAGCACTTCACAGGAAGCATTCCCAAAGTTTGATTGTGACCCACCCAGAAGGAGATATTAGGATGGGTGGCCAGAAGCTTGATAAAAGGGGTAAGTTTTAAGCAGCATCTTAAAGGAGGGGAGAGAGTGACAGAGGCAGAGAGTTTGAGGGAGCGAATTCCATCATTTGGAGCCTTGGCAGCTCAAAGTGAATGAAAGATGACGGTGAGATGAAATTGTTGCTGAGAGCTGAATAGTGAATTGGCTGTAAATTTCTGAAATGGTCTGATCCAGTTTTCAGAAGTGGGTCAAATTGCGGAGTCACAGGAAAGTACAACACAGACAGAAGCAGCTTGACCCATTGTGTCTGCACTGGCAGTGTAGTCAATCCCATTTCCCCACCCTTTCCCCACACAGGAGGCAGTTTGACCCACTGTGTCTACACTAGCAGCACAGTCAGTCCTACTTCCCCACCCTTTCCTCACGTTGCTGCAGAATGTCCTCCTTTTCGTTTCCCCTTTTCAAGACTGCAGTTCATTCTGTTTGCATTATCCTATTAGGCAGTGATTTCCAAATGCCAAATGATTGTTTTAAAAAAAACAACACTTCTCATCTTGTTACCTGATACTTCAGACACTCTTCTTAAATTGGTTATCATCTGTTATCGACCCTTCATCCATTTGAAGCATTTTCTCTTTAATTTCTCTATCTGAACTTTTCATGATTTTAATAAGCTCAAACACAATTCCTCTTACCCTTCTCGGCTTTAAGAAGAACAACCACAGATTCTTCGGTCTATGAACTGAACTGTATTTTCACATTTCTGAATTTGAACATGGGTTTGTATCATCACAACCACATATTCTCCATATCCCATTTGGGGAAAAAAAACGAGGTATTGTTTAGTTGAAGAGTTAATGGATAACAGCAGAATTGGCAAATTTTGGGGAATATTTTTCTGGCAGTGAAAGGACACAAAAAGAAAAAACCTGGAACTGTGTGGCAGCCAATACCCAAGGGGGTAAAAAGTGAACAATATTAGGTTGTGCTCGATCTAAAAACCCCTCATATAATTGTTACATGTAGTAACCAATTACACCACAGTAACATGTACCAAGGTGAGTTGCAAGATACCTAAAGCTGGTATTAACAAGCTGAAGATTCAGACTGTTGCCACAATAATTGCAGTTGTCCTCATTCCGTTTCTGTTACTCATGGACAGTGATAAGATGCAAGGCATGAGGGATGAGCTGACTAAAGGGATGATGCTGCGAGGCTAAATGTGGGTGGTAAAGGGGAAGGCTTTTCTGCCTGATGTTCAAACCGGCAGAAATATCACTCCTGATCAAACAATCACAGCTGCTATTTCAAAGCAGCATGCCAAATTGAAAAGTGTAACTTCCTATAATTCTATGTTTCCAAACACCACGGTTATTTTTTCACGCCCACTTTGCCATTTTACAACCTAATCTCACAAAATATATTTTCTTACCTTGCATCCTGTTTATTTGAAGTCAAGACACAGAGTAAATTCATTCTGTTTTCTTGTCATTTCTAGAACGAGATTTGAAACCGGACTAGTTGAAGGACACTTTTATTGGTGCCAATCTTCCACTGTCTCCCACTGTTTCAAAAGAGGCACTGTTATCATCAGCCTGTTATGTACCTTCTTACAGTACATCGTCTGAACAACATTAGCTCATCCTAGCTCCGCTCTCTCCACATTGAAAATCTGTCTGAAAATATACTTCTGTATGAAAATATAAACTTCAAAGCTTAACAACGTACACAAGACTGGAAAGAGAATGAAACTGTGGATAATTGGCACTGTGCACATTCCTGTAATCAGTACGTGGGATAATCAGGGAGATGAATTCCTGCTTTTCTTTACCATGTCATCTTCAAACCCATCTCTTCTCAATGACTTGTGTCTTCCATTCCCTGTCCCTGCTTTCCAGGAGTAGATTGGGTTCCCGAACTGACAGTGTCTGCATCAAGCAGCTAATTGACCTCAGAGCTGTACAGACAGAGGGAGCAAGGGGCGAGGCGGGGACAGAAGCAGGAAGAGATGTGGCATGACAGTGTTTAGAACTTGACATGTGTCAGTTGCTTTTAGTGTTGAGTATCTGCAGTGCATTGCCTTGTAAGTTTCACAGGGACCACAATGATTAAGTTAGTGTGTTTTAGAAGTTGAAGATTGCACATCCACAGCCTGTTGGACTATTACCCTTCCCTGTCAATTTCATGTACCTGTCAACAGCATTCAATGTTGTCATTGGCTGAACAAGTCATTTGTGTTCTATGTAAACATACCATTTTGGCAGAGAAACTTGCCTCTAGTGAAAGTGCTCTGAAGTGAAGACATTGCAAAATTATTGTGCATCAGCCAACTTTCACGTGGATTCCCCAGTTGTCTAGTGGTTAGGATTTGGTGCTCTTATTACCACGGAATGTGCTTGATTCCTGATTGGAATGAAGCTTTGTTGCTGTTTTGTGAAATTTCATAACTTAGATGAGTTACTTACTGACTCAAAACAAAACAAAACAAAACAAAACCAGATCTACCATCATAAGTAGAGTGAAGAATAGAGATCAGACATGAGATGGAAATGTTAGACATCAACAGATCCAGAATGAGTACAGAGGTGGATCTCGGGAATTAAAGTTAAAAAAAAGAGAAGAGCAGTGATAAGATGTAAGGCACGGGAGATTAACTGACAAAAGAAATGGTGCTGCAAGGCAAAATGTGGGAAGTAATCAGACCGGTTTTTCTGAAAATATGCCCAGTTCCGCTGGAGAGAGACTGCTCAGATATTTATTGACTGCAAAGGATTTATTCAGTTTCTCCATCTCCCAATAATTGCAGTTGTCCTCATTCCGTTTCTGTCTCTCTCATCTGAACTTTGAAGTTCAAAGAATTTGATGCATGAGCAGTTCATTCATATCAAAGAGAGGCTGCTTAAATGTTCTGTGTATGGCAGCAATTCACTCATTCTGGGACACCAGTGAGTTCACATGTGACTGCAGGGATTGGATTCTGCTGTTTTTGGGTCTCCCAATTCTCCACCAATTCCCATCCTCCTTCTTTCTGGTGAATAATGGATGACCCATGCAAATGCCCTTCATTATAATTTTTTATCTAATTTTGATATTGGATCCACCTGTCCCAGACTCCACCGCATATCAGCAAAACAAATCACGGTTAACAAATTTGAACTTAGAATGGCGGGGTATTTACCCAGCATTCCCCAAGGTGGTGAACGTCCCCTATCTGCATGCGTAATGCCGCCGTGTTTAGCGCATGCGCAGCGACAGTAATGGCGATTGAAAGCTCCATGTTCGTCGGGTCCAAAAATAGTTCGTGAAATAGGAAACGGAGCGAGCGATGAATCTTGCATTTGGCTAGGAAAGCTTTGTAAGTATGTTGTGTAAGCTGCAGACTCCAGAATTAGAGGCTACCGTCGTCGGTTGTAAAAGCGGAGGAAAAGCTGTGGAGCTTCTGCCGCGGTCAGACCTGGATTAATGTCCGCCATCTTTATAAGGGGCAATGTGCAGCAGGGCGCATGCGCGGTCATCCTGGTCCAAGTGGCAGAAGGAGAAAATTTTGTGAATTTCTATCCTGGACTGACAGGGATGGATTTTGGAAACTCCCTTTCCGGAGAGTCAGAAGGGGAGGATTTACACACAGCAAACTCAAACCAAACATCACTTCAAAACCTGATATTGTCACTCGATTCGCCAGGACCTGGATATTATCAGTTGTTGAAGTCATTACCACGCTATATGCGAAAAACAAGTTCTTCCACACATCCCCCCCTCCCCTCGTTTATCTTGACGATAGAGAATCCAAAAAAATGCAGCACAGAGGGATCTGGGTGTTCTTGTGCATTAAACACAATAGGTTAGCATGCTGGTGCAGCAAGTAATTAAGAAGGCAAATGGAATTTTGGCCTGTATTGCTAGGGGGTTGGAGTTTAAACAGAGGGAAGTCTTGTTACAACTGTATAGGGTGTTGGTGAGGCCGCACCTGGACTACTGTGTACAATTTTGGTCCCTGTATTTAAAAAAGGATACACTGGCATTGCAGGCAGTTCAAAATAGGTTCACTAGGCTGAACCCTAGGATGAGGGGTTTGATGTATCAAGAGCGGCTAAACAGGTTTGACCTTTATTTATTAGAGTTTAGAAGAATGAGGGGTGATCTTATTGAAATGTACAAGATTCTGAGGGGGCTTGACAGGATAGATGCTGAGAAGATGCTTCCACTAGTGGGGGAATCTCGAACTAGGGGACATAGTTACAGAATAAGAGGGCACTCATTTGGAACTGAGATGCGAAGGAATTTCTTCTCTCAGAGGGTAGTAAATGTCTGGAATTCTCGACCCCAGAGAGTTGTAGAGGCTAGACTGCTGCAAGTATTTAAAGAGGATGTAGATAGTTTTTTGAAATGTCAGGGAATTGAGGGCTATGAGGAGCTGGCACGAGAGATGATTTGAGGCCTTGGGCAGATCAGCCTTGATCTTTTTGAATGGCAGGGCAGGCTTGAGGGCTGAATGGCCAACTCCTGCTCCTATTTCTTATGTTCTTATAATCTTAAATCTGTGTCCCTTACTCCTTTTACAGTCAGCTAATGGGAGCAGCATTTCTTTGTCTACTTTATCTAAACCAATCATAAACTGTACACCTCTATCAAATCTCCCCTAGATCTGCTTTGCTCCAAGGAGAACAACCCCAGTTTCTCCAAACTAACCTTATGTAAGACTGGAGACTGTTACTTGTGTGATGTTCCATTGCTGTGGGGCTGATGTGACTCCTTCACTGTGGATCTGAATCCATGTCCATGTGATGCTCTATTTCACCCTCTGCCCTCCCTGATCATCTCTCTGCCACTCTGTAACTTCCTCTGCCTCTAATACTGGGTGTATTTGAATGATGTTGAGTATTTTACTGTTGCTTTTGCCAACTGTATCTAAATGAGGTTTCCATTGCTGCCGATCCCCCCACCATGTGCTGCTGTCTCACCAGCTTTATCTTCCCATTGTATCTTTCATAGTCAGGAACTGTTTTTCCTGTCCTATAGTCCATTCCTCTTCCACTTCTGAGCTATATTGACCATTAAGTTCTGCACCATTTTTATTCCCTGTAACTCATTCTGCACACACTGAAACGTTAACTCTGTTTCTCTCTCCGCAAATACTGCCTGTTGAGTATTTCCAGCATTTTCTCTTTTTATTTCAGATTTCCAGCAGCTGCAGTATTTTGCTATTATGTTATTGCAGGCGTTGCTCACAGAACCGAGTCTAGAAACACAGACGGACCAATTAAGAGCTGGTTTGTATCAGGGTGGGTGTTGGTTACAGAAGTTGGTCCATGGCCTCCAGTGTAGGTCCTTTTTCATCGAGTCACAGAATCATTGAATGATGACAATACAGACGGAGGTTATTCAGCCCATCGTGCCCATGCTGGCTCTCTGCAAGAGCCAATCAGCTAGTCCCACTCCCCTGTCCTTTCACTAACAAGACCAGCAAATATTGACAATCTGCAGTCACATTGTGTGGAAAATAATATTTACATGGAGGAAATTTCTGTTCATCCAGTGCTGGATGTCAGACAAGTCAGGACAGTGTGTGACCTGGAGGGGAATTTGGAGGTGATGGTTTTCACATACACCTGCTACCCTGGTCCTGCTACCCTGATCCTTCTAGGTGGTGGTGGTGGTTGAGAGTTTCAGTGGTTTTGTCAATGTTCTAGTCGAGTTGTAGATATAAAATTCCCTCTCCTTTTCCGCCTGCCTCTCCCATCTCTGTCTCCTTCTCTCCCTCCTTCCTTAGATTCAATCAGATCAGGCGGCAGGTTCCCTTACCTAAAGGACATTAGTGAACCAGTTGTCAGTCTAGCAGTTTTCATGGTCACTTTTTCCTCGTGCCGGCCCCACAAATTCTCAGATTCATTCAACTCAGTTTCACAACCTGCCTTTGTGTTTTTGTGGGTTCTCCCTCACTCCCTTTTTTCTGTTTTAAATCAATTTCACAGGGTGTTAGAAGGGGAGGATTTTCAGTCGGGAAACTCAATCCAAACATCACATCAGGATATGATGGAGTCGTCCAGTTTATCATAACCTGAATATCATCGGATTTTGAACATGGAAGGAAAAAGCACCGTTCACAGTGGGGAGAAACCGTACACGTGTTCTGTGTGTGGACGAGGCTTCAGCCAATCATCTGGCCTGTCAGAACATAAATGCAGTTACAATGGGGAGAACCCATGGAAATGTGGGGATTGTGGGAAGGGATTCGGTTACTCATCCCAGCTGGAAAGTCATCGGCGCAGTCACACTGGAGAGAGACTGTTCACCTGCTCCGAGTGTGGGAAGGGATTCACATGGTCATTGCACCTGCTTAAACACTAGCAATGTCACAGTGGGGAGAGACCTCTTAAATGCCCAGACTGTGGGAAATGCTTTAAAAGCTCCAGGAGCCTGATGTCCCATCAATGTGTTCACACTGACGAGAGACCATTCAGGTGCTCTCACTGTGAGACTGGGTTCAGACGATCATATAACCTCACACTACACCAGCAAATTCACACTAGAGAGAGACCGTTCACCTGCTCCATGTGTGGGAAGGGATTCACTCACTTCTCCAACCTGCTGAGGCACTAGCACACTGACAATGGGGAGAGACCCTTCACCTGCTCTGAGTGTGGGAAGGGATTCACTCAGTCACCCAACCTGCAGAGACACCAGCGAGTTCACACTGGGGAGAAACCATTTAAATGTCTGGACTGTGGGAAGTGCTATAAAAGTTCTGGGGAACTGATGTCCCATCAACGTGTCCACACTGATGAAAGACCGTTCAGGTGCTCTCACTGTGAGACTGGGTTCATAGGATCATCTCAACTCATTGAACACCAGCCCACTCACACTGGGGAGAGGCTGTTCACCTGCTCTGACTGTGGGAAGGGATTTAATCGGTCATCCAACCTGCTGACACACCAGCGAGTTCACACCAGGGAGAGGCCATTCACATGCTCCAAGTGTGGGACAGGATTTACTCAGTTATCCACCCTGCTGAGACATCAACAAGTTCACACTGACGAGAGACCTTTTTAATGCCCAGAATGCGGGAAATGCTTTAAAATTTCCCAGAACCTGATATTCCATCAACGTGTTCACACTGACGAGAGACCATTCAGGTGCTCTCACTGTGGGACTGGGTTCAGACGTTCATATGACCTCACACTACACCAGCGAATTCACACTGGAGAGAGACTGTTCACCTGCTCTGAGTGTGGGAAGGGATTCACTCACTTCTCCAATCTGCTGAGGCACCAGCACACTCACACTGGGGAGAGGCCATTCACCGGCACTGTGTTTGAAAATGGATTTACTCATTCATCCAACTTGTTTAAACACGAACACATTCAAAGTAGAGAAGCCGTTCACCTGCTCCAAGTGTGGGAAGGGACTCAATGAGTCATCCCATCAGCTGAGACACCAGCGAGTTCACAAGTAACTACACTGATTGGATTTTGCTGTTAATCACATCCAGACTGAACCAGGTTCTTTGGTGTCTGTTTCTGCTCCTGGTAATAAAATCCAGCCCAGTTATAGAGGTTAATATTCTGGATAAAAGTCAAATAAATCAGCTTTGTGATAAACACGGTTTGTTGAATCTTTTTAATATCTCTAACACAAGTTAGTTCCTTTTGAAGGGCTCTCCCTCTCCCCGTCTCCTCCATCCTCACCTCCAACAACAAGTGTGAGGAGCTCATGGAGCTTCTTTGTCACTAAGATTGGGACAATCCGATCAGCTGCCTCTGCTGCTTTCTTCCCTTCCACTAGCCCACCGGGACAAACTGTCTCTAAAGTTCCTCCTTGTTTGAGCCCTGAACTCACATCTTCCTCCAGTTTCTCTCCCATCTTCCCTCATGCCCTTTCAGTGCTCATCTTGACCATGAGACCCACCTCCTGCTCCATTGACCCTATTCCCACTGCTGATCCCCCAACTTCCCCATGTTCACTGATATTGTTAATCGTTCTCTCTCTTCAGGTAGTGTCCCTCTCTCCTTCGAATCTGCCATTATCACCCCCTCCTCAAAAAACAAGCCTTTGATTCCACCGTCCTTGCAGCGACTGCCCCATCTGCAACCTCCCTTCTACTGAAACTCCTTGAACGTGTTGTCACCTCCCAGATCCATGTCCAACTTTCCAAGAACTCCATGTTTGAATTCCTCCAATCAGGTTTCTGTCCCTGCCACAGTACTGATTTACTTGTACTTCTTGCTATTTAGTATTGTGTATTCACTGCTCATGATGTGGCCAGATTATCAAATTCAGTTCCCTTAAAACAGTTTGTATATTGTATCCCCTTTCCCTAACTCTTTCTCCTACCTTAATCCTTTCCTGATACCATTTTACACATGCAATAGCTACCATCTTATCTTGTTCAGGTTGCCTGGAGAGACTTTACAGTCTAATAAAGTATTCTCATAACAGTTTTAAAGCAGAGGTCAAGCATCGACATGTTTTGCTTCCTTATCTTCCTCTCAAACAACATTTTATTGTCTCAAACGTAACCCACTAAATTGTGTCCGATCCTTTTTTTAGAATTACCCCAGATTAATTAAATCGGTCAAAAATTGGATTTCTGTCAAACTTCGTCAAGGTCTTGAGCTTAACTTTATATTTGGGGAACATACTGACAATGACAAAAAGCTTGCAGCATTTGAATTAGTGTCAATTGTTGTAAAATCTTTAAAAATAAAAAATTCCCTTTTGAGAAGTTTATTGGAAACCAAACTGCAATTTTTTTTAAACTTTGTAAGAACTGTAATTTACACTATCAAAATTAAAACTACCTCTTTCTCATGCGTATTGATTTATATCCAGATTAAAAGTCCCATATGTTTATCGACACACTCTTTATCTTGGATAGCACCCTAGTTATTCAAAAGTAACTTTGTAAATTACACTGCACTTTACATTTCAAGATTGTCCCAAATTCAAATAACAGTGCTGTTGGGATGCAGATTTCCTTTCATATTTAAATTACCTCTTCAAAAGAGACCCCTTTTTATCCATTGGAACCACCTAGGCCGTGTGTTTATGACTTTTAGTTTTGCTAGAATCCTTTTGAATTTCAGGTATTTTTTTTTTCCCTCAGAATTTTAGAATACCAACTCGTATGAGCTAATGTAACTCATATGTATCAATCCCAATCAGCTTGGAAGCTGGTGATAAGGCTTACCCTCTACTAGTCTGCAAGGGGGTGGTACAAAGGTTGGTTCATCTCAAACAAAGGCAAACCCTGTTTTATCTTTACAATACCTTCAAACTGCGATTTTTGCCAGAAATCTCAACTCAAACCTTATGCTCAGAACTTTGGAAAGTTTGAGTATTTTTTTCCTTTAATCTAATTCGGGGCTTTCGACTCTAAAGTGCTGAACTTCACACACACATGACATTTTAGGGAAGAAAACACATTAAAGCTCACATACAAGTGCTTCCTTGCACACAAACACACACATATATAAAGGTATGTATTTATATTCCTATAACATTGAACATAACGACTTAAAACTCTCATACTCTAAACGAAACTTCAAGTAGCAGCGGGGGGAATAAAGGAATCTTGGAGGCTTCAACCTATATGGACAATCAAACTGACTGAAGATTCCATTTCCTCTGCTCCTGCCTGTCACTGCTCATTACCTCCCCTAGGGGTACCCCCTTTTTCTCGCTCTCTCTCTTCAGCACAAACAGCTCATGTAACTTAGATCAATTCATTTTTTTAAGTTACAGAAAATACACTAGGGGACCTTTTGGGTTCCAATCATCCTTCCACATTTTCTTGATTAATTTTGACTGTTGTTCCGCGATGAACCTTGTGATGGAGTCCGCGGCTGCCCAGTCGAGTTCCATAGCAATTTCCTGTTTTCCTGATGGTATTCTATTCTTCTATTCCGTCTATCTCTGTGCAGTTAGTTTGCGCGGCCCTGACAACTTAGTTACTTGTGATCTTTTTTGTTTTCCCCAGGGGTCTGGCCCCTGCGCAGCTTCAACTATGGTTCTATTTCAAACCGTAGCCTGCCAGTGCGACTCTGCCTCCTCTCAGGGTAGTGGTCCGGCCTCCCTGTGTGGCTCCGGCACTGCTAGCCCACCAGCACGGCTCCGCCTCCTACCCCGGCACCTCCTGCCCTGAGTCCTCCTCCCGATTCTTTTGATACTCGACCAGACCATTCTCGGGTAGGCTTACTGCACTAACTATGGGTGGTAAATAAATTATACTCAACCACTTTGCACAGCCGTCCCGAGGATCCGATCCCAGTATCCAGTCGACGACGCCAGTTGTTGTGGTATCTTTGACAAACGAACCACAGGAGGATCAGGTACAGGTTACAATCATTTACTCAAGCAATTGCAAGGAGAGAACCACCTCAAATCAACTTGAGGTAACACTCTACCAAATTACAAGCATACAGCTTATTTATACATCACAGATCACGTACAAGAACATTGTTCAAATTCCAATCTTGTCCGCATATTGGTTTATATTAAACAGATATCTCTGGTCACCCAGGCAGAGCCTTCTCCCCCTATCTAAGCTGGGACCGTCTGTCCTCTCCTTATCTGTTGACGAGCACACTTACTCTATGTTGTTTTCATCCTCGGTCTCCAGTCCAGTTACTAAGGTCTTTCTGGTGATTGCAGGCCCCAAGGGTGTGCAAAGTTCATCTGGTAACCTTTAACTATTAGTGCACTCGATGACGCTGTCTGCCATCTAAGTAATTCCCTTTCAATAAATTCTTACTGTATTCCCCCTAACATTCCCAGTCTCCACACGCTGCCTCCATCTTCTGACGCACTGCCCCCGTCTCCCGACACTCTGCCCCATCTCCCGACACTCTGCCCCCATCTCCCGACACTCTGCCCCCATCTCCCGACACTCTGCCCCCATCTCCCGACACTCTGCCCCATCTCCCGACACTCTGCCTCCATCTCCCGACACTCTGCCCCCATCTCCCGACACTCTGCCCCCATCTCCCGACACTCTGCCCCCATCTCCCGACACACTGCCTCCATCTCCCGACACTCTGCCCCCATCTCCCGAAACTCTGCCCCCATCTCCCGACACTCTGCCCCCATCTCCCAACACTCTTCTCCCATCTCCTGACACGCTGCCCCATCTCCCGACACGCTGCCCCCATCTCCCGACACTCTGCCCCATCTGCCGACTCACTGCCCACAATTCCTGACACGCTGCCCCCATCTCCTCTGTATGCCTCCAATGACTCCACATCCATAAGTATGGGGCCCAGAACTTTGTTTTAAATAATTCATGGGATGTGGGCTTTGCTGCTTGGGCCAGTATTTATTGCCCATCCCTAGTTGCCCTTGGAAAGGTGATGGTGAGCTGCCTTCTTGAGCTGCTGAAGTCCGTGTGGTGTAAGTACACCCATAATGCTGTTAGGGAGGGACTTCCAGGGTTTTGACCCAGTGATAGTGAAGGAACACCAATATATTTCCAAGTCAGGATGCTGAGTGACTTGGAGGGGAACTTTCAGTTGGTGGTGTTCCCATCTATCTGTTACCATTGTCCTTCTAGATGGTAGTGATCGTGGGTTTGGAAGGTGCTGTCTAAGGAGCCTTGGTGAATTCCTGCAGTGCATCTTGTAGATGGTACACACTGCTGCTACTGTGCGTCTATGGTGGAGGGAGTGAATGCTTGTGGATGTGGTGCCAATCAAGCAGACTGCTTTGTTCGGGATGGTGTCGAGCTTCTTGAGTGTTGTGCGAGCTGCACTCATCCAGGCAAGTGGAAAGTATTCCATCACACTTTTGACTTGTGCCTTGTAGATGGTGGGCAGGCTTTGGGGAGTCAGGAGGTGAGTTACTCATTGCAGGATTCCTAGCCTCTGACACTCTCTTGTAGCCACACTATTTATATGGCTAATCCAGTTCAGTTTCTGGTCAACGGTAACCCCCAGAATGTTGTCCTGGTGGTCTAGTGGAAGGGAGGGAAGCAGCAGAGGCTGCTGATCAGACTCTCAGTCTTAATGATAAAGAAGCTCCATGAGTTCCTCACATTTATGGTTGGAGGTGAAGATGGAGGAGACAGGGGAGAGGGACAGCACTTCAAAGGGAACTAACTTATGTTGGGGATATTAAAAAGAATTGACACAGTGTTTTTAACAGAAGTGATTAATGACATTATTCATAGAAGCTAGAAGCAGGAGTAGGCCATTCGGCCCTTTGAGCTTGCTGTGCCATTCAATATGATCTTGGCTGATCCTCTATCTCAATGCCATATTCCTGCTTTCTTTCCATACCCCTTGATGCCCCTAATATCCAAAAAAAAATCATTCTTGAATATACTCAGTGACCCAGCCTCCACAGCCTTCTGTGGTAGAGAATTCCACAGGCTGACCATCCTCTGAGTGAAGAAATCTTTCCTCATCTCGGTCCTAAATGGTCTGCTCCATATCCTGAGACTGTGGCCCCTGGTTCTAGACTCCCCAGCAGGGGAAACATACTCCCTTTATCTAATCTGTCTAGCCCCGTTAGAATTTTATATGTTTCAATCAGATCCCCTCTCATTCTTCTAAACTCTAGTGAATACAGGTCCAGTTGAACCAATCTCTCCTCTTCCACAGTTTTGCCATTCCTGGTATTAGCCTAGTGAACCTTTGCTGCACTCCCCCTATGGCAAGTATATCCCTTCTAAGGTAGGGAGATCAACACTGCAAGCAATACTCCAAAATAGTAACCTCCATAACTGGTCTGCAGTTTACTAACATCAACAGAAACAGACCCCAGTGAACATGGTTCAGTCCTGGATGTGATGAACAGCAAAATCCAATCACTGTAGTTACTTGTGAACTCGCTGGTGTGTCAGCAGGTGGGATGACTGAGTGAATCTCTTCCCACACTCAGAGCAGATGAATGGCCTCTCCCCAGTGTGAACTCGCTGGTGTGTCAGCAGGTAGGATAACTGAGTCAATTCCTTCCCACACTCAGAGCAGGTGAACGGCTTCTCCCCAGTGTGAATTCACTGGTGTGCGGTGAGTTGTGATGACCACCTGAAGCCGTTCCCGCATTGAGAATATCTGAATGGTCTCTCCTCAATGTGAACATGGTGATGGGGCATCAGTTTCCAGGAGCTTTTATTGCACTTCCCACAATCTGGGCATTTAAATGCTCTCTTCGCAGTGTGAATTAGCTGGTGTTTCAGCAGGGTGGATGAATCAGTAAATCTCAACCCACATTTGGAGCAGGTAAATGATCCCTCCCCAGTGTGAACTCGCTGGTGTGTCAGCAGGTGGGATAACTGAGCGAATCCCTTCCCACACTCAGAGCAGGTGAATGGCCTCTCCCCAGTGTGAACTGGCTAGTGCTTCAGGAGGTTCGATGAATCAGTAAATCCTTTCCCACAAGTGGAGCAGGTGAACGGTCTCTCCCCAGCGTGACTGTGGCGATGAGTTTGCAGTTCAGATGGGTAATTGGATCCCTTCCCACACTCGGAGCAGGTGAACGGCCTCTCCCCAGTGTGGCTGCACCGATGAGTTTCCAGCTGAACTTGGTAATTAAATCCCTTCCCACAATCCCCACATTTCCAAGGTTTCTTCCCGTTGTGACTGCATTTATGTTCTGACAGGCCAGATGATCGGCTGAAGCCTCGTCCATACACAGAACACGTGAACGGTTTCTCCCCACTGTGAACGGTGCTTTTTCCTTCCATGTTCAAAATCTGATGATATTCAGGTTGTGATAGATTGGGTGACTCCCTACCACCCTCACGTGATATTTGGTTTCAGTTTCCCGACTGGAAATCCTCCCCTTTTAGTACCCTGTGAAATTGATTTAAACAGGAAAAAGGGAACGAGAGGGAACCCACAAAAACACAAAGGCAGGATGTAAAATTGAGCTGAATGAATCTTGTAATATGTAGGGCTGGCATCAGGAAAAAGTGATCATGAAAGGTTCCAAGTTATCCTAAAATCCCAAATGATTGATTAATGTCCTTCAGGGAATGGAACCTGCGACACAGTCCGGACCTTATGAGACTCTGGCATCTACAAGAGGGAGAGAAAGAAAGAGGCAGAGAGAGATAGAGAGATATATGAGAGAGTCAGGGGCAAAGGAGAAGCATTTTATATATCGACAGCTCAACAAGAAATTTGACAGATTCTCCTAAACCCTCATCCTCCAGCACCCAGAAGGACTATGGTAACAGGTGTTTGTGAACACCATCACCTCCAAGTTCCCCTGCAAGTCACACACCATCCGGACTTGTCTGACATCCAGTACTGGATGAACAGAAATTTCCTCCATTTAAATATTGGGAAGATTGAAGTCATTGTCTTCAGTCCCCGCTACAAACTTCACTCCCTAGTCACCGACTCCATTCCTCTCCCTGACAACTGTCTGAGACTGTACCAGACATGTTGAAATATTTCACCACAAGATGAGCTTCCAACCACATATCCACATCACCACCATGACCGCCAATTTCCACCCCAGTCTCAGCTCATCTGCTGCTGAAACTCTCATCCATTCCTTTGTTACCTCTAGACTTAACTATCCTAACGCACCCCCAGCCAGCCTCCTACATTCAACCTTCCTGTAATCTTGAGGTCATCCAAAACTCTGCTGCCCGTGTGCTTACTCGCACCAAGTCTTGTTCACCCATCACTCCTGTGCTCACTGACCTACAAAGGCTCTGGGTCAAGGAGCACCAAAATTTTGATTTTCTGATCCTTTCAAATCTCTCCATGGTCTCGTCCCTCCTTATCCCTGTAATCTCTTCCAGCCTCACAACCCTCCGAGATATCTTCACTTCGTCTAATTCCAGATTCCTGACAATTCCCAATTTTAATTGCACCACCTTTGATCACAATTGTTGCCTATTGCCCCCTATAAAGATGGCGTCCGCACATGAGCACTGCTGCACATTGCCCTCTATAAAGATGGCGTCGGCACATGCGCATTTCGTCCTCAACATGGCGACCGTCAAACCGGGCATTATATAGGGAAAAACGCCACAGTCGGCAGATCGGTACCAACGCGGGACCGGAAACTTTTTATTTGCGGTTTTAGGCCTGCGGTGAATGTTTATGAAGCTTCCCCGCCCACTCGACTCTTGTGCTCTCCTCCCTGATCCAACGCGAACACGCCTCTCTTCCCAGTGATGGAACCGCGCATGCTCCAATCAGAGTCCCGAATGCGCATGCTCCGGTTACTGCCTGACACTGCGCATGCGCGATGGTCTCCCGTAGTGAGGATAGAACCTATTCTGCCTCTCAGTGTATGCTGGGTAATCGCAGCGCCATTGAGTCATGATGTTGTAGAATACAAAGACATTTTCTGTGCTCCGATTATGATTGGCGCCAATCATATAATATTATTAATTCAATTGATACAGCCAGAAAGTGCACTGGAGGCAAACCTGTTACCTGGTCTGTGTCCTTATGTGAGGAGAGAGAGAGGGAGACGGGACAAGGTGAAGACGAAGGATTTCACACATCAGCAAAACAACCAGAATTCTGACAGAACCTCTCAACTCTAAGGTTTTCATCACATTGAAGGAGAAAGGTAGCAGATGCATAGGAACGCACTCATCCTCAAGCTTCCCATCTCAGTAACACAGCATCCTGCCTTGGGCACATTCTCACTGCTCCTTCATCGTTGAGTGAAAATGGTGGAACTCAGATTTTACCTCATGGCCTTGTGGGAGCATCTTCAATGGACAGTTGTTCAAGAAAAAGGTGACCCACCATTACCTCCGCAAAGGGTAACTGGGAATGGGCAATTGATATAATAGACTTGTTACCAACACTCACACACCAAGGATTAAAAGCCTGTACAGAAA
Organism: Cetorhinus maximus; assembly: GCF_964194155.1. NCBI lineage: Eukaryota > Metazoa > Chordata > Chondrichthyes > Lamniformes > Cetorhinidae > Cetorhinus > Cetorhinus maximus. Next base: position 373,842 of record NW_027596279.1, on the reverse strand, counting down.
TATCTGTTTCTAAAGCAATATTCCTTTTATTTCGGATGGATATAGTTGTTTCTTTAGCAATCTAATTTCCCAAGAATCTAACAGAACATGTTGGAAATACTCAGCTGGTCAGGCAGCATCTGTGGAGAGAGATTGAGGTAATGTTTCAGGCCTTTTGCCTTTGGCAGGGTTAACAACTGCCTTAAAATGATAGACAGAGGGCTATCACACATACATTAAATCTTTTTTCATTTATGAATATTCATTCGCAGAATACTTAACACAGTCATTTTCAGCCTGGAAACTTAAATCTGCCGTTTCACTTTCAGTCAGGAACAGATCACAGTTTTACACCAATCTCTGATTTGACAGCACGTTTCCAGCATTCACCATTGTTCTTCCTGATTTTAAACGCAGTTGTAAAGAAGCCTTCTGTTCTGTGTCTCAGAACTCTGAAGCGTGGAAGAGGGTGGCTAGGATACATTTCATATACGCCTCTGGGTTACCCCACATGGGGACTTTGCTGTCAGCAAAGAGAGAGACAGGAATGACCAAAGTTCTGTTGGTCCCTCTCAGTGTGACCCTGATCCAAACAGGTGAAGATCAGAATGTGAGTAGAAGGAATGAGGAATGGGCCACTCCTGCTACCCAAAGGACAATGATAGTTCATACAATCCTTACTTTTGCTTTGTAAACTTCTGATAAAATGCTGAGGGAATTAAGTCTCACTACTTATTAAATAATTTTAATGAGTTTTTTGGCAAGTTTAACAGAGAGGGTGGTTGAGGACATTGCAGTTTATGTTGTGTATATGGACAATGGATCAAGTACCACTTATTAAGCTTGTTAGCAAACTTGAAGCCTATGGGATCAAAACATCAGCAGTAGTATGGATAAAAAATTATCTAAGTGTTTTATCTCACCCCAACACCTTTTTGTCTTTATGCCGCGCTTATGCTAGACAAGTAGGACAGGGTGCCTGTTGGATATGTGCCCAGACTCCCCAACATGGAGGTGAGTCAAGCACCTATCAGGCAAAACCAATGACTGAGGAAGAAGTGAAGGATCTCATGAATTTCCACACCCAGTCAGATGATGCAGAACCCAATGTGTTTAGGGGATGGTTCTGTCGCTCTCCACCTGCTAATGGGTGGAACTATACAGATCATGGGATAAAAATCAAGCCTCCTCAGGAGCCGATAAACGCCACCTGTTGGTGTTCGAACCTTGCAACCAGTACCTTTCACCCGGAAACAGTAGTTACAAAAACACCATATCTACTAGCCCTGGCAGTTATGACCCTCAAAATCCTCTAAATGGTACGTTCTGGGTTTGTGGGGAAAAAGCATACCCCTGGCTGGCTGGGATGCCGCAGTTATCTTCCTTCTTTAATCAAGATAACGGACGTTTGGGCAAGGGCGCTACTGCTCTCACCTGGAGTGGTTGCTGCTACCTAGCATATTTGAATCCCTATCTTCGCTATATAAGTAAATTAGATATTCACCCACATTGGCATCTACATCGCCGTGACATCTCGGAATCTGAACGATTCTGGATGATTGCTATCCCCTCTTATGGAGCTGCTCGTAATTCCCGAGAGATTATCAACCTGGCAGCTGCACTTGAAAAATTTGCTAATTCAACGGCTAATGCTTTGATTGAGACACAGAAACAGATTTCAGCTACCACTACTGAAATGATAGCCCTACGCCTGACCGCCTTACAAAATAGAATGGCCCTTGATTTCCTCCTAGCTGAAAAAGGTGGCACTTGTGCCATGATAGGTTCAGAGTGCTGCACTTATGTGCCTGATGTTTCTGAGAACATTATTAACCTGGGACAGCATGTTATGGATAAAGTGTAAGAAATAAAGAAAGTTAGGGAAAGACTGAGTAATTTTTATAACAAGTATTCCTGGTGGGCTACAATAATGGGGTGGTTCTCCGGTTGGGGAAGTGGGCTGCTGAATGTTTTAATTGGGTTGGTCATAGCATGTGTTATAGGGTGCTGTGCATGTGTTTCTCTGTGAATGTGCTGTTCCCAGGTTATTAACAGTGTCTCTACTGGATTAGGAGGTGCCCCAATTGTCCCCCAAATGATGCGCACTGGCCCCAGTGAAGCCCACTCGTGGGGAGAAAAGGTTTACTCTGCCAGAGATCGGCCTTTTCCTTACGGTTATGAACCCCCTTATGAGAATGAAGATACTATTCCTCATTGGTGTTAATCTAGAAGATCAACAAGGAGGGATTGTGGGAGAATAAAATACATCTACAGGATAACAAAGTGGTTAAACCATAGTGGAATACTACAACGAAGTGTCTTTGCACCAGTATGTCAAGTAATAGACAAACCTGCGCTGTCAGCTATTGTGGAGGAAGGAAAACAAGTATACTGAACAAACTACCAAGCGCCCTTGAAACCAAGCTAGTATGTCTGTTGTCAGCACATGAGACAGGGCTATCTGTTGTCTGTCCAGATGACTAATCGCCAGATGGGCTACTCAAGGTTTTTGTGTAACTACTCAAGGTATTTGCGTAATTATAAACTAAGATAGAACAATTGTATGCATCCCAAAGATAAAATTTCAATGTTATTAATTACTAAAGGTCAAGCAGCTTTGTAAATTGCATGACCTCTGTCACAGATGCTTTTGCTATAACTATGTGTGTACTCTGATGCTTCCTCAGAGTGCCGGCTAGCTCCATTGTATGCTGCTGGGCTCTCCGTGATATCATGATTCAATAAAGACTTCCAAGACAAACCTCCTGGGTCTGAGTGTTCACTCCGTTTTCCACGACAAACATTATCTTTCTAGTTAAGAGTTTAGAACAAGGAGAGTGGGGCCTGAATGTATTTGATTCTGTAAAAGACTCAGCATTAAATGTTTTGCTTGTAGAATAATGATTAAATGACAAGAGAGGAATGTGCAATAAGAAAATGAAATAGGAAGTTCAACTGAATCCATTAAGCCAACGATGAAACATTGTATTTGTGAAGAATTCAGTTTAATTCATTGAGTTATTCTAAAGTTAGAGAATCTATGTAGTTTTGCCTATCTGGACGAGTTGTTAACTTTTGGTATCACGATGTAGTGTGACAACAACTTGAAGACCACATTAGTTGTTGATCACATATTGAGGTAGGAGGGAGGTATATGAACTGCGCTGAGAGTTTGGATTTGAAGGGTCTGATCAACCTGAACACTGAGCTGGGGACTAGATCACATTAGAGTCCGCAGCCACCATCGCCCAGTGTGTGCTTTTTAAACAATATACACACTGAGTAAATCTGTGAACCACTGACCTTAACATTTCAAGAACCTTCCTTAATGAGGAGTCCATCGAATCATCAACAAATCAATGTATCATTGAACAGATGAAATAGGAGCAGGAGTAGCCCATTCAGCCCTTTGAGCCCAGTCTCCCATTTCGTGAGATCATGGCAGATCTTCTACTTCAGCAATATTTCCCAGCACTATCCCCAATTTAGTTAACCCTCGATAATATTCTCACATCTTTTGAGATTTGTAGATATCTTTCATTTCTCTACTTTCTCTCAATGTCACTCTTTTGTCAGTATCACATTTCTTAGTGACCTGTTTCCTGCTGTTTCCCACTCAACTAAACAAATCATTAATTTCCTTTCTTTCAGTAAGCTCGGTCTCTCTCTCTCTCTGCGTCATTTCATTCTGTTCCTTATTGACGTCCAGTATTGCAATATCTCCCACATCTAACAAAGGGCTCTCTGTGACTAATTCTACTTCTGTACACTGTATACACTCTGACCAACCACCATTTTGTGCTCATTTACAGACCCTACCTGACAAGTCACATTGCTGTTCATTTACAGACCCTCCCTGAAAAGTCACATTGCTGTTCATTTACACACCCTCCCTGACAAGTCACATTGCTGTTAATTTACAGACCCTCCCTGACAAGTCACATTGCTGTTCATTTACAGACCCTCCCTGAAAAGTCACATTGCTGTTCATTTACAGACTCTCCCTGACAAGTCACATTGCTGTTAATTTACAGACCCTCCCTAACAAGTCACATTGCTGTTCATTTACAGACCCTCCCTGAAAAGTCACATTGCTGTTCATTTACAGACTCTCCCCAACAAGTCACATTGCTGTTCATTTACAGACCCTCCCTGACAAGTCACTTTGCTGTTCATTTACAGACCCTCCCTGAAAAGTCACATTGCTGTTCATTTACACACCCTCCCTGACAAGTCACATTGCTGTTCATTTACAGACTCTCCCTGACAAGTCACATTGCTGTTCATTTACAGACCCTCCCTGACAAGTCACAATGCTGTTCATTTACAGACCCTCCCTGACAAGTCACATTGCTGTTCATTTACAGACTCTCCCTGACAATTCACATTGCTGTTCATTTACAGACCCTCCCTGACAAGTCACATTGCTGCTCATTTACAGACCCTCCCTGACGAGTCACATTGCTGTTCATTTACAGACCCTCCCTGACAAGTCACATTGCTGCTCATTTACAGACTCTCCCTGACAAGTCACATTGCTGTTCATTTACAGATCCTCCCTGACAAGTCACATTGCTGTTCATTTACAGATCCTCCCTGACAAGTCACATTGCTGCTCATTTACAGACTCTCCCTGACAAGTCACATTGCTGTTCAGTTACAGACCCTCCCTGACAAGTCACATTGCTGTTCATTTACAGACCCTCCCTGACAAGTCACATTGCTGTTCAGTTACAGACTCTCCCTGACAAGTCACATTGCTGCTCATTTACAGACCCTCCCTGACAAGTCACATTGCTGCTCATTTACAGACCCTCCCTGACAAGTCACATTGCTGTTCATTTACAGACCCTCCCTGACAAGTCACATTGCTGCTCATTTACAGACTCTCCCTGACAAGTCACATTGCTGTTCATTTACAGATCCTCCCTGACAAGTCACATTGCTGTTCATTTACAGATCCTCCCTGACAAGTCACATTGCTGCTCATTTACAGACTCTCCCTGACAAGTCACATTGCTGTTCAGTTACAGACCCTCCCTGACAAGTCACATTGCTGTTCATTTACAGACTCTCCCTGACAAGTCACATTGCTGTTCATTTACAGACCCTCCCTGACAAGTCACATTGCTGCTCATTTACAGACTCTCCCTGACAAGTCACATTGCTGTTCATTTACAGATCCTCCCTGACAAGTCACATTGCTGCTCATTTACAGACTCTCCCTGACAAGTCACATTGCTGTTCAGTTACAGACCCTCCCTGACAAGTCACATTGCTGTTCAGTTACAGACCCTCCCTGACAAGTCACATTGCTGTTCATTTACAGACCCTCCCTGACAAGTCACATTGCTGTTCATTTACACACCCTCCCTGACAAGTCACATTGCTGTTCATTTACAGACCCTCCCTGACAAGTCACATTGCTGCTCATTTACAGACCCTCCCTGACAAGTCACATTGCTATTCATTTACAGACCCTCCTTGAACCGTCACAATTTCTCCTCCATTTACAGATGCTCCCTGACCAGTCCACATTTCCTCTCAATTTACAGATGCTCCCTGACCAGTTCCAATTTCTTCTCAATTTACAGGCACTCCATAATCAAATCAACAATTCCCCTTGATATTTGTGAACGGGAACAGTTTGAAGGGATTAGAGGGTCAGAACAGTAAAGAGATGGGTGATTCCAGCTAACAATTTGTCTTAGTAAATCAGTAGGCTTGACAGTCCGGTGTCAACAATTTAAATATTTTTTAAGAAATACAAGCTAATCAGATTCTCTGCCCTCTACCGTATCTTATACTAGTCCATCAAGCAGAGTAAACATGCAAGTCCCGTGTGTCCATAGTCACTTACACGAGGTCAGCCCGCTGGATGGAACCTTGGTCACCCCGAGCTTGATCTCTGGTGTCTCCAGTCCCGACTGCCCCCTTACATCAGTATCCCCTCACTTTTATACCCTGTAGTGATCCAGCTCTGACCCCTGACTCTTCTTTGTCTTCTCTGCTGGGTTTTGGCAGGAAGTGAGGATAAGACAGCTGGAATTTCTCTAATCTGTGATTAACAAGGACACATTCCCTGGTTCCCAGCAGTTACTTTTCTTCAGGAATTTTCTCATTCTCCCTAAACTCCCCTGCTCACTGTTAATTCTGTTATTTCTGATAGTTTCATTATTATAAGTATTTAACATTGCAATTATAACCTGATCTATTCTATTCCTCACTCTGGTTTCAGTTTATATTGTGGTTAATAACAGACAAACTCTGCCCTTTTCCCTGATCTGATTCGAGTTTACAATGAGGTGATTCTGTACAATGGAATGTCTTATCAGTGTTGCCATGGTGACCTGTCTGCAGTGAAGAGCCTGTTTGAGCTTCTAACTCAGACTAAACTTCTCTATCCCATAATACACATGATATCAGACTGTTGCGGTATCTTTGACAAACGAACCACAGGAGGCTCAGATACAGGTTACGATCACTTTTTCCAGCAATTGCAAAAAGAGGGTCAGCTCAAAGCAGCTTGAGGTAGCACTCTACCAAATTACAAGCATACAGCTTATTTATACATCACTGACAAGAACATTGTTCAGCCTTCACCCAGGCAGAGCCTTCTCCCCCTATCTAAACTGGCACCATCTGTCCTTTCCTAATCTGTTGCTGAGCACACGTAATCCATCTTGTTTTCATCCTCTGTCTCCAGTCCAGTTCCTAGGGTCTTTCTGGTGATTGCAGGCCCTAAGGGTGTGCAAAGTTCATCTGGTAACCCTTAACTATTAGTGCACTCGATGGCACTGTCTGCCATCTAAGTAATTCCTTTTCAATAAATTCTTACTGTATTCCCCTAACAAGGCAACTTACCTCAATGCCTTTTAGCCATGTTGCAAGGGGTTCAGATACACAAATCTTTAAATTTGAAGGACAGGTTTAAAATGCTGTTTGAACCTGTTACCCCACTTTTCTTAAAAAATTAATTTGTAAATCATTGGTTAAGCTGTATTTAGAATATTGAATCAAATCCTGGGCATCTTATAACAGGAACGATGTCAAGGCCAAGGGGATGGTGCAGGAGAAATTCAGAGGTGATACCACGGATGAGAGGCTACAGCGCAAAATGAGGCCATTCGGCTCATCGTGCCTTTGCCAGCTCTTTGGATGAGCTACCTGAATAGTCCACTCCCCTGCTGTTTCCCGATGGCCCTGTCAATGTTTTCCTTCAAGCATTTCTCCAATTCTGTTTTGAAAGTTACTGTTGAACCTGCTCCCACCAAACTTTCAGACAGTGAATTCCGGTTAATAACAACTGATTATGAAATGATATGTTTTCTAATGGTGACCTGTCTGCAGTGAATCTCCTGTTTGAGTTTCTAACTTAGTTCCGACTTTTCTTTCCCATGAGGAGAGACTGGAGAAACTGGGGGTCTTTTCATTAGAATAAAGCAGGATGAGAGGAGATGTGAGAAACAAGTTCAAAACTGGATCAAGGACATGGTCCAAAATATTACAGATACTCCTTGTCTTTCAGGATCTGTGTCTGGGGGAGAAGCTGATGGGTTTATCTCATCATCATTGAGGTGAACATCTTCTGTCAGAACCAAACACTCTCCAGTCAAATACAGCACGGATTAGATACAGAGTAAACCCATCAGCCTGTCCCCCGGATACAGATACTGAGGGACAGGGAGTGTCTGGGACAATGACATTTCAAACTCAGTAAGGTAGAAATTGATCCTATATCTCTCCCCATTAATCCTGAGCTCCACACGGCTCGAATCCTCCTCCTGTTTCCCTTCCTGTAACAGCACTGAGCTAAAGCCAGCCCATAATGAGCAGGGCTCAGGGAGAATGGTTACTAGGCACTGCAGTGATGTCATAAAGCAGCATCATTCAGCCCAGCTGGTCCTCTCCCTGTCCCTTTAAAGGTGGAAAACTGGGACATCCTGTCTCCAAATACATCCCACCCTGTTCACACTGACAATCCCAGGGTGGAGAACTGGGACATCCTGTCTCCAAACACATCCCACCCTGTTCACACTGACAATCCCAGGGTGGAGAACTGGGACATCCTGTCTCCAAACACATCCCACCCTGTTCACACTGAGAATCCCAGGGTGGAGAACTGGGACATCCTGTCTCCAAACACATCCCTTCCTGTTCACACTGAGAATCCCAGTATTTGGGATGTAACAGCATATTCAATGTGGAGAGGAGCGGGAAGTTGCAGATGGGGCAGTAATTGCAAGGACGGTGGAATCAAAGACTTGTTTTTGGCAGATTAGAAGGAGAGAGGGACACTACCTGGAGAGAGAGAACTATTAACAATATCAGTGAACATGGGGAAGTTGGGTGATCAGCAGTTTAGTGGGAATAGGGTCAATGGAGCAGGGGGTGGGTCTCATGGACAAGATGAGCACTGAGAAGGCATGAGGGAAGATGGGAGAGAAACTGAAGAAAGATGTGAGTTCAGGGCTCAGACAAGGGGGAGCTTTTGAGACAGTTTGTCACAGGAGGCTAATGGAAGGGAGGAAAGCAGCAGAGGCAGCTGATCTTAGCAACAAAGAAGCTCCATGAGCTCCTCACACTTGGAGGTAGGGATGGTGGAGTCAGTGGAGAGGGAGAGACCTTCAAAAGGAACTAACTTGTCTTTGAGAAATTAAAAAGACTCGACAGACGGTGTGTTGAATAGAAGGCAGATTTATCTGACTTAATCCAGAAAATTTACCCCTATAACTGGGCTGGAGTTTATTAACTTCAGCAGAAACAGACCCTAATGAACAGCAAAATCCAATCACTGTAGTTACTTGTGAACTTGCTGGTGTCTCAGCAGATTGGATAACTGAGTGAATCGCTTCCCACACTCAGAGCAAGTGAATGGCCTCTCCCCAGTGTGAACTCGCTGGTGTGTCATCAGGGTCGATGACTGACTGAATCCCTGTCCACATTTGGAGCAGGTGAATGGCCTCTCCCCAGAGAGAATTCGCTGGTGTACAGAGAGTTCAGATGATGTCTTGAACCCAGTTCCACACTGAGCGCACCTGAACAGTCTCCCGTCAGTGTGAACACGTTGATGGCGCAGCAGGTTCCCGGAACTTTTAAAGCACTTCCCACAGTCTGGGCATTTATAAGGTCTCTTGTCAGTGTGAACTCGCTGGTGTGTCAACAGGTGTGATGACTGAGTGAATCCCTTCCCACACTCCGTACAAGTGAACAGTCTCTTTCCACTGTGACTGCGCTAGTGCTCAGTGAGTTGAGATGACCACCTGAACCCAGTCCCACAGTGAGAGCACCTGAATGGTCTCTCGTCAGTGTGAACATGTTGATGGGACACCAGGTTCCAGGAACTTTTAAAGCACTTCCCGCAGTCTGGGCATTGAAAAGGTCTCTCCTCAGTGTGAACTCGCTGGTGTGTCTGCAGGTGGGTTGAGTCAGTGAATCCCTTCCCACACTCGGAGCAGGTGAACGGCCTCTCCCCGGTGTGACTGTGCTGATGAGCTTCCCGCTCACACGGGTAACGAAATCCCTTCCCACAGTCTCCACATTTCCATGGTTTCTCCCCAGTGTGACTGTGCTTGTGTTTTGACAGGTCAGAAGATCGGCTGAAGCCTCGTCCACACACAGAACACATGAACGGTTTCTCCCCACTGTGAACGGTACTTTGTACTTCCATGTTCAAAATCCGATGACATTCGGGCTCCGATATACATTGTGTGACTCTGTCAGATCCTGGTGTGATGTTTAGTTTCAGTTTCCCAACTGCAAATCCTCCTCTTCGAATCCCCTGTGAATTTGAAAAAGTGACCATGAAAGCTGCTGGACTGATGTAAAAACCCAACTAGTTTACGAATGCCCACCAGGGAGAGATGTGAGGGAATAATGGTCAAATAACATGGGATTAATACAGGAACATTTGATTAAAAGCTACTCTGGGTAAATTCACAGTAAAACATATTTTAACAGAGGTCAAAACAAGCTCACAAAAGCAGCGAGGTTAACTCCCCTCACAACAAAGGTGAGTTTACTGATAAGAAATTCACACACCTAAAAAATGGGATTCCATGGTTCTTGCTATGACACTAACACACAAGCTACAATACTGGTTCTGATAATTAAAACCCCAAAACAGAGAAATGAAATACTCGGCCCCAAGTTTTATTATCCCACTGGACACAATATCTTGACTCAGCAACACTGACCAACAAGACTGTCACGGGAAGTTCAGTCCTCGGGAATAAATTCAAGATAACATTTCCTAGAAATTGAATGAGCACCCTCATGATAATAGGTGGTCCTTTCACCTAATTTTCATCTAAATATAGGATACTAATTAGGGATGGTCTGTTAGTGATCAAATGGACATCTTCCACGCTAACATTAACTATCCAACCCCAAGATTCATTATAAACATCTCAACTCAAACTTGAATCTTCAGATTTGTTCGGGGGATTCATCAGATTCTCTGAGATTGACTTTAGAATTGTTCTGAACATAGCGGATCTCACATACTGGGGATGACGGAAATATTACTTTCATATTTGATGGATATCCTTATTTACTCTAAGAATTCTTATATCTGTAACAAGTAAAGATTACATTTTGGACTCTCTTATAGAGATCAGAACTAGTTAGCTTTTCTTTTCGAGATTTACTTAGCCTTGCAAATTATACTATTTTGCATAATCACCAGGTCACATGCTTTCTTACTGTGACAGATTCTTAAAAAATATTCTTAAAACTTAACCTGCCTCACCTCGTCTTCTGCACCACTCAGTGAACCCAACTCCTATTCTCCTGAAGGTCGGGGAATATTTACTGAGGAGTTGAACCCAGACCCTTATAATATTCAGGAAGATTACAACTGAGTTAATATGTTATTGAAACTTAGACTATCAGGAGGATAGTCTTGACTGGTTTTCTTCCTTTGGCTGATGGCAAGTTGGATTCATTGGACCCAATGATGTGTCCTTGAGTCAAGCTCCCTCTTGCCGAAGTTGAAGAAAATTTATTGAGAGATACAACCGACTCTGTTATCCCCAAGAATAAGGAGCAAGGATTATAAAACATCACAAGGGACCCTGCCACTCGGTCTGCGCCTACACAAGATTCTGGGTTCCATGGCAGGAAAGAGTGAGAGAAAAAGCGAGTGAGGGAGAGAAAGAGAGAGCAGGGGTGAAGGAGCATGATTTCATATATCTACAACGCAACCAGAGCATTGACAGAATCTCCCAAACCCTCAACCTCCACTACCCAGAAGGACCAGGGTAGCAGGTGTATGAGAACACCATCATCTCCAAGTTCATCTCCAAGTCACACACCGTCCTGACTTGTCTGACAACCATTACTGGGTGAACAGAAATTTCCTCCATTTAAATATTGGGAAGATTGAAGCCATTGTCTTCAGCCTCTGCTACAACCTCAACTCCCTACACACCGACTCCATCCCTGTGGGAGAATAAAATACATATACAGGATAACAAAGGGTTAAGTGGTTAAACCATAGTGGAATACTACAACGAAGTGTCCTTGCACCAGTACATCAAGTAGTAAACAAACCTGTGCTGTCAGTTATTGTGGAGGAATGAAAACAAGTATGATGAACAAACTATCAAGTGTCCTTGAAACCAAGCTAGTATGTCTGTTATCAGCACATGAGATAGGGCCTAGTCACGCTATCTGTTGTCTGTCCAGATGACTAATCGCCAGATGGGCTACTCAAGGTTTTTGTGTAATTATAAACTAAGATAGAACAATTGTATGCATGCCAAAGATAAAATTTCAATGTTATTAATTACAAAGGGTCAAGCAACTTTGTGAATTGCATGACCTCTGTCACGTATGCTTTTGCTATAACTATGTGTGTACTCTGATGCTTCCTCAGAGTGTCAGCTAGCTACATTGTATGCTGCTGGGCTCTCCGTGATATCACGATTTAATAAAGGCTTCCGAGACAAACCTCCTGGGTCCGAGTGTTCACTCCGTTTTACGTGACAAATTGGCGACGAGGATGGGATCTGACTGAAGTCCAGTAACCTCTTAAGTTGGAGAGGTGATTGAAATCCTGGGCCGTCGGATCTCTAAAAAAGAACCCTCGCGGAGACAGGGAGGAATAACTCTACTAAGTTGGGAGAGTACGAACTGCATCCTAGCTGAAAGGGGGAGTGCAGTGAATTAGCATCCCAGCTGAAAGGGGGACAGCAGATAAAAGGGTAGCTACCGACCATAAGAAAGACCCAAGGAACTGGTGGACTTGTTGAGGAACTCTTAAACACCGGTGAGCACATAGGGTAGGAAAAATGGGAGGTTGCAACAGCAGAGCGGGCTCTGCCACTCCCCCGAAACCGGAGCTTAAAACAGGAACCTTAAGGATGGGTAAGAAAACGGAAAAACGAAGTATAATGGTAACCAGAGCTCGTCAACAGGTAGGAGATCCGCTGGTCCCTCCGGGGTCGCCAGCCGACGTTGTTATAAGAGAAACGGACGATGACCGGTATGCGGTGCCTTTTAGCAGTGGCCTGTACGGATGGACGCAGGGAGAATGGCCGTATGGGGGAAGTTTTAAAATACCCCTTATCCAGGCCTGGTGGGATGGAGTAGCTAATGGGGCCGGAGATCCTACTTGGGATTTTGATTATATGATAGGTTGTTTTGAAAAATGGATGGAGGTGGTGAAACGCCACCAAACCCCACCCCCCCGACCACCCCAAGTAAAAGAATAAAAAGGAAAGCCGGGCTGCAGATAATGAAATCCCGACAGACCAAGAGGGGACCCCCGCAACCGCTCGCAAAGATGCATCTTCCGCTTTAGCGTCTGCCCCTCCACCATATCCCCTTAGCCCTGGCTTATTGGGACCTTATACCCTGTACCCAAGACTCCCGGCGTCCGGCGATCCTCACTGGCCTCCCCCTCCTGATCCCCTAACGGACAAACTCATAGAAATAACGACGGCTTGGAGACAGTCCAATAGAGCGGCCGGTTAAGGTGCAGAGGCGGGAGCGGGACCATCAAATCATGGCCCAGCTAGTGCCCAACCTGATCCCGACCCCCAGGCAAGGGAATCGGGAGCCGATAGTCCAAGCAATGCAGAACCGCAACTAATGACCACATGAAGCAGTTCCAGGAAGGTAGCGGCTGACACTTCCTCTCATGTACTTCAGAACCCGAAAATAATGATCAGCAACACGGCGATACTCAAACCGTGGACTCCGGCGGCAGCTCGAGCGATGGTAGCCGAAGCGGCCAACCCCATAAAGCACCCACCTGCCTTTCGAAATTGGCTCGATCAGATGTGTGCAACTTATCAGCCCCTTCCAGGCGACTTGTTAAAATTTGCTTATGGTAGCTCCTGGGCCACGCTGAAGGATACCATTCAGGTGCCGCTTGGGGAAAAGATGACGAACAAGCGGAAGCTGGGAATGAAAGTTTGGGACATTGGCTGCGAGAAAGGGGCCGAACTGCCAACATGGGAGCAGCGCAAAGGCACGGGGAATTGGGGGAAGTAACTCGTTGCTTAATAAAGAAAGAGGAAAGCGCCCCTGATTTTATCGCCTGATTCCATAACGCTTGGGAGGAGCACGCGGGTGTTCCCCTGGAAGGCATCGGGCCCTTAGCCATACAGACGCTGCTGAACTGCATGCTGCCCCAACATGCCCAGACTTTCAAAATGCAAAACCTAAATTGGCAAACCACACAATGGTCTGAAATTACCACTACTTTGGTTAATATGGACCGGGAAGGACTATTGGTCAATCCCCGAGAGGGCCCCAAACAACAAAAGACCCAATTTTATCGTCAAGGTCAGGATACACGTAAGGGACAGGCAAGAGGCCCGAGGAGAGATAAATCCCAAGACACCTGTCATAAATGCGGAAAAAAGGGGCACCGGGCTAGAGAATGTCGATCTGCTCCCCCTAAGGAACCTGCTGTGTCCTATGGTCAGCAGACCGCGCGATTCCCTCCTTTACTTACAATAACCCTTTTCCACAAAATTAGCGGGGCCCAGGGGAGGTTATGGTACAGGGAGCGGTTATATCACTTTCCCAAGACTCTGAAGCACAACCTATGGCAACCCTTAGAATAGGAGATACACATTTACAAGCCTTGGTGGACACTGGTGCTACCCGATCTTCTGTACCTCCCTCCCTGGGATTACCCCTTAGTCAAAACAGGGTAGTAACTGTAGGAGTGGCAGGCGCTCCCCTGTCGGAACCTCTATCTAAGCGAGTTGCCTTGTCACTGGAAGACAACCGTGTGGAGGAGACATTGATAGTTTCAAAAACCACTCCTTTACCCCTGCTAGGACCCTTACACCTGCTAGGACCCTTACCCCTGCTAGGACCCTTTCCCCTGCTAGGACCCTTACCCCTGCTAGGACCCTCACCCCTGCTAGGACCCTCACCCCTGCTAGGACCCTCACCCCTGCTAGGACGCCAAACTTTGTTCAAATTGGGAGCCACTATTTACTGCACGCCACAAGGCACGTATATGGAGGTGCCGTCACCCCAGACTCATCAGTTAACTTCCTTGCTCCTTATCCCTGAGAATAAGCCTGAACCAATCTTATACTGCTGGCAACTCGAGAATAATCCTTACATGGCCAGGATGGGCCGATTAAGGCAGGAAATTGACAGATTACCATGTTCACCGCCTGTTAAAACTCTAAAGAGCCTGTTACAGGTAGCACAGTATTACTCTCGCCTACACTGTACCGCGTGGTTTACAGTGAAAGACGACCCTGAATATCATCAAAGGGTCAGCACTCTCACAGGAAAGGTGACCCCCGTTTGCCCTGATCCCTATCTTTATTTCAGCGAGGCGGGTTTGGGATCCTGGTGCATTTGACCACGGAGCAGCAGTCTCTGTTTCAAATGAGCCCTGATTCTGTGCCCCATCTGACCCTTGCTATTCGGCCCCCCTTTCAGGCAGACCATATAGGTCCCATGATCAAGAGGCTGCAGCAGACCCCTACCTCAGTGCATCGGATCGTTTGAATGGTTCAGACCTGCTGAGGGTAGAATCTATCTCCCAGGGATTTCCTGTCAAATAATCGACCCCCCAGCCAAATTCCAGCGACAACAGCTGCCTGAGCAGCCTGGCTCTGTTGGTCCTTATGGGTTAGACATAGTCAATGACGACCTGTGGGCTTTGCATAAAAATCCTGTCGGCCGAGTGCTTTCCGCCTCAGATCGCTGCGTCGTGCTGGGAAAGAATGCTGTCCTGCTCTGTGTTCACTCCTGACGCTGAGACGGGCATAGCCCCAGTCATAAATGCCCTGCTCCAACAAGGAGTCCTTAACCCCACCGTTAGCCCCTGTAACACACCCATACTACCTATACCTAAAATTGGACGGCCAAACGAATGGCGTTTTGTGCAGGACTTGCATTGTGATCCCCACAGCACCAGTAGTACCCGATGTAAATGTAATCCTGTCCTCTATCCCGTCTGCCGCTGTAGCCTATAACGTAATAGACCTGTGCTCCGCTTTCTTTTCTATCCCCCTCCATCCCGACAGTCAATACCTGTTTGCTTTTACATATAAAGGACAGCAGTGTACCTGGACGAGGCTTCCCCAGGGATACAGGGAAAGTCCTGCCGTATATGCAGCTGCGGTGAAACGTGACTTAGACGAGTGCTATTTGAATGGAAACTCTACACTCATACAGTATGCCGATGACCTTTTAGTGGCCTCCCCTTCGCTGGCAGACTGCGTGGAGCACTCAGTAACATTACTCCGATTTTTAGCAACAAGAGGCCATAGAGTATCGCGATCTAAACTGCAGTTCTGCCAGCTGCAAGTTCAGTACCTGGGATTCACTTTAAAAACAGGGACTCGGCAGATAGGACCCAAACGAGTACAAGCCATCCTGCGGATACCACCCCCTAAAACAAAGAAAGAGATTCTTTCTTTTCTAGGTATAGTGGGCTATTGCAGACAGTGGATTCCCGATTATCGCCTACACGATGCTGTCCTCCGTGCAGCTACGATGAAGGAGGCGCCAGCGCTTGTCCAATGGACCTCAAAACAGGAGTCAGCATTTCAAGCTCTCAAGTCAGCTGTAACCACGGCCCCAGCTCTGGGGTTTCCCAACTATGGGCATCCTTTTCAGCTGCACGTTTGCGAAGAGAGAGGATTCGCCACCGGAGTGCTTACTCAAGACCATAACGGAGGTAGACGACCGATCGCTTATTGTTCTATGGCTCTTCCCGCTGTGGTGCTGGGGATGCCTGCGTGTCTCCGTGCTGTTGCTGCTGCTGCTACAATGGTCCTCGATCACCCTTGTGAGGTACGGGTACCCCACACTGTTATGCTGCTACTAAACTCCGCTGCTACACAATATTTTACTGCCTCACGACGCACGGGGTACCAAGTGATTTTATTGTCGCATCCCAATTACACTTATCGCCGATCGCTGGCCATTAATCCTGCCACTTTTGTTCCCGAGTCCCCTGAAGAGGCGGAACTTGACTGAATTGCAATGGTCGAGCAATCCACTTCTCCCAGAATGGATCTGCAGATGGATCCTCTACGAGATCCGGATGTTACCTTTTACACCGACGGCTCTTCTCATCGACCAAGAGACTATTTGCTCCTCGCCGGTTATGCTGTTGTGAATCAACACCACATCGTGGAAGCCTACGCACTACCTCCTGGCACTTTGGCACAGGCAGCAGAACTTTTTGCCCTAACCTGAGCTTGTATCCTGGCTAGAGATCGAGCAGCCAATATTTACACCGATTCTCTATATGCCTTTGGTGTTGTCCATGATTTCGGCCAAATATGGAAAAATCGGGGTTTCATTACGTCAGCAGGCCAGTCCATTAAACATTCCCAACTTGCACTGAACATCCTAGAAGCAATTCAATTGCCTAAACGTTTGGCGGTCATCAAATGCGAAGCACATACTAAACTGACTGATGCTGTCTCTATAGGGAATGCCCGCACTGACCAGGCGGCCAAAGAAGTAGCAGCTGCACAAATACCACTTTTACAAGCGCTCCGTGTCTCAAATCACCCTCCCCTGCCTGCTCTAGAGTCTGTCGAACTACAGGAAGCCCAGCAAAACTGTACTATACAGGAAAAACAGTCATGGGAAAGGGCACAATGCTATTATAAAGACATATTTTGGTTTCATTCGGATGGCCGACTGGTTTGTCCTCGCAGTCTGTTTTTGCCCCTGTGTCGCCTAGTGCATGCACAGGCACACATGGGCAAAGGGGGATGCAACATGCAATAAACCAGCAATGGTTTGAACCTGGTATCAATCCAACTATACAGAAAATCACACGCTCTTGTCTAATTTGCCAGCAGAATAATAAAGGGACAGCGGCAGCTAAGTGCGATCACCTACCAATGCCTAAAATGCCTTTCGAAAACTTGCAAATTGATTTCATACATATGCCCCGGCCTCAGGGTATAAGTACCTGTTGGTAATAGTAGATATGTTCACCCGATGGGTTGAAACCTACCCTACACGAAGGGATGATGCGCGAACAGTAGTGAGGATATTGTGGAAAGAACTAATACTAGGTATGGTATACCTATGGGGATAAACAGTGACCGAGGAACTCACTTTACTGGGAAGATAGTAAAGGACTTAGTATAGATTATGGGATTTCAGTGGAAGCTGCATATTCCTTACCAGCCACAGTCTTCAGGAATGGTTGAAAGGGTGAATGGGGAACTAAAAAACACCCTATCTAAGGTTTGTCAGGATAATGATCTCTCGTGGCCCGAAGCGCTCCCAGTAGTGCTCTATGCTATGCGAAACAGAAAGAATAGAGTTACTGGAATAACACCCCATGAAGCCCTCATGGGACGTCCCATGACCACCGGAGCCCAACCTCCTGTATGTGCAGAAAAATTAGCCTTAATTTGGAATGATGAACAGACCCTGGCTTACGCCCAGGCAATTTGTAAAACAGCAGCTGAACTACATGAGAGGGTCAGACAGGCTCAGGTAACCATAGGGGATACACCTATACACACCTTTCAGCCAGGTGATATATTCTGTCTTTTTGCTATATTTTGTGGGGTGTACCCAAAGGATTCTCACCCCAACACCTTTTTGTCTTTATGCCGCGCCTATACTAGACAAGTAGGATAGGGCGCTTGTTGGATATGTGCCCAGACTCCCCAACATGGAGGTGAGTCAAGCACCTATCAGGCAAAACCAATGACTGAGGAAGAAGTGAAGGATCTCACGAATTTCCACACCCAGTCAGATGATGCAGAATCCAATATGTTCAGGGGATGGTTCCGTCGCTCCCCACCTGCTAATGGGTGGAACTATACAGATCATGGGATAAGAATCAAGCCTCCTCAGGAGCCGATAAACGCCACCTGTTGGTGATCGAACTTTGCAACCGGTGCCTATAACCCGGGAAACAGTTGTTGCAAAAACACTATATCTACTAGCCCAGGCAGTTATGACCCTCAAAATCCTCTAAATGGTACGTTCTGGGTTTGTGGGGAAAAAGCATACCCCTGGCTGCCTGGGATGCCACAATTATCTTCCTTCTTTAATCAAGATAACGGAAGTTCGGGCAAGGGCGCTACTGCTCTCACCTGGAGTGGTTGCTGCTACCTAGCAGATTTGAATCCCTATCTTCGCTATATAAGTAAATTAGATATTCACACGCATCGGCGTCTACATCGCCGTGACATCTCGGAATCTGAACGATTCTGGATGATTGCTATCCCCTCTTACGGAGCTGCTCGTAATTCCCAAGAGATTATCAACCTGGCAGCTGCACTTGGAAAATTTGCTAACGCTTTGATTGAGACATGGAAACAGATTTCAGCTACCACTACTGAAATGATAGACCTACGCCTGACCGCCTTACAAAATAGAATGGCCCTTGATTTCCTCCTAGCTGAAAAAGGTGGCACTTGTGCCATGATAGGTTCAGAGTGCTGCACTTATGTGCCTGATGTTTCTGAGAACATTACTAACCTGGGACAGCATGTTATGGATAAAGTGCAAGAAATAAAGAAAGTTGGGGAAAGACTGAGTAATTTTTATAACAAGGATTCCTGGTGGGCTACAGTAATGGGGTGGTTCTCCGGTTGGGGAAGTTGGCTGCTGTATGTTTTAATTGGGTTGGTCATGGTATGTGTTATAGGGTGCTGTGCATGTGTTGCTTTGCGAATTTGTTGTGTCCAATGTATTAATGGAGCCATGAATGGAGGCACCACTGGGTTAGGAGGAGCTCCAGTTGTCCCTCAAATGATGCGCAATGGTCCCAGTGAGGCCCACTGGTGGGGAGAAAAGGTTTACCCTGCCAGAGATCAGCCTTTTCCTTATGGTTATGAACCCCCATATGAGAATGAAGATACTATTCCTCATTGGTGTTAATCTGGAAGGAAGATTAACAAGGAGGGATTGTGGGAGAATAAAATACATCTACAGGATAACAAAGGGTTAAGTGGTTAAACTATAGTGGAATACTACAACAAAGTGTCCTTGCATCAGTACATCAGTAAACAAACCTGCGCTGTCAGCTATTGTGGAGGAATGAAAACAAGTATACTGAACAAACTATCAAGCGTCCTTGAAACCAAGCTAGTGTGTCTGTTATCAGCACATGAGACAGGGCCTAGTCACGCTATCTGTTGTCTGTCCAGATGACTAATCGCCAGATGGGTACTCAAGGTTTTTGTGTAATTATAAACTAAGATAGAACAATTGTATGCATGCCAAAGATAAATGTTCAATGTTATTAATTACTAAGGGTCAAGCAACTTTGTTAATTGCATGACCTCTGTCACGTACGCTTTTGCTATAACTATGTGTGTACTCTGATGCTTCCTCAGAGCGCCGGCTAGCTCCATTGTATGCTGCTGGGCTCTCCGTGATATCATGATTCAATAAATGCTTCCGAGACAAACCTCCTGGGTCCGAGTGTTCACTCCGTTTTCCGTGACAATCCCTCTCCCTGACAACTGTCTGAGACTGAACCAGACTGTTCACAACCATGGTGAAATATTTCACCCCAAGATGAGCTTCCAACCACATATCCACATCATCACCAAGACCGCCTATTTCCACCTCAGTAACATCGCCCGACTCCAGCCCAGTCTCAGCTCATCTGCTGCTGAAACTCTCATCCATTCCTTTGTTACCTCCAGACTTAACTATCCTAACACACTCCCACAAACATTCCAAAAACATTGCCCCTTATAAATATGGCGGCCACACATGTGCCCCGCTGCTCATTGCAATTAAGATAAAGAAGATGTGTGTTTATGAAAGGTGTCAGGTAGAAAATACAACCAAGGTTCAGGGGGAGGTGAAAAAGCATATTGGAGAAACAAAGAGGAATTATGAGAAAATACTGGCAGCCAACATCAATTTGGGATTCCCAAAGTCTTCTATAGGCATAGAAATAGTAAAATATCAGTAAAGGGAGGAGCAGGGCCGATTAGGCACCTACAAGGGAATTTACACATGGGCGAAGCGGCCATTGCTGAGGTATTTAATTAACACGTTGTATCTGTTTTTACCAAGGAGGTAGATGCTACCCAGACCATGGTGACAGATGAGGAAACTCTGCCACTAGGAGGGTTCAAAATTGATAAGGAGGAAGTGTTGAATAGACTATCGGTACTTAAAGTTGACAAGGCACCGGGACCGGATGAGATGCATCCAAAGTTGTTGAAGGAAGTGAGAGTAGAAATTGGAGGGGGACTGGCCATAATTTTTCCAGTCTTCCCAAGACTCAGGGGAGGTGCCAGAGGACTGGAGAATTGCAAACATTATGCCCTTGTTCAAAAAAGGTTGTGAGGATAAGCCCAGCAATTACAGACCAGTTAGTTTAACTTCAGCTCTGAAGGAGGGTCATACGGACACGAAAAGTCAACCCTGTTTCTCTCTCCACAGATGCTTTCAGACCTGCTGAGCTTTTCCAGCATTTTCTGTTTTTGTTTCAGATTTCCAGCATCCACAGTATTTTGTTTTTTTATCTTAGTTTAACTTCAGTGGTGGGCAAGATTCTAGAAACAATTATTTGAGATAGAATTAGTACTCACATGGAAAAATATGGGTTGATAAGGAAGATCCAGCATGGATTTCTAAAGCGGAAATCATATTTAACCAACTTGCTGGAGTTTTTTGAAGAGGTAACAGAAAAGATCGTTGAGGATAATGCTGTTGATATGGTGTACATGGACTTTGAAAAGGCATTTGAGACAGTGCCACACAACAGACTTGTGAGAAAAGTTATTGCTCATGGAATAAAAGAGACATTGGCAACATGGATACAAAATTGGCTGTAAAATAGGAAGTAGAGAGTAATGGTCAATGGGTATTTTTCAGGCTGGAGGAAGGTTTGTAGTGGAGTGCCCCAGGGGCCAGTATTGGGACCTTGATTTTCCTGATATATATTAATGATCTAGATCTTGGTGTGCAGGGGACAATTTCAAAGTTTGCGGATGGTACAAAGCTTGGAAGTGCTGTAAACTGCAAGGAGGACAGTGCAGAACTTCAAAAGGGCATAAACAAGTTGGTGGAGTGGGCAGACAGGTGACAGAAGAAGTTCAATGCGGAGAAGTGTGAGGTGATGCATTTTGGTAGGAAGAAAATGGACAGATAATATAAAATTAGGGTTGAAATTTTAAAGGCCTGGGTGTCTTTGTGCCTGGATCATTGAAGGTGGTGAGAATTGTTAATAAAGCATATAGTATCCTGGGCTTTATTAATAGGGGCATAGAGTACAAGAGAAGGGAGGTTATGTTGAACTTATATAAGTCACTCATTAGACCTCAGCTGGAATATTGTGTACAGTTCTGGGCACCACATTATAGAAAGGATGTGGACATATTGGAGAGAGTGCAGAAGAGGTTAACAAGTGCAGTTCCAGGGACGAGAAACTTCAGCTATGAGGATAGATTGGGACAGTTGGGACTGTTCTCCTTGAACAGAAGAAGGCGAAGAGGAGGTTTGATAGAGATGTTCAAAATTATGAGGGGACTGGACAGAGTAGATAGGGAGAAGCCGTTCCCACTCTTATAAGAATCAAGAACGAGAGGACAGATGTAAAGTGATTTGCAACAGAAACAAATGTGAAGCGAGAAAATTTTTTTTCACAAAATGAGTGGTTCGCATCTGGAATGCACTCCCTGGTAGTGTGGTGGAGGCAGGTTCAATCGAGGCATTCAAGAGGGCATTAGGTGACTATCTGAATAGAAACAATGTGCAGGGGTACGGGGAATAGGTAGGGCAATGGCACTAGGTCAGAGTGTTCATTTGGAGAGCCGGTGCAGATATGATGGGCCGAATGGCCTCCTTCTGTGCTGTTAAAATTCTGCGATGACACAGCGTGAGTGCTGGTCTTTGTAGCTGGTGGCTGCAGTTTCCTCTGAACGGTTAACTGTTGTGAGCTAGAGTGTGGGTGTTGGGCAGAAGCCAGTGTGGATCACTTCATAGTGATCACTCCAGAGCGAGACTGGGAGGCAGTGCAAGAAGAGCGATGGCCTTGGGAAGATTTTTAAAAAGTGGGATCTGAGAGTCAAAGCGGAGATTTAAAAAGTGTGGGACTGAGAGTCAGAGCGAAGATTTAAAAAGAGTGGGAGCTGAGAGTCAGAGGGAGATTTAAAAAGAGCGGGAGCTGAGAGTCAGAGGGAGATTTAAAAAGAGAGGGAGCTGAGAGAGCGGAGATTTAAAAAGAGCGGGAGCTGAGAGAGCGGAGATTTAAAAAGAGTGGGAGCTGAGAGTCAGAGCAGAGATTTAAAAAGAGAGGGAGCTGAGAGTCAGAGCGGAGATTTAAAAAGAGTGGGAGCTGAGAGTCAGAGCGGAGATTTAAAAAGAGTGGGAGCTGAGAGTCAGAGCGGAGATTTAAAAGAGTGGGAGCTGAGAGTCAGAGCGGAGATTTAAAAGAGTGGGAGCTGAGAGTCAGAGCGGAGATTTAAAAAGAGTGGGAGCTGAGAGTCAGAGCAGAGATTTAAAAAGAGCGGGAGCTGAGAGTCAAAGCGGAGATTTAAAAGAGCGGGAGGTGAGAGTCGGAGCAGAGATTTAAAAAGAGCGGGAGCTGAGAGTCAGAGCGGAGATTTAAAAGAGTGGAAGCTGAGAGTCGGAGCAGAGATTTAAAAAGAGCGGGAGCTGAGAGTCAAAGCGGAGATTTAAAAAGAGCGGGAGCTGAGAGAGCGGAGATTTAAAAAGAGCGGGAGCTGAGAGTCAAAGTGGAGATTTAAAAAGAGCGGAAGCTGAGAGTCAGAGTGGAGATTTAAAAAGAGCGGGACTGAGAGTCAAAGTGGAGATTTAAAAAGAGCGGGAGCTGAGAGAGTGGAGATTTTAAAAGAGCGGGAGCTGAGAGAGCGGAGATTTAAAAAGAGCGGGAGCTGAGAGTTAGAACGAAGATTTAAAAAGAGCGGCAGCTGAGCTCAGGGCTGAAAGCTGTGTGAGGACAGAGTGAGAGTTCCGGGGAGACTCAGGGCTGAAAGCTGTGTGAGGACAGAGTGAGAGTTCCGGGGAGACTCAGGGCTGAAAGCTGTGTGAGGGCAGAGTGAGAGTTTCGGGGAGACTCAGGGCTGAAAGCTGTGTGTGGACAGAGTGAGAGTTTCGGGGAGACTCAGGGCTGAAAGCTGTGTGAGGACAGAGTGAGAGTTCCGGGGAGACTCAGGGCTGAAAGCTGTGTGAGGACAGAGTGAGAGTTTCGGGGAGACTCAGGGCTGAAAGCTGTGTGAGGACAGAGTGAGAGTTCCGGGGAGACTCAGGGTTGAAAGCGGCGCGAGGAGGTCACGATTCAAAAAGTGACATGATGCAGGGGCCACAGCTGATTGTTAAGTAGGGTCAGGTGAGTTATTCTACTTTTTCTACTAATTAAACTGCTGCAGTGCATTAGCTTCAACAAAATAAGGTGAGGACTTTGGACTGGAGTGGGAGTGTTTGAAGTAGAATAAGGCCCCTAGCGTAGTTAGTGTTCTTCAAAGGGAGTTACTAACAAGCTTAATCTAAAGGGAAATCATGGCAGCAGAGCTCGCACTTGTGATATGCTCCTCCTGTACTATGCGGAAAGTAATGGACACGTCCAGTATCCCTGGTGGCTATGTGTGCAGGAGGTGTGTTCAGCTGCAGCTACTGGCTAACCACATTTCGGAGCTGGAGCTGCGATTATTGTGGACAGCACGTTGAAGTGAGGTGGTCACACCACTGGGAAAGACTGAACAGGCAGGAAGGGCACCAGGCAGAGTAGAGGAATGCAGGTAGTACAGGATACTCCTGTGGCTGCCCTCCTTTCTAACAGATATAACATTTTAGATACTGTTGGGGGAGACAACTTTTCAGGGGAAAGCAGCAGTAGCCAAGTCCATGGCATCACGGGTGGCGCTGCTGCACAAGAGGGGAGGAAGAAGAGTGGCAGGGCTATAGAGATAAGGGATTCAGTAGTAAGGAGAACAGACAGACGTTTCTGCGGCTGGAAAAGAGACTCCAGGATGGTATGTTGCCTCCCTGGTGCCAGGGTCAAGGATGTCTCAGAGAGGCTGCAGCGCATTCTGAAGGGGGAGGGTGAACAGCCAATGGAAGTGCCACATAATTGGTACCAACGACATAGGTAAAAAAAGGGATGAGGTCCCACAAGCTGAATACAGGGAGTTAGGACGTAAATTAAA
The DNA here is from genome assembly GCF_964194155.1 of Cetorhinus maximus. Lineage (NCBI taxonomy): Eukaryota > Metazoa > Chordata > Chondrichthyes > Lamniformes > Cetorhinidae > Cetorhinus > Cetorhinus maximus. The sequence goes on along the minus strand of NW_027596279.1, from coordinate 349,258 downwards.
AAGTCAGACCTCAAAGGTACTGGTGTGAGTAGAAATAACAGGATCTATCAGATGAATACGTGGCTGAAGAAATGGTTTGCGGGGAGCAATTCAGATTCCTGGGACATTGGTACAGGTTCTAGGGAAGGTGTGGCCAGTACAACAGGACAGGTGGCATCTGGGCAGGACCGGGACCAATGTCCTCAGGGGGGTGTTTGCTAGTGCGGTCGAGGAGGGTTTGAACTAGAATGGCAGGGGGATGGGAATCTGAGCAGGGAAACAGAGGAGGGGGAAACAAGGATAGAAACAAAAGACAGAAAAGTAAGGAGCAAAAGTGGAAGGCAAAAAAAACAAGGGCGAAAAACAAATGGGATCAGAGTACAAAATAAAGCTAAGATGACTAACAAGGTTAAAAAGACAAGTCCAAAGCCATTGTATCTTAATGCTCGGAGCATTCGCAATAAGGTAGATGAATTAACAGCGCAAATGGGTATAAACGGTTATAATATAGTTGCAATTATGGAGACATGGCTGCAAGGTGACCAAGGATGGGAACTGAACATCCACGGTATTCAACATTTAGGGAGGACAGACAAATCGGAAAGGAGGTGGGGTAGCATTGTTAGTAAAGGAGTAAATCAATACAATAGTGAGGAAGGATATTGGCACGGAAAATCACCATGTGGAATCTGTTTGGGTGGAGACAGGAAACACTAAGGGACACACAACGTTGGTGGGGGTTGTCTATAGGCCCCCAAATGGTAATGGAGATGTAAGGGAAGGCATTAAGCAGGAAATTAGAGACGCATGTAATAAGGGTACAACTGTAATCATGGGTGACTTTAATCTACATATAGATTTGACAAACCAAACTAGCTATAATACTGTGGAGGACGATTTCCTGGAGTGTGTGCAAGATGATTTTTAGACCAATACATTGAGGAACCAACGAACAAGCAGGCTATCCTAGATTGGGTATTGTGCAATGAGAATGGATTAATTAACAATCTTGTTGTTCGGGGTCCCTTGGGGAAGGGCGACCATAAAATGATAGAATTGTTCATTAGGATCGAGGGTGAAGAAGTTGAATCCAAAACTAGGGTCCTGAATCTAAACAAAGGGAACTTCCAGGTATGAGGTGTGAGTTGGCAATGATGGATTGGGGAACCTTACTAAAAGGGTTGGCATTGGATAAGCAATGGCTAATATTTAAGGAATGTATGCATGAATTAGAACAAGTATTCATTCCTGTCTGGCGCAAAAATAAAAAAGGAAAGGTGGCTCAACCATGGCTTAGAAAAGAAATTATGGATCGTATTAGACCCAAAGACAAGACATATAAGATTTCCAGAATAAGCAGCAAGTCTGAGGATTGGGAGCAGTTCAGAATTCAGCAAAAGTGGACAAAAAGATTGGTTGAGAAGGGGAAAATGGAGTATGATAGTAAACTTGCAAGTAACATAAAAAACTGACTGTAAAAGCATCTATAAATATGTGAAGAGAAAAAGATTAGCGAAGAGAAATGTAGGTCCCTTATAGTCAGAAACGGGGGAAAGTATAATGGGGAACAAAGAAATGGCAGAAGAATTGAACACATATTTTTGTTCTGTCTTCACCAAAGAAAGCACAAATAATTTCCCAGAAATGTTAGGGAACCAAGAGTCTAGTGAGAGGGAGGAATTGAAGAAAATCAGTATGAGTTGAAAAACAAGGTGCAAGAGAAATTAATGGGGTTAGAGGCTGAAAATTCCCCAGGGCCCGATAATCTACATCCAAGAGCAATAAAGGAAGTAGCCCTGGAAATATTGGATGCATTGGTGGTCATATTCCAAAATTCTTTTGACTCTGGAGCAGTTCATACAGATTGGAGGGTGGCAAATGTAACCCCACTATTTAAAAAAGAGGGAGAGAAAAAACAGAGAATCACAGACAGTTAGCCTAACATTAGTAGTGGGGAAAATGCTAGAATCTATTGTTAAAGGTGTGGTAACAGAACACTTGGAAAGCATTAACGAGATTGGACAAAGTCAGCATGGGTTTATGAAAGGGAAATCATGCTTAACTAATCTACTGGAGTTTTTTGAGGATGTAACTAGTAGAATAGATAAGGGAGAACCCAGTGGATGTGGTGTATTTGGATTTCAAAAAGGCTTTTGATGAGATCCCACATAAGAGGCTGATGGGCAAAATTAAAGTACATGGGATTGGGGGTAATATATTGGCATGGATTGAGAATTGGTTGACAGACCAGAAACAGAGAGTGGGAATAAATGGGTCTTTTTCCAGGTGGCAGGCAGTGATGTACCGCAGGGATCAGTGCTTGGGCCCCAGCTATTCACGATGTATATAAATGACTTGGATGAGGGAACCAAATGCAATATTTCCAAGTTTGCTGATGACACAAAACTGGGCGGGGCTGTGAAGAGGATGCAAGGAGGCTTCAGGGCGATTTAGACAAGTTGTGTGTGGGGGAAAACACAAGGGAGATGCAGTGTAACGTGGATAAAGGTGAAGTTATATGCTTTGGTGTGAAAAAACAGAAAGGCAGAGTAGTATTTAAATGTTGATATATTAGGAATTGTGGATGTACAAAGGGATCTGGGTGTCCTTGTACACCAGTCAATGAAAGTAAATAGGCAAGGGCAGCGAGTAATTAGGAAAGCAAAGGGTATGTTAGCCTTCATTGCAAGAGAAATGTCTTGTTTCAGGGTCTGTGTGAGAGACATGTCCTTGGCAGAGATAACAGGCCTGTCCTGTGTTTGTCAGCTAGCAAGCTGCTATGGAAGCTTTCTTCATAAGAGAGAGAGTGAGCTATTTCTGTAATATTCCATAAATTTCTGAAGATCTGATAAGGTTATTAGACAGCGATGACTTACAGTCCGTTACTTGGATTGAACTTGTCTCCATTCCCGTGCCGAGGGGATTTCTGTATCAGGTGGGAGGGGTAACATTTGGGAACTCTCGATTCTCCACCAATTCCCATTCCCCTTCTTTCTGGTGGATAATGGAGGTGTCACTGTGAGTAATGTGCAAGTCAGTAAGAATTGGCAGCAAGGATTAATCAGCACTTTCTAATTGGAGATGTTAATCAGTGGAACCTCTCAGATACTTAATTGTAGAGTTCGTACTAAGGATCAATTTAGGATTGAAGTAAAAGTTCAGAATCTTGTTGTAAAGTAATTTCTGATGAGAGTTCCTGAATTATGGGGAAAGATCAGAGACCGCGGTTCTTAAAGGGACACTTCAGCCCCGAGAACACAATCAGCTATAGATCCAGAATATTAAATTCTATCCCAGTTACAGGGATTATTAACATCAGCAGAAACAAACCCCAACTGTCAGAATGAACATGGTTCAGTCCTGGATGTGATTAACAGCAGCAATAACAGTAGAATCCAACCCCTGCAGTCGCTTGTGAACTCTCTTGTGTTTCAGCAGCTGGGATGACTGAGTGAATCCCTTCCCACACTCGGAGCAGGTGAACGGCCTCTCTCCAGTGTGAACTCGCTGGTGAGTCACCAGGTTGGAAAACTGAGTAAATCCCTTCCCACAACTGGAGCAGGTGAACGGCTTCTCTCCCGTGTGAAGTCGCTGGTGTCTCAACAGGTTGCAAAAAGACCCAAATCTCTTTCCACAGAAGTTACAACTGAACGGCCTCTGCTCAGTGTGAGTTTGCTGGTGCTGCCGCAGGTCAGAGGACCCAGTGAATCCCTTCCCACATACCGTGCAGGTGAACTGCCTTTCTCCAGAGTGAACCTGCTGGTGTGTCCGCAGTGCAGATGACTGAGTGAATTTCTTCCCACACTCAGGGCAACTGAATGGCCTCTCCCCAGTGTGAATTTGCTGGTGTGCATTGAGGTTGGATGAAGACCTGAATCTCTTTCCACAGGAAGTGCAGCTGAATGGCCTCTCCTCAGTGTGAACTCGCTGGTGCTTCAGCAGGTCAGAGGACCCAGTGAATCCTTTCCCACATACAGGGCAGGAGAACGGTCTCTTTCCCGTGTGAACTGGCTGGTGTCTCAGTAGGCTGGTTAACTGTGTGAATCGCTTCCCACACTCGGAACAGGTGAATGGTCTCTCTCCAGTGTGTAACCGCTGGTGTGTTAGAAGTTGGGATGATTGAGTGAATCCCTTCCCACACTCAGGGCAGGAGAACGGCCTCTCCCCAGTGTGACTGCGTCGGTGGGTTTCCAGATGGGAAGGACAATTGAATCCCTTCCCACAGTCCCCACATTTCCACGGTTTCTCCATGGTGTCGGTGTCCCTGTGTCTCTCCAAGTTGGGCGATCAATTGAAGACTCGTCCACACACAAAGAACACGTGTACAGTTTCTCCCCACTGTGAATGTGTGATTTTTTTTCAGGCTGTGTAACTGCTTAAAGCTCTTTCCACAGTCAGTTCACTGGAACACTCTCACTCGGGTGTGTGTGTGTCTCGGTGCTTTTCCAGTCACACTGATGTTTGAAATCTTTTCCCACAGACAGAATAGACAAATATTTCTCCTTCCACAGTCAAAGACGATGATTTTCAGGTCCTGAATCGAGTGACTTTATCAGATCTTGATGTGATGTTTGGTTTGAGTTTCCCGTCTGAAAATCCTCCCCTTCTAATTCTCTGCAAAAGGAGTTTACAAAAGTCGTCACTGTCAATGCAGGATAGAAATTCAGAACAGACAATTCATGGAACATTTATTCCTCTCTTGTTTCCCCAAAGCTACAAATCCCCGTCCCACACATTCTCTCTCCTCCCTGTGCTGAAATCCAAACAGAGATTTGGACAATTCTTTCTGTATCTTTTTAATAAATTCCTACAACTGGTGATAACAATAACATTCTCTTCAGCCATTACTCGTAACAAAATATTAATCTGAAACGCCCTGACCGACCATACAGAATAGCAGACGTTAACCTTGTGTCCAAAACTTACTGTGTGGAGATTTAATGAGTGATCATGAAGGTGGTTTCTCCAAACCTCCCAGGGTTTCCTTCCTTCCTTCTCTCCCTCGCTAACTGAGTTAAACCCGGGATCAGTCTCATGGCCCATTCTGGTTCCTGCTTTTCTTCCTGATGAACAGTTAACTCCAATTAAACACTGAAATGACTGAAGACACTTTTAATTGGAAAAAATTCTGAGGGATAGGATTAATCTCCACTTGGAGAGGCAGCGATTAATCAGGGATAGTCAGCATGACTTTTGTCAGGGGGAGATCACGTCCAATAAATTTGATTGAATTTTTCGAGGTGTCTAGTTGTGTCGATGAGGGTAGTGTAGTTGATGTAGTCTACATGGACTTCAGTTAGGCTGTTGACAAGGTCCCACACGGGAAAATGGTCAAGAAGGTAAGAGCCCATGGGATCTAGGGCAATTTGGATCCAAAATTGGCTCAGTGTCAGGAGGCAGAGGGTGATGGTCGAAGGTTGTTTTTGTGATTTGAAGCCTGTGATATGTGGTATGCTGCAGGGATCGGTGCTGGGACCCTTGCTGTTTGTAGTGTACATTAATGATTTAGACGTGAACATAGGAGTTTACAAATGACACGTAAATTGGTCGTGTCGTAAATAGTGAGGAGGAAAGCCTTAGATTACAGGATGATATAGATGGGCTGATAAGATGGGCAGAGAGGTGGCAAACGGAATTTAATCCTGAGAAGTGTGAGGTGATGCATTTTGGAACAGCAAGGGAATACACAATGAATGGTAGGACCCTAGGAAGTACAAAGGATCAGAGGGACGTTGGTGTACATGTCCATCAATCCCTAATTAGCAGCACAGGTAGATGAGGTGATTAAGAAGGCAGATGGGATACTTGCCTTTATTAGCCAAGGCATAGAATATCAGAGCAGGGAGGTTATGTTGGAGCTGTATAAAACTCTAGTTAGGCCACAGCTGGAATACTGTGTGCAGTTCTGGTTGCCACACTATAGGAAGGATGTGATTGCACTGGAGAGGGTGCAGAGGAGATTCCCCAGGATGTTGCCTGAGCTGGAGTGTTTCAGCTCTGAAGAGAGACTGTATAGGCTGGGGTTGTTATTCTTAGAGTAGAGAAGGCTGAGGGGAGACCTAATTGAGGTATATAAAGTTATGAGAGGCATAGATCGGGTAGATAGGAAGAAACTTTTACCCTTAGCAGAGGTATCAATAACCAGGGGGCATAGATTTAAGGTAAGGGGCAGGAGGTTTAGAAGAGGTTTGAGGAGGGATTATTTCACCCAGAGGGTGGTTGGAATCTGGAACAAGCTGCCTGAGGGGGTGGTAGAAGCATGAAGCCTCACAACATTTAAGAAGTATTGAGATGAGCAATTGAAACGTCACAGTTTACAGGGTTACAGGCCAAGTGCTGGAAAATGGGATTAGAATAGATTGGTGCTTGGTGGCAGGCACGGACATGATGGGCCAAAGGGCCTGTTTCTGTGCTGTATAACACTATGACCATCTATGACTTTTCCGGTCCCTGCTCCAATCTCCATTTCCCTACATACCAACCCCATCCCTCTCCCTGGGAACAGTCTTGGATTAAGCCAGTCTCTTCACAACTTCGGTGTTACATTTCACCTCAAGGTAAGCTTCTGACCTCAAATCTGTGCCACCACTAAGATCACCTGTTCCAACCTCTGTAACATCACCCGACCTCACCCTGTCTGAGAGCATCTGCTGCTGAAACCCTCATCCCTGCTGTTGCCTCCACCAGACTCAAGCTACAATTCCAACACACTTTTTTTCATTCATTCATGGGAAGTGGGCTTTGCTGGCTGTGCCAGTATTTACTGCCCATCCTGAGTTGCCCTTGACAAGGTGGTGGTGAGCTGCCTTCTTGAACCGCTGCGGTCCATGTGGTGTTTGGATGGCTTCAGGTTTACGGAGGGAAGAATGTGGGAGCTGCACTGCGCGTATCTCCCACATTCTTCCCTCTGTAAACCTGAAGCCACCCAAACGTTTGCTGTCTGTGTCTTCACTCGCAGTGAGTCCCATTCCCCCAACTCCCCTCTGCTTCCTGACCTGCCTTGGCTCCCCGTCAAGAAACAACCTGTTTTTAAAATTCTCATCCTTGTTTTCAAATCCAATGAGGATAGTGCAGTTGATGTAGTCTACATGGACTACATCCCTCCCTATCAATGCAACATGCCCTCAGATATCTGCACTGCTCGAATTTTCTATTTTAATCACTTCACCATTATTGACCATGCCTTCAGTACCCTCATCCCCAAACTCTCAAAATCTCTCCCTTTGTCTACTGCACCTTCCTCCTTTAAGACACTTGAATATTGCTAAAAAAAGGAGACATTCTGTCACAGCTTTTAATCTTGTCCTCATCAGGACAAATGCAAGAACATCAAATTTCAAAGATTATCAGTCGGGCTCGTAATGTGACTCATTTACACTTGCGAGAAGCTACATATACTCACGCACAGTGAACTGTCCTCTACAGGCAGAAGGAACATGACCAGGGCCAGTGGCACAATGGATAATGCGTCTGCCTATGGATCCGAAGATTGTAGACTTGACTACTACCTGGCTTGAGGATGCTTTAAGGCGAGGGGATGGCGTTGTGGTATTTTCACTAGACGTGTATTCTTGAGACCCAGGGTAATGCTCTGGAAACCCAGGTTCCAATCGCACCATGGCAGATGGCGGTGATGACCATGAAACCATTACCAATTATTATAAAAACCCATCTGGTTCACTCATGTCCTTTCAGGAAGGAAACCTGCCGTCCTTATCTGTCTGGTCTACATGTGACTCCAGACTCACAGCAATGTGGTTCGCTCTTAAATGCCCTCTGCCCTCAGCAGCTTGTCTCTTTTTTCAGTAATAATCAAATTCTGTTGAAACAAGTGACTATTTAACACTGCTTCAAACTCCTTGGCGAGGCTTCTGCCCGAATATCTCCTTACGCCTCTGGGTGTCACACTTTGTTTTATAATTTCCCTGTGAAGCTCACTGGGATGATTTATGATGTTAATAGAAGTTGTTGTTGTTTCTGACTGTTACCCTGATCTCCTGTTTTACAACAACCCATTGATTTCACACCAAACTCTATCTCTGATTTATTGTCCCTCCTGCGGGTTATTCACCCGAGTTTGCAGCCGCTGCAAAGGTGGCGGCCACGCATGCGCCCTGTTGGACCTTGCCCCCTACAAAGATGGCAGCCGCACACGCTCACAGATGCTCATTGCCCCCTAGAAAAATGGCGGCCATTAACTCGGGCCTACTTCCGGAAAGTAGACCTCAGCTTCGTCCAGCTAAACGCGGGAACGATGGCTACTTATTGAGGGCTTAGGGCCGACACCGTGAGTTTATGAAGCCTCCCAACCCACCCGCCAGCCCCATCCATGTTCACGGTTTTACTTTCGGCTATAAATTCACACTCGGTCTTTCTAAACCCACATTTTAACTCCGCTCGCGCGAGCTCTCTTACCGCCTGTTCCAATGGACTGCGCATGCTCCATCTCAGAATGACTGACGGCAGCTCCAGACCAATAGGAAGAGGAGGGCGGGCCTGGAGTGCCGAGCGGGTGCCGCTGGTCCTCCAACCAATCGGAGTGAATGAGAGGGCGGAGCCGGCTGGGAGTGGAGCATGCGCGGTACCAGGCTGAAGGCGGTCAGCTTGAAAGTCCAGCGGGTGAGAAAGAGCCGAGTGCAGGAGAGGAATGGAGCCGGAGGGTGGACTGGGAGGGTTCACAAACACCCGGTGTAGGACTCCAAACCCGGATTACAAACTCCCGGAGCCCAGTTTACACCCAGTGTTTGGAAACTCCTTTTACAGGGGGTTAGAAGGGGATGATTTACACACAGAAAACTCCAACCCAGAGAAATGTTTGTCTCTTAATTTCTCTCCTAGACTGACAGGGATGGATTTTTAAATAATATTTTTACAGGATTTTCAATGGGAGGATTTGCAGACGGGAAATTCAAACCAAACGTCACATTAACATCTGACAGAGTCACTGGATTCGTCAGAACCTGAATCTTATCGGACTTTGACTGTGGAAGGAAAAAGGTTTGTCTGTTCTGTTTGTCAGAAAAGGTTTCAGGTATCGAAGTGACTGGAAAAGCACCGAGATATTCAAAATCCAGGTTAGACCGCACCTGAACCACTGTAATAAAAATAAAATGCTGGAAATACTCAGCAGGTCAGGCAGTATCGGTGGAGAGAAACAGAGTTAGCATTTCAGGTCAACATGACCATTGATCAGAACAGGAATACTGTATTCAATTCTGAGCAGCACACCTTAGGAAGGATAGACTCTATTGGACTTAGTGGGAGTGCAGCGCAGATTTACCTGAACTTGGACTCCAAAACATGGACTCCAAAATTTAAATTATGAGGAGACAGTAAACAAATGAGTCCGAGTAGTTAGAGCACAGAAAGAAGCCATTCAGCTCATTGAGTCCAGCAAGCTCTCTAGAGCAATCCAGTCTGTCCCATTCCCCTCCTGTATCCCCAAGGCCCTGCAAGTTTATTTCCCTCGACATCCAATCTCCATTTTAAATCAGAGTTCATGTCTGCTTCAATCTGCCTCCTTGGTAGTGAGTTCTGGGTTATTATGACTCGGTGTGTAAAAAGTTCTTCCCTGCATTTGTCCTGTCTCTATAGTCCATAACCTTCAATCTAATCCTTGTACTATCAGCTAATGGTAGGACAGGCTCGAGGGGCAAAATGGCCAACTCCTCAAATCATAGAAACTTACAGCACACAAGGAGGCCATTCAACCCTTTGTGCTTGTGCTGTCTCTTTGAAAGAGCAGTTGTGTTTAGTCCCACACACCCACTTTCTATTGTTAACCCTGTGAGTTCCTCAATCTCAAATCCCTGTAAACTCCCTTTTAAAATTCCTGATAGAATCAGGTTCCAGCACCTTTCCAGATCGGATGTTCCAGATCCTGACAACTCTCTGTTGGTGCAGAAACTGCTGAACTCAATGTTGAGTCCGAAAGGTTGTAAAGTGCCGAATTGAAAGATGAGCTGCTGTTCCTCGAGCTCCCATTGAGCTTCATTGGAACAGTGCAAGAGGCCAAGGACAGAGAGGTCAGAGTGGGAGTGGGGCAGAGAATTAAAATGACAAGTGACCGGAAGCTCAGGGTCAAGCTCACAGACTGAACGGAGGTTGTTCCATAAAGTGATCACCCAATCTGTGTTTGGTCTTCCCAGATGTAGAGCCAATCACATCGTGAGCAGCGAATACAGTAACTAAACTGCAAGAAGTACAAATAAATCACTGTTTGGTTTCATTTTTCAAAACCTTGAGAACAGGCAGAAGAACGATACTTAATTTGAAGAATAAAGGTTACAAAGTAAAGCAAGTGAATTATCAGAACATTAAATTCTATCCCAGTTACAGGGATTATTAATATCAGCAGAAACAAACCCCAACTTTCAGAATGAACATGGTTCAGCCCTGAATGTGATTAACAGCAGCAATAACAGCAGAATCCAACCCCTGCTGTCACTTGTGAACTCGCTGGTTTCTCAGCAGTTGGATGATCAGTTAAATCCCTTCTCACACATGGAGCAGGTGAACGGCCTCTCCCCAGTGTGAACTCGCTGGTGTGTGTCCTGGAGATGATGGTTTTCCCATGCACCAGCTGCCCTTGTATTCTGGGTGCTGTGGGCTGTGAGTTGGGTTGATTCTGTCAACATTCTGGTTGTGTTGCAGATTTACATCGTCCATTTGCCATGCCCCATCTTTCTCTCCGACCACGCAGACCAGAGTCTTGTGTGGGCCCAGACCGGGTGGCAGGTTCCCTTCCCTGAAGGACATTAGTGAACCAGTTGGGTTTTTATAACAATCTGGCAGTTTTCTGTCACTTTTTACTCGTGCCGGCCCCACAAATTCCCAGATTCATTCAGCTCAATTTCACAACTTGCCTTTATGTTTTTGTGGTTCTCTTTCACTCCCTTTGGTCTGTTTTCAATCAATTTCACGGGGTATTAAAAGGGGAGGATTTGCAGTCGGGAAACTGAAGCCAAACATCACATCAGGATCTGAGAGCCGGTCAATATATCATAACCTGAATGTCATCGGATTTTGAATGTGGAAGGAAAAAGCACCGTTCACAATGTGGAGAAACCGTGTTGTGTGTGTGGACCAGGCTTCAGCCAATCATCTGGCCTGTCAAAACATAAATGCAGTAATAATTGAGAGAATCCATGGAAATGGGGGAAGGGGTCCTGTTACCAGCCTGATTTGGAAACTCCTTGGCGCAGTCACACTTTGGAGAGACCATTCACCTGCTCCGAGTGTGGAAAGCGTTTCTCTCATTTATCCAACCTGCTGAGACACCAGTGGGTTCACACAGGGGAGAGACCTTCTAAATGTCCAGACTGTTGGAAGCGCTTCAGTTCTGGTGCCTAACTGCCTTTTTTATATTATTCATTCATGGGATGTGGGTGTCACTGGCTGGGCCAGCATTTATTGCCCATAATGGCAAATTTCCTTCCCTAAAGGGCATTAGTGAACCAGATGGACTTTTTTTTACAACAAGAAACAACAGTTACATCAGATATTTAATTCCAGATTTTAATTGAATTTAAATTTCACCATCTGCAATGGTGGAATTCGAATTCACTTCCCCAAAGCATCTGTTCTGCTGAAGGGTCATGAGGACTCGAAACGTCATCTTCTCCGCCGATGCTGCCAGACCTGCTGAGTTTTTCCAGGTAATTCTGTTTTTGTTTCCCCAAAGCGTTCCCCTGAGTTTCCGAAATACAAACCTAGTGACAATACCACTATGCTCTCGACCTCACCGAGAGTCATAGCCCTCTGTTTGAGAACCCCTGCTGTAAATTCGGGCCAAGGTTTTTGTTTGGAGTCTCCTCTCCGCAAATACTCTCCCTTCAATATCCTGCAAATGGAGTTTACAGAATTATTCACTGTCAGCACAGGATAGAAATTCAGAACAGATAATTCTCGTTGCTATGGAATATTTTTTTCCTCTATTGTTCCCCCAAAGCTGTGAATCTCCACCCAACACGCTCTCCATCTTCACTCTGCTGAAATCCAAACCCATCGCACCATCTCCACCATTTCCTTCCTCCACTCCCAGTTTTCTCCCTCCCTCTACCCTGGCTGGGTTCAGTTCTCCAGCTCCTGTGATTCTTATTCAGGTCCTCAGACTGACCCCAGCTGCCGTCCGGTGGGACACAGGAGGGGACTTCCTGTTGGATCTTATTCAGACCGTAAAGCCACTCGACCAGTTCCTGACCCTGTGGTGGGCGGTCAGGGAGTGGCTTCCCCACAGTGTCTGAATCTCAGTGAGATTAACAAATTGGGCTGGAGAAAGACTCAGTTTGAGCGGTGAAACTGCTGGAGGAATGGAGAGCTGGGGATCACGATGAAAGCAACAAAGTTTAAAAACAATAGCGCCCAAAATGGGGCTCAAAAAGATTAAAGGACACATGCTCTACCAACTAAGCAGGTCAGGTATTTAGAAATGCAATACCCATATCGCTTACCACAGTGAGATAACTGTCTGACTGCAATGGGAGGGAAAGGAATTGACCAACAGAAGCCCAAGGGCCCAATGCTTTCCACTCAATCGTCAGTAACATCATTCACAGCTTCTGCTTCTTAGCTGCAGCTCCTTCCAAGCATTTTGATCCATTTTCCTCAGGATCTTTTCCTGGGTTTAATATTTACCTGCTTTGTGACCTCATTTTGATATCGGATTCACTTCAACATCCAACACAATTTGAATTGCAAACCTGACAGACAAACAATGTAAAACAAGTAACTCGGTAACACAAATCCCATGGTGCTCATTTTCAGATTCACAACAGTCAGTTTTTCAATAAAATGGGGGAATTTTACAGTGAAAAGATTTAGAAAGTTGGTGTTTCTTCATTTGTGACTTACTCACACGGGTATCCTGTAAATGCGGCTCGGAGGTTGAGTGACTGGGATATAATCTACCTGTGTTTTCCTGAGCCTGTGCTCAGTGTATTGGGTGGTTTGGCCCGGGTTGGAGTGTCTTGTGTCCCAGGGATGGGCAGTAACCCGCTGATTGAAGCTGCAGTTGCCGCTTTCTGCTGGCAGCGGGTGATTGGAGAGTGTGGGGCCGGAATATTGCTGCTTTTCTGCTTTTCCTTGTCTCACTCACCGTGGAGCTGAGGAAGAGAGAATAATTGATGGGCTTGTTTAAATCTAATAATTTCATGGGTTTCTAATGGGTTAGATGAAGGTGCATAGTAGTTCCAAATCTATTCATATTATATTTGACAGAAAAGTTAATTTTTAAAAAGTGTTCAAGTGGGAACTCACTGGATAACTGCAGAGCTGGGGATATTTTCTTGCATCTCAAATACCCCTTGACAACAGAACTATGTGACAATGAATGCTGATGGGGGGGAAAACAGTGAAACGTACATCCCTACATGGTTTCGAACCATCAACCTTTCAGTCAATAGGCAAATGTGCTGGCCAATTGTTCCACATAAAGTGAGACAAGTTCCAACTGTAAGGTATCCCAACCAGGGTGTGAGTAAGTCAAATCTTCAAACTGACACTACCCAAATGTCAATCATTCTGTTAGATTTAATCTTCCAAAATAATCTTTGGGACATTCATTGTGGATACATGGAAACACTCTGATCTCACCCAATGCAGACACACCCATGTCACTGGGAGCCAGCTCTCCTACAACCGGTGCCATCTCCCTTCGAGCCTTTCAGCATCTTGTCTGTTTCCAAATATTCTGATTGCCCCGATGCCAATATTAGGTTTGAATTCCTGATGTGCAGTAACGAGAATCCTTTCAATGTCTCAGATCAGTTATTATCACTGAGAACATCAGAGTCAGTGTTCCAGCGTCTTAAAGAAGGGAAAGGTGCCTTGACTGTCTCTGGTCAGTCGGACAGTTCACCCTTCATTCTCCTCGGATTCCATTCCTCAAAGGGAATTTTCTTTTTCATCTTGAGTTCCCTGACCACATCTGGCAGCATCCTTGGATTGAGAGGCATAATTAACAGTTCAGATGCAGTGCAGTTCTCATGAAAGGTTACAGACCTGAAATGAAAACTGTTCCTCTCTCCACAGAAGCTACCAGACCTGCTGAGAATTCCAGCATTTTCAGTTTTTCTTTCAAATAGCCAGCATCTGCAGTATTTTGCTTTTCTTTAACTGATTAGTGCTAAGAATGTGGAACCCATTACTAGAAGGTGTTGAGATCGATGTCTGAGCTGAAACTGTACAGGTAAATTCACACTGTTAACAGATCATTCACTAGCTGGAAATGGAAAGGGATTCCCTCTATCATCCCATTTACAGACACAGCAACACAGTCTCGCCGGTGCAAGCCCATTCAGATACTTCATGTGAGCAAAGGGGTTTATCTAGTTTTCCCACCTCTTAACAAGAGGGAAAAACATACTTGACCTCATCCTCACAAACCTGCCGGCCACAGATGCATCTGTCCACGTCAGTATCAGTGGGAGTGGCCACCACACAGTCATTCTGGAGATGAAGTCCTGCCTTCAGGACCCTCCATCGTGTTGTGTGGCACTACCACTGTACTAAACGAGATAGATTTCGAACAGATCTAGCAAATCAAGGCTGGACCTCTATGAGGTGCTGTGGGCCATCAGCAGCAGCAGAATTGTACTCGAACACAATCTGTAACCTCATGGTCCAGCATATCCCCCACTCGGCCATTAACATCAAGCCAGGGGACCAACCCTGGTACAATGAAAAGTGCCGGAGGGGATGCCAGGAGCAGAATCAGGCACACCTAAAAATGAGGTGTCAACCTGGTGAAGCTATAACACAGGATTACTTGTGCTCCAAACAGCATAAGTAGCAAGTGATAGATATCAAAGCAATCCCACAACCAACGGATCAGATCTAAGCTCTGCAGTCCTGCCAAATCCAGTCGTAAATTGTGCTGGATAATTAAACAACTCACTGGAGGAGGAAGATCCACAAATATCCCCATCCTCAATGATGGAGGGCCTGACAATATTCCGGCAATAGTACTGAAGACTTGTGCTCCAGAAATTGCTGCACCCCTAGCCAAGCTGTTTCAGTGCAGCTACAACACTGGCATCTACCCGGCTATGTGGAAAATTTCCCAGGTATGTCCTGTACACAAAAAGCAGGACAAATCCAACCTGGCTAATTACTGCCCCATCTGTCTACTCTTCATCATCAGTAATGTAATGGAAGGGGTCATCAGCAGTTCTATCAAGCGGCACTTGCTTAGCAATAGCCTGCTCACTGACGCCCAGTATGGATTCTAACAGGGCCACTCAGCTCCTGACTTCATTACAGCCTTGGATCAAACATGGACAAAAGAGCTGCACCCCCGAGATGAGGTGAGAGTGACTGCCCTTGACATCAAGGCCGCATTTGAGAGTCTGGCATTAAGGAGCCCTAGCAAAACTGGAGTCAATGGGAATCAGTGGAAAACTCTCTGCTGGTTAGAGTCATAACTAGCACGAAGGAAGGTGGTTGTGGTTGTTGGAGGTCAATCATCTCAGCTCCAGGACATCACGAAGGGAGTCCCTCGGGGTAGTGTCCTCTGCCCAACCATCTTTAACTGCTTCATCAATGACCTTCCTTCCACCATATGGTCAGAAGTGGGGATGTTCACTGATGATGCACCATCACGACTCCTCAGATACTGCAGCAGTCCGTGGCCAAATGCAGCAAGACTTGGACAATATCCTGGCTTGGGCTGACAGGTGGCAAGTAACATACGTGCTACACAAGTGTCAGGCAATGGCCAACTCCAACAAGAGAGAATCCATCCAACGGCCCTTGATGTTCAATGGCATTACCATCACTGATCCTCCATTGTCAACATCCTGGGGTTACCTTTGACCAGAAACTGAACTGGACTAGCCATATAAATACTGTGGCTACAAGAGCAGGTCAGGGGCTAGGAATTGTGCGACGAGAAACGAATCTCCTCACTGCCCAAAGCCTGTCCACCATCTACAAGGCACAAGTCAGAAGTGTGATGGAATGATCGCCACTTGCCTGGATGAGTGCAGCTCCCACAACACTCAAGAAGCTTGACACTGTCCGGGACAAAGCAGCCCTCTTGATTGGCACCACATCCACAAACATTCACTCCCTCCACCACCGACGCATATTAGCAGCAGTGTGTACCATCTACAAGATGCACTGCAGGAATTCACCAAGGTGCCTTCAACAGCACCTTCCAAACCCACAACCACTACCATCTAGAAGGACAAGGGCAGCAGATAGATGGGAACACCAACACCTGGAAGTTCTCCTCCAAGTCATTCACCATCCTAACTTGGAAATTTATTGCTGTTCCTTCACTGTCGCTGGGTTCAAATCCTGGAACTCCCTTCCTAACAGCACTGTGGGTATACCTACACCACATGGACTGCAGCAGTTCAAGAAGGCAGCTCACCACCACCTTCTCAGGGGCAACCAGGGAAGGGCAATAAATGGTGGCCATGCCCTTGAAGCCCAAATCTCATGAATGAATAAAAAAAACTCCAACTTTAAAAGTTCAAAGGATTTAATCCACAACCAGAGCGCTGCCACTGCAAGACACGGTTTAAATGTGCCATGTATGGGAGGAAAAGAATCACAACCTCACCCCATCTGCTGAGACTCCATTGAGTTCAGATCTAACTGTAGGGGTTTGTTCTGCTGTTCATTACATCCTGGAGAAAATTATGTTACATGCCAGAGCACTTCAGTCGCTGGATGAATTGATTCAATTGAACAATTTTAAATCATGACCGTAAGGTATCCATCGTGTTCTAATTATACGACAGAGTTGATTCCACATTTTCAACTTTCAATGGCGGAGGGCTCACCCAGCATTCTCTGCGGGACAGAATGTGCCCTATCCACACAGCAGCACCCCGCACATGCGCGTTGCGATGTTTTTCATGAGCATGCGCAGTGCTGGTCTGTGTCCGAGGCTGCTCAGAGCGGGTGAGAGAATGTCGAGCGGAGCAAACTAACAGAGTTAGTGGATGTGTGAGAAGGAATGGAGCCAGTGGAGTGGCTTCATAAAGACACAGTGCAGGTCGCAGACCCCAAATAACAAGGTACCGGTCTTGTGTTTACAGAGAAAGGGCCGAAAAAGTCTGGATTTCTCCCTTCGCCAGGCCCGGGGTAAGGGCCGCCATTTTTATAGGGGGCAATGTGCAGCAGGGCGCATGCGCGGTCATCCTGGTCCAGGTAGCAGGAGGAGAGAATGTTGTGCCTTTCTATTCTTGACTGACAGGTTGGATTTTGGAAACTCCTTTTACAGAGGGTGAGAAGAGGAGAATTTACACACAGTAGACTCAACCCAGGAGTAATGTTTGTCCGTCCCCAATTTCTATCCTGGACTGACAGTGATGGATTTTGGAAACTCCCTTCACAGGCTATCAGAAGATGAGGTTTTGCAGATGGGAAATTCAAACGAAAGATCACATCAGAGTCTGCAAGAATCACTCGATTCATCAGGACCTGGATATTATCGGTCTTTTCAGTGTAAGCATTGACACCACTCAGCGTGTAAAATTTGTTCCTCACGTTCCCCCCTGTGTATCTTGCCCAAAATCTTTAAACTTTGTCCCATAGTCCTTTTACGATCAGTTAATGGAAACAGTTTTTCTTTAACTACCTCACATAAACCTCAGCTCCCTCACATCCTTCATAATGTGTGGTGATCACTGGTTTGCACAGACCCAGATGTTCTGTGTCCGTGTCTGTGACATCATCACACATCAACAATTACACGGTGACATCATCACACATCGACAATTACACTGTGACATCATCACACATCGACAATTACACGGTGACATCACCCCGCTCCCTGGGTATTTCCTCAACTGGGAGATTTTTCTCTGACTCCAGTGCTTCTGATATCTTTCAGGCTGCAGGCTCCAGCAGGAGAGTTTAAAATTGAAAACTGTGAAATTGTTCTAGAGGTGACTTTTTTTCACCATTTAGCTACAACTTTGAACTTTTAGTTAATGTTCTGTCATCTGTGAAACGTTTCACGGCCCTGGGGCTGGTGTGACTCCTTTACTGTGGACCTGAATCCATGTCCCTCTATTGCCCTGTTTCACCTCTGCCCTCTCTGATCACCTCTCTGCCATTGTTTAACTTGTTCTGTCTCGAATAATGGGTGTATTATAGCTCTGTTTAGGATTTTAATGTTACTTCTGCCAATTGTGTCTAAATGAGGTTTCCACCGCTTTCCATCCCCCGACCATGTGCTGCTGTCTTACCAGCTTTATTTTCCCACAGTATCTTTCCTGGTCAGGAATTGTTTTTCCTGCACTGTAGTCCATTTCTGCTCCACTTCTGAGCTTATATTGACCATCAGATTCGGCATCATTTTTATTCCGCGTAATTCATTCCGCACACCTTGAAACATTAACTCTGTTTCATTCTCCAAAGATACCAGCAAATATTGCCAATCCCCAGTTGCCTGTGGAGAAGATGATGTTTGACTTTCTTGAACTGCTGCAGTCCGTGTGGTGAAGGTGCTCCCACAATGCTGTTAGGTAATGAGTTACAGGTTATTCACCCAGTGATGATGAAGGAACAGTGGTATATGTTCCAAAACAACAACAACAATTTGTGTTTATATCACGCATTTAAGGTTATGCAGTTCTCCAAGACATTTCACAGAAATGTTAGAAAACCAGGTTTGACCCTGAGCCACATCAGGCTGGTGACCAAAAGATTGGTCAAAGAGGTCAGTTTTAAGGAGTATCCTAAAGGATGCTAATGAGGTGGAGAGGTTTAGGGAGGGAATTCCAGAGCTTGGGCCTTGGAAACTGACATGATGGTAATCAGTGACACAGTGATTAAAATCAGGAATTCTCAGGAAGTCGGAATTTGAGGAGCGCAGATATCTCTGGGAGAATTGTAAGGCTGGAAGAGGCTACAGAGATAGGAATGATCATTAGCTTGGAGGAAAACAAGGATGAGCATGTGAAAATCTAGGTGTCTCTTAAATCGGTGCCTTCAAATCATCTCTATAGTTTGTGGTAAAAGTAGGGAAAATCCCAAGATATTCTGTAAGTGTATCAATGGGAAGAGGGTAACCAGGGAAAGAGTAAGGCCTATTAGGGACCAAGTGGGCAATCTGTGAGTGAAGCCAGAGGATATCGGTAGAGTGTTGAATGAATACTTCGCATCCGTCTTCACCGAAAAGAATGAGGATGAAGGTATGGAAATTGGGGAGAGAGACTGCGAGGTTCTTGAGCAAGTTGATATAGGGAGTGATAAGGTGTTGGCAGGCTTAACAGTGGACAAATCTCCAGGTCTGGATGATTTGTGTCCCAGACTGTTGAGGGAGGTAAGGGAGGAGATTGCAGGGGCTCTGACCCAAATTTCTAATTCCTCTCTGGCCACGGGGGAGGTGCCAGAGGACTGGAGAACAGCTAATGTGATTCCGCTATTTAAGAAGGGTTGTAGAGATAAGCCAGGGAACTACAGACCAGTGAGTCTCAAGGCAATGGTAGGGAAACTATTGGAGAAAATTCTGAAGGGAGAGAATCTATCTCCACTTGGAGAGGCAAGGTTTGATCAGGGATAGTCAGCATGGCTTTGTCAGAGGGAGGTCATGCCAAACAAATTTGATTGAATTTTTTGAGGAGGTGACCAGGTGTGTAGATGAGGGTAATGCAGTTGATGTAGTTTGTATGGATTTAAGCAAAACCTTTGACAAGGTCGTACATGGGAGACTTATAAAGAAGGCAAATGCACACGGGATACCGGGTAATTTGATAAGGTGGATTCAAAATTGGCTTAGTTGTAGGAGACACAGGGTGATGACAGAAGGCTGCTTTAGTGACTGGAAGCCTGTGTCCAGTGGTGAACCACAGGGGTCTGTGCTGGGTCCCCTATTATTTATCATTTATATAAATGACATAGATGACTATGTGGGGGGTAAGATTAGTAAGTTTGGGAATGACACCAAGATTGGCCGGGTGGCTATCAGTGAGGTTGAGTGTCTTAGGCTACAGGAAGTTATAGATGGGATGGTTAAATGAGCAGAAAAGTGGCAGATGGAATTTAACCCTGAAAGGTGTGAGGTGATACGCTTTGGAAGGAGTAATTTGACAAGGAAGTATTCAACGAACAGCATGACACTAGGAAGTTCTGAGGAACAAAGGGACCTTGGAGCGTGTGTCCATAGATCTCTGAAGGAGGAGCAGGTTAGTGGGGTGGTGAAAAAGGCATATGGGACACGCGCCTTTATCAATTCGAGGCATAGATTACAAAAGCAGGGAGGTCATGTTGGAGTTGTATAGAACCTTGGTGAGGTCACAGCTGGAGTACTGTGTGCAGTTCTGGTCGCCACATTCTTGGAAGGATGTGATTACACTGGAGGCAGAGGGAGGAGGTTACTGAACAAGACACAGGATGTCAGTAAACAGAATTCGAGCACATGGGATTGGAGTAATATACTGCTATGGATTGAGAATTAGTGAACAGACAGAAAACAGAGAGTAGGAATAAATGGCTCATTCTCAGGATGGCAGGCTGTTACTTGTGGGGTACGGAGAAGAGATTCCCCAGGATGTTGCCTGGGAAGAAACATTTCAAATATGAAGAGAGGTTGGATAGATTTGGGTTGTTTTCGTTGGAGCAGAGAAGACTGAGGGGCGACCTGATCGAGGTGTGCAAGATTATGAAGGGCATGGACAGGGTGGTTAGGGAGCAGCTGTTCCCCTTAGTTGAAGGTTCAGTCACAAGGGGGCATAAGTTCAAGATGAGGGGCAGGAGCTTTAGGGGGGGATGTGAGGAAAAACCTTTTTACCCAGAGGGTGGTTACGGTCTGGAATGCGCTGCCTGGGAGGGTGGTGGAGGCAGGTTGCCTCACATCCTTTAAAAAGTACCTGAATGAGCTCTTGGCACGTCATAACATTCAAGGCTATGGGCCAAGTGCTGGTAAATGGGATTAGGTAGGTAGGTCAGGTGTTTCTCACGTGTCGGTGCAGACTCGATGGGCCGAAGGGCCTCTTCTGCACTGTGTGATTCTGTGAATGGCTGTGGGCCAAGCACTGAGCCTTGCCGTACCCCACAAGTAACAGCCTGCCATCCTGAGAATGAGCCGTTTATTCCTACTCTCTGTTTTCTGTCTGTTCACTAATTCTCAATCCATAGCAGTATATTACTCCAATCCCATGTGCTCGAATTCTGTTTACTGACACCCTGTGTCTTGTTCAGTAACCTCCTCCCTCTGCCTCTCCCACTCGTCTCTCTCTTTTTCTGGCCCTCTTGTCACATAGAATTCTCCAGCCCAGCGGGTTGTGGATGCTCCATCATTAAATATATTTCAGACTGAGATGGGGAGATTTTTGGTCTCTCAGGGAGTCGAGGGATATGGGGAGTGGGTCAGAAAGTGGAGTTGAAGCCCAAGATCAGCCACGATCGTATTGAATGGTGGAGCAGGCTCGACGGGGTGTTAGGACTTCTCTTGTTCCTATTTATTCAGTTCTTATAGAGGCCAGAGTCTTGTGTTGGCCCAGACTGGGTGGCAGGTTCCCTCCCCTGAAGGACATTAGTGAACCAGTTGGGTTTTTATGACAATCCAGCAGTTTTCACGGTCACTTTTTCCTCGTGCCGGCCCCACAAATTCCCAGATTCATTCAGCTCAATTTCACAACCTGCCTTTGTGTTTTTGTGGGCTCTCTCTCACTCCCTTTTTCTGTTTTAAATCAATTTCACAGGGTATTAGAAGGGGAGGATTTTCATTCAGGAAACTGAAACCAAACATCATATCAGGATCTGACGGAGTCGCCCAATTTATCAAAACCTGAATATCATCGGATTTTGAACATGGAGGGAAAAAGCACCGTTCACAGTGGGGAGAAACCGTACACGTGTTCTGTGTGTGGACGAGGCTTCAGCCGATCATCTGGCCTGTCGAGACACAAGCACAGTCACACTGGGGAGAGTCCATGGAAATGTGGGGAGTGTGGGAAGGGATTCAGAACCCCATCTGAGCTGGAAACTCATCGGCGCAGTCACACTGGGGAGAGGCCGTTCACCTGCTCCGTGTGTGGGAAGGGATTCACTCATTCATCCAAACTCCTGAAACACCAGCGAGTTCACACTGGGGAGAGACCTTTCAAATGCCCAGACTGTGGGAAGTGCTATAAAAGCTCCTGGGATCTGATGTCCCATCAGCGTGTTCACACTGATGAGAGGCCATTCAGCTGCTCTCAGTGTGGGATTGGATTCAGGTGGTCATCTCAACTCACTGCACACCAGCGCACTCACACTGGGGAGAGGCCGTTCACCTGCCCTCAGTGTGGGGTAAGATTCACTGATTCCTCCACCCTGCTGACACACCAGCAAGTTCATGAGTAACGACAGTGATTGGATTTTGCTGTTAATCACATCCAGGACTGAACCGTGTGCATTGGGATCTGATTCTGCTGATGTTAATAAACTCCAGAACAGTTATAGGCTTTAATATTCTGGCTAAAAGTCAAATAAATCAGCTTTGACCGGCTTCAGCCCATCATCTGGCCTGTCGAGACACAAGTGCAGTCACTCTGGGGAGAAACTGTTGAAATATAGGGAGTGTGCAAAAGGATTCAATTACCCATCCCAGCTGGAAATTCATCGACACAGACACACTGGGGTGAGACTATTCACATGCTCTGAGTTTGGGAAGGGATTCACTCATTCATCTCTCCTGCTGAGACACCAGAGAGTTCACACTGGGGAGAGACCATTCACCTGCATCCAGTGTGGAAAGTGCTCTAAACTTTCTGGGGAAATTATGTCCCACCAAGATTCCAACACTGAAGAGAGACCTTTTAAATGTCCAGGCTGCGGGAAGTGTTATAAATGTTCAGAGAACTGAGGAACCATCAACGCGTTCACACTAGGAGAGACCGTTCAATTGCTCTGAGTGTGAGAAGGGATTCACTCATCATCCCACCTGCTGAGACACCAGCAAGTTCACTCTGGGCAGAGACCGTTCACCTGCTCCGTGTGTGGAAAAGGATTCACTACCTCATCCCACCCACCGAGACTCCAGCGATTCACAAGTAACTACAGTGATTGGGTTTTGCTGTTAATCACATCCAGGACTGAACCATATTCATTGGGGTGTTTCTGCTGATGTTAATAAACTCCAGCCCAGTTATAGGGGTTAATATGCTGGATAAAAGTTAAAAACATCAGTTTTACATGAAATATACTGTGTGTCAAATCTTTTTGATATCTCTTTGACAAGTAAGTTCCTTTTGAAGGTCTCTCCCTCAACCCTGTCTCCTCTATCCTCACCAACAACAAGTGTGAGGAACCCATGGAGTTTCTTTGTCACTAAGATTGAGACAATCCGATCAGCTGCCTCTGCTACTTCCCTCCCTTCCACTAACCCACCGGGACAAACTGTCTGTAAAGATCCCCCTTGTCTGAGCCCTGAACCCACATCTTTCTCCAGTTTCTCTCCCATCTCCCTCATGCCCTCTCAATGCTCATCTTGTTGATGAGGCCCAACTTCTGCTCCATTGACCCTATTCCCACTAAACTGCGGATCAGCCAACTTCTCCATGTAGCTGATATTGTTAATGGTTCTCTCTCTTTTGGTACTGACCCTCTCACCTTTAAATCCATCACCATCAACCATCCTGATAAAAACAATTTTGACTCCACTGTCTTTGCAAACTACCGCCCCATCTCCAACCTCCCCTTCCTCTCCAAAGTCCTTGTACTTGGTGTCCCCCAAGGATCTATCCTTGGCCCCTCCTATTTCTCATCTACATATTGTCACTTGGTGACATCATCCAAAAGCACCACATCAGTTTTCAGATATGTACTAACAACACCCAGTTGCATGTATAATCAGTGTCCTTTTATATTAATAATCAGGATCTAATGACACGAATAATCAGTGTCTGATTACATTCATAGTCAGTGTCCTATTACATTATTAATCAGTGACCTATTACATAAAGAATCAGCATCATATTACATTAATAATCAGTGTCTTATGACATTAATAATCAGAGTCCTTTTACATTAATAATCAGCATCTAATTACATTAATAACATGATTCCAGCTGCATTAACAATTAGGCTGCCTATTGCAGCAATAATCAGGATGCGAATACATTAATAATCAGAATTATTTCAATGAACTATCAGATTCCTATTGAATCAATAATCAGGGTCCAATTACATTATAGTCATTTGCTAATTGTTTCAATAATCATGATCCGATAAGAATAATAATTAGGATGCTAGTATATTGATAATCAGAGTCCAAACACAATAATCTGTTAATAATCAGCCCCACCCCCCACACCCACCTCCTGCTCAACAATTCTCACACCCCTCAACAAATTTCAATCTGGGGTCACATGAAGCTGAGTCATTAAAATGGAGTCACACTGAGAAAAATTTTGGGAAGCAATGATTTAATCCAATCCCCTTCTCGACTTGAAATGCACAGGTCTCATTACTTATCTCATCATTCAATGTCATACCTCCCTGTTCTATCTCCCTGACAGAAGTTATTATTATTCGTGTTGATCAGGTCTCGTTGTGGGTTCTTGTTCTCAGTACTGGTGTCTGTTTCACTTCATTCTTCATCCTGAAACTGTCATAGATTCTGCCATGAACCTGTACAGTACACGGCCTGTTGTCTTGAAAGGAGTGGATGATATTGAGCAGCTTTGGTGGACAGTCAAGTTTTTCTAATGTCTTCTACAGTCCTGCCCTGCTGACGGAGTTGAATTCTTTAGTGAGATCTAGTAAAGTAAGGTAAAGAGGTTTATCCTGTTCCCTACACTTCTCTTGTAGCTGGCGTATGGAGAAGATCATGTCCACTGTAGATCTGCCAGCACAGAAACTGCACTGTGCTTCTGGATACACTCGGTATGCAAGTAGATGGAGTCTTTCAAGCCTGACCTGACCCTAGTGAAGGTCATCCCTGTGATGCTGAGGAGTGAGATGTCTCTGTAGCTGTGGCAATCTCCTCTGTCACCTTTCTTTTTGTACATTGTGATCATTCTTGCATTACTCATGTCCTATGGAATGGATCCTACCTCCCAACAGAGAAGGAGGAGGTCATGAAGGTGCAACAGTAATAATAGTCAGACCATCAACCTGGACATGATTAACAGCAGAATCCAACACCTGCAGTCACTTGTAAATTCGCTTTCTGAGCAAATATCATGACTGAGTGTATCCCTTCCCACACCCAGAGTAGGTGATCAGACTTTTCCCAGTGTGAACTCGATGGTGTGCACTGAGGACAGAAGAAGGCTGGAACCTCTTTCCACTGGAAGTGCAGCTGAATGGCTTCCCCTCAATGTGACCTCGCTGGTGTCTCAGCAGACGGGATGACTGAGTGAATCTCTTCCCACACATGGAGCAGGTGAATGGCCTCTCCCCGGTGTGAACACGTTTGTGTGCACTGAGATTAAATGGAGATGTGAACCTCTTTCCACAGGAAGTGCAGCTGAATGGTCGGTCCTCAGAGTGAATTTGCTGGTGTAACATGAGTCTGACTGACCGAGTGAATCCCTTCCCACACACAGAGCAGGTGAATGGCCTCTCTTCAGTGTGAATTCGCTGATGTAAAATGAGGCTGCCTGACTGGGTGAATCCCTTCCCACACACCGAACAGGTGAATGGCCTCTCTTCAGTGTGAATTCGCTGGTGTGTCAGCAGATTGGATGACCGAGTGTATCTCTTCCCACACACAGAGCAGGTAAATGGTCTCTCCTCAGTGTGAATTCGCTGGTGTATCATGAGGCTGGATGACTGAGTGAATCCCTTCCCACACATGGAACAGGTGAATGGCTTCTCCCCTGTGTGAATGCGTTGATGGTTTCTCAACAGGGATGGATAATTGAATCCCTTCCAAAGTCCCCACATTTCCACAGTCTCTTCATGGCGCCAGTCTCCTTTAGTTTCTCCAGTTTGGACAATCAATTAAAGCCTTGTCCACACACAAAAAAAACCCAGGTACGGTTTCTCCCTGCTGTTAATGATGTGATGTTTCTTCAGGCTGTGTAACTGGTTAAAACGTTTTCCACAGTCAATTCAATCCAATGTGCGTATGTGTCTTGTTGCCTTTCCAGTCACACTGATGTTTGAAATATTTTCCCTCCGACAGAATAGACAAACAGTTCTCGTTACACATTCAAAGACTGATTCAGGTCCTGATGAATTGAGTGTTTCTGTCAGATGTGGATGTCATGTTTGGCTTGAGTTTCCTGTCTGTAAATCCTCCCCTTCAAATTACCCTGTAAAATGTGTTTACAAAAGTCATCACAGGCTATAAATTCTGAAAAAACAATTCTAATTTTCATCCAACATTTCTCCTCCTTTGCTCCCCCAAAGCTGTCCCTCACACTGTTGCTTCTCCTGTGCTGAAATCCAAACACATCACACCATCGCAACCATTTATTTTCTCCACTCCGAGATTGTTCCCTCCCTCTACTGTAGCTGGGTTCAGTTCTCCAGCCCCTGTGTGAAGAGTGAGAATAAAATCAAATAATCAATAATTTCTCTGATGAAGAGTCACACGGACTCAAAACAATAACTTTGTCTTTCTCTCCACAGATGCTGTCAGACCTGTTGAGTTTTTCCAGCATTTTTGTTTTTGTGTCAGGTTTCCAGCATCCGCAGTATTTTGATTGAATCAATCATTTCTCCCCTGGTCACTGGGACCGTGAAGCCCCGCCCACTCTCTGTTGCGTCACCAAGACAACCGCGCATGCTCCCTGATCCCCGCTGGAACAAGATGGCGGCCGCTAACCTGGGCCTGCTCCCGGGTAAAAGCCTCGGAGCTGCAGGATTTTATTGGGGTTTGTGGGTGCGAATGAACCCTCCGCCCCCCCGCCGGTTCCTCTGGAACAAATCGCGGGCCTGGAAGGATTGACCTGAGTTGACCAATCAAGTTTCAGGTTTTTCAAGACCATTCATTGCCCTTTTTCCATGTTGCTGTTAATTAAAGATACCGAGATTGATCCCCTCACTCTGCATCCATTTGTGATATTTAGATGAAAAAACCCTCACCCTTCTGCACATTCATTGTTTAAAAGGGCAGCTGTTCTGTTAGTTGTGAAGCACACTGTGTACTGTGGGGTGATGTATGTTGGCTGAAGCCTTTAAAATTCTCATTCTTCTGTTCAATTCCCTCCATTACCTCGCCCACCCCTATCTCTGTGAACTTCTGCTAGTCTCCAACCCTCTTAAAAAGGAAAGACTGTTTCCAGTGCCAGAGGGATTGGTAAGGAGGCAGCTCAAGCTTGAGGTAATTGACAAAATAAGAAGATATGACATGAGATATATCATTCTGCACTGATTTCTTATGGTCTGCAATGCAACACCTGAAACGGTGGTGTAAGCAAATTTCAAAACTGATAAATTCTTCAATTGGAAAATGTTGCACAACTAGGAGGAAAGGGCAGGAAAGTGGAGCCAGCACAGACATGATGGGCTGGATGGCCTCCTTAAGAACTGTATCAATCTCTGATTTTAAAAACTCATTGTTCCTCTAATTCTGGTTTCTTACTCACCAAAATCCTGCTCACTGATGTTCAGTTTGGGATCCAGCGGGGCCACACAGCTCCAGATTTCATTACATCCTGCTGCACATTCATTGTTTAAAAGGGCAGCTGTTCTGTTTGTGGTACTGTCGGGTGATGTTTGTTGGCTGAAGCCTTTTAAAATCTCATTCTTCTCTTCAATTCTCTCTGTAGGGGTTTGTTCTGTTGTTAATTACACCCAGGATAGAAGTATGGTAGAGGCCGATGCAATTTATTGTATCAATTGATTGTATAATTTTATATCTTGGCCTTAAAACTGCAATTACTATCGGATCAGAAAAATTTATTTGATATGCAATTACGTCCTCCCACCCAGCATTCAATGCGGTACAGAATGTGCCCTATCCAGAGCGCCAGAGTCTTACGCATGCGGAGTGCGGAGTCTGATTCGCACCTGCGCATTGCGGGCTATTACCTCAGCATGCGCAGTGCTGTCCTGTGACTGGAGCCGCAGAGTGGGTGAGAAAATGGCGACTGGAGCAGAATAACAGAGTTAGTGGGTGTGCGGGAGGAATGGAGCCAGCGGAGTGGGCAGGGAGGTTTCATAAACACTTGGTGCAGCCCGCAGAGCCTTAATAAGAAACTACAGGCCCCGCGTTTGCAGCGAACAGGCCGGAAATGGCTGGGTCTCTCCCTCTGCTCGGCCCGGGGGAGCGGCTGTGCAGCAGGGCGCATGCGCGGTCATCCTGGTCCAGGTAGCAGGAGGAGACAATGTTGTGAATTTCTATCCTGGACTGACGGATGGATTTTGGAAACTCCTTTTCCAGGGGGTTAGAAGGGGAGGATTTACACACAGCAAACTCAAACCAAGAGAAATATTTCTCAATTTCTGTCCTGGACTGACAGTGATTGATTGTCTTGTAATCTTTTCATAGGATATCACGTGGGAAGGATTTGCAGACGGGAAACTCAAACCAAACATCAGATCAAGATCTGACAGACTCACTCGATTCATCAACCTTTGAGAGTAAGTAATGAGTTTCAGGTCATTATCACTCATTGTGTAAATTTTTGCTCACACCCCTCCTGTAAATCTTGCTTCATAACTTAAATCTGTGTCCCATAACACTTTTATGATCAGATAATGTGAACAGCTTTTCTTTAACTACCTCATGTAAACCAATCATAAACATGTATAACTCTATCAAATTTCCCCTCAATCTACTTTGCTCCAAGGAGAACAACACCAGTTTTTCCAAACTAATCTAAAATCCTTCACCCGTTGAACCACTCTGGTAAGTCTCCTGCGCACCCTCTTAAGGACCCTCACATCCTTCATAATGTGTGGTGATCAGTGGTTTACACAAACCCAGATGTTCTGTGTCCATGTCTGTGATATCATCACACATCGATAATTACACTGTGACATCAGCACACACCGACAATTGCGCAGTGACATCACCCCGCTCCCAGTGTATTTCCTCAACTGGGAGATTTTTCTCTGACTTCAGTGCTTCTGATATCTTTCCAGCTACAGTCTCCGGCAGGAGTTTCCAAAGCTAAAAAGAGTTAAATTGTTTCACAGCTGAGTAGTTTTGACAAGTCATCTACAATTTGGAGCTTTTAGTCCTCTGTTATCTGTGTGAGGTCAGACAGCTCTGTGGCTGGTGTGACTCCTTTATTGTGGATCTGATTCTGTGTCCATCCATTGCTCTTTTTCACCTCTGCCCTCCCTGATCACCTCTCTGCTGTTGTCTAACTTTCTCTGTCTCTAATAGTGGGTGTATTTTAGCTCTGTTTAGCATTTTAGGGTTACTTCTGCCAACAGCTGCCTTGACCATGTGCTGCTGGCTTACCAATTATAGCTTCCCACCATGTCTTTCATAGTCAGGAGTTGTTTTTCCTGTGCTATAGTCCATCTCACTTCTACCCCTGAGCTTATATTGATGATCAGATTCTGCATCATTTTTATTCCCTGTAGTTCATTCTGCACCCCTGAAATGTTAACTCTGTTTCTCTCTCCACAGATACTTCCTGACTTGCTGAGTATTTCCAGCATTTTCTCTTTTTATTTCAGATTTCTAGCAGCTGCAGTATTTTGGTATTATTTTATTGGCAGGCAAAGTTACTGAGGTGGAAATAGGCGGTCTTAGTGATATGTAGTTAGAAGCTCAGCTTAGGGTGAAATATGACACTAAGGTTGTGAACAGTCTGGCTCAGCCTCAAAGTTGTCAGAGAGATGGATGGCATTGATGGTTAGGGAGTGGAGTTTGTAGCAGGGACTGAAGACAATGGCTTCAATCTTCCCAATATTTAAATGGAGGAAATTTCTGTTCATCCAACACTGGATGTTAAACAAATCAGGATGGTGTGTGACTTGGAGGTGATGGTGTTCGCATACATCTACCCAGGTCCTTCTAGGGGATGGAGGCTGAGGGTTTGGGAGATGTTGGTAGAATTGCAGATGCATAAAATCCCTTTCCTTCACCCCCTGCCTCTCCCATCTCCCTCTCTATTTCCCCCAGTAGATGCTGGTGTTTTGTATAGTCCCTGACCAGTTGGCAGGTTCCCTTCCCTGAAGGACATTAGTGAACCAGTTGGGTTTTTATGACAATCCAGCAGTTTTCATGGTCACTTTTTCCTCGTACTGGCCCCAAAAATTACCAGATTCATTCACCTCAATTTCACAACCTGTTTTTGTGTTATTGTGGTTTCTCTCTCATTCACTTTTGTCTATTTAAACTATTTCCCCAGGATTTTCAATTGGGAAACCCAATGTTTCATCAGAATCTAACGGTGTCGCACAATTAGTGGTAACCTGAATTTCATCGGATTTTGAACATGGAAGGAAAAAGCACCGTTCACCGTGGGGAGAAACCGTACACGTGTTCTGTGTGTAGACGAGGCTTCAGCCGATCATCTGACCTGTCAAAACATAAATGCAGTTACAGTGGGGAGAAACCATGGAAATGTGGAGACTGTGGGAAAGGATTCAATTATCCATCCAGGCTGGATACTCACCAGCGCACACACACTGGGGAGAGGCCTTTCACTTGTTCTGTATGTATGAAGGGATTTATTGATTCATCCACCCTCCTGAGACACCAGCTCATTCACACTGAAGAGAGGCCGTTCACCTGCTCCGAGTGTGGAAAGGGATTCACTTGGGCATCCAGCCTGCTGAGGCACCAGCGAATTCACTCTGGGGGGATGCCATTTACCTGCTCCAAGTGTGGGAAGGGATTCATTCAGTTATCCAACCTGCTGACACACCAGAGAGTTCACACTGGGGAGAGGCCATTTACCTGCTCCGAGTGTGGGAAGGCATTCACTCAGTTATCCAACCTGCTGACACACCAGCGAGTTCACACTGGTGAGAGGCCATTTACCTGCTCCGAGTGTGGGAAGGGATTCAGTCAGTCATCCACCCTGCTGAAACACCAGAGAGTTCACTCTGGGGAGAGACCGTTCACCTGCTCCGAGTGTGGGAAGAGATTCACTCAGTCATCAAACCTGCTGATACACCAGAGAGTTCACTCTGGAGAGAGGCAGTTCACCTGCTCCGAGTGCGGGAAGCGATTCACTCAGTTATCCAACCTGCTGACACACCTGCGAGTTCACACTGGGGAGAGACCATTCATCTGCTCTGAGTGTGAGAAGGGATTCGTTAATTTATCCGATCTGTTGAGACACCAGCGAATTCACACTGTGGAGAGACAGTTCACCTGCTCCCACTGTGGGAAGGGCTTCACACAGTCATCCCACTTGCTGAGACATCAGCGAATTCATACTGGAGAGAGGCCGTTCATCTGTCCTGTATGTGGGAAGGGATTCATTGTGTCCTCTGACCTCCTGAAGCACCAGCGAATTCACACTGAGGAGAGGCCGTTCAGCTGCTCCAAGTGTGGGAAGGGATTCACCTGGTCATCCCAACTGATGAGACACCAGCGAGTTCACAAATAATGAACAGGATGTTGCTGTTAATCACATCCAGGACTGAACCTTGTTCATTGTAGTCTGTTTCTGCTGATGTTAATAAACTCTAGCCCAGTTATTGGGGCTAATATTCTGGATAAGGACAAATAAAATATATTTGTGTTAAATATAGCATATTGAGTCTTGTTAATATCTCTAACACAAGTTAGTTTCTCTGGAAGGGCTCTCCCTCTCCCCTCTCTCCTCCATCCTCACCTCTAACAACAAGTGTAAGGAGCTCATGCACCTTCTTTGTCACTAAGATTGAGACAATCCGATCAGCTGCCTCTGCTGCTTCCCTCCCTTCCACTAGCCTACTGGGACAAACTGCCTCTATAATGTTCCACCTTGTCCAAGCTGTGAACCCACATCTTTCATTAGCTTCTCTCCCATCCCCCTTCCTGCCCTCTCAGTGCTCATCTTGTCCATGAGACCCACCTCCTGCTCCATCGACCGTATTCCCACTAAACTGCTGATCCCCCAACTTCCCCATGTTCACTGATATTGTTCACAGTTCTCTCTCTTCTGGTACTATCCCTCTCTCCTTCAAATCATCACACTTTCCTCAAAAAACAATTACTTAACTCTTACTGTCCTTGCAAAGTATTGACCCATCTTCAATCCCCAGTTCCTCTCTGAACTCTTGAAAAGTGTTCACACCTCCCAAATCCATCTCCATCTTTCCCAGAACTCCCTGCTTGAATCCATCCAATCAGGTTTCTGCCCCTGCCACTGTACTGAAACAGCTCAGATCAAAGCCACCAATGACATCCTATGTGACAGTGGCAAAGGGAAACTATCCCTTCTCGACCTGCTTTGACAAGGTTGACCACGCCATTCTGCTCCAACACCTCTCCACTGTCGTCCATGGGTGGGGCTGCTCTCTCCTGGTTCCATTCTCTATCTAATCATAGTCAGAGAATCACTTGGATTGTCTTCCCTTCCCACTCCCACAGTTACCTCTGGTGTCCCCAGAGGATCCAGCCTTGGCCTCCATTTATTTCTCAGCAACATTCTCCCCACAGCGACATCATCTGAAAACACAGTGTCAGTTATCACATGGACACTGACAGTGCCCAGCTCTACCTCAGCAACACCTCTCTCGACTTCTCCACTTTTGTTAGATTATCAGAATGTTTGTGGATGTGCAGAAATTTTCTCCAATTAAATTTTGGGAAGATTGAAGCCATTGTTTTCATTCCTGAGCTACCAACTCCATTCTTTATCCTATTTCTATCAGGTCATCTCTCAGCCTTCTCTTTTCCAGAGAAAAGAGCTTCAGGCTATTTAGCCTTTCCTGGCGATTATAACCTATCCGTTCCTGTAACATTTGTGAATGAACTTTTATGTCTTTGGCCCTTGCGACGCCTGA
The DNA here is from genome assembly GCF_964194155.1 of Cetorhinus maximus. NCBI lineage: Eukaryota > Metazoa > Chordata > Chondrichthyes > Lamniformes > Cetorhinidae > Cetorhinus > Cetorhinus maximus. The sequence continues at coordinate 316,480 of NW_027596279.1, read as the reverse complement.
CAGCAGTTTCGAGTCTGTATGACCCTTCTTCAGAGGGCGTTTCTATTGGACAGAGTGGTTTCTGGGCCGCAGAGAATTGTGGGATTTTGAAAATGGGAGAAGAAAGCACCATTCACAGTGTTCTGCATGTGGATGAGATTTCAGCCGATCATCTGACCTGGTCAAAACATAAATGCAGTCACAACTGAAAGCAGTTGTGCAAATGTTGACAATGGGAAGGGATTCTTTTACCCATCGAAATTGGAAACTCATTGGAGCGTTCACACTGTGGAGAGGCCATTGACTTGCTTAAAGTGTCAGAAGGGATTCACTCCGTTATCCCACCTGCAGACACACCAGCGAGTTCACACTGGGGAGAGGCCATTCATCTGCGCTGTGTGGAAAGAGATTCATTAATTTATACAATCTGATTGCACATCAAAGAGAGCTTTTAAATTTCAAGACTGTGGAAAGTGCTTTACAAGTTCTCAGGAACTGATCCGCCAGCAATGTATTCATTCTGATGAGAGACCGTTCAGATTCCTTCTTTATGGGACTGGATTCAGGCAATCATCCCACCTCTCTCTACACAAGCGCTCTCATACTGGGGAGATGCTGTACACCTGCACCGAGTGTGGGAAGATATGCATTCAGTCATCCCACCTGCCGAGACATCAACGACTTCACAACGAACTACAGTGATTGGATTTTGCTGTTAATAATGTACAAGAATGAACTATACCCATTGGGATCTGTTTCAGCTGATGTTAATAAACTCCAGCCCAGTTATAAGGTTAATATTCTGGATAAAGCTCAAATAAACCAACATTCTGTCAAATACAGAGGATGTTGAATTTTCAAAAACATCTCTAACACAAGTTAGTTATTTGTCACTAAGATTGAGACAATCTTGAGAATCTTGAGACAATTGAGATCAGCTGCCTCTGCTGCTTCTCTCCCTCCCACGAGTACATCCTTGTCCCCGACATCCTTGCAATTCGCATCCAATCTCCGACCACTCTTCCGTCTCCAAAATCATGCTTACCTCCCAAATCCATGCACAATGGTTCTGGAATTTAGGGGTAAAATGACATTGTGAAAGGATTGTTCACCGGCTGTTCTTACGGACAAGACGGAGTTCAAATGTTCTGTGTATGGGAAGAAAAAATAATTGTTCACACTGCCGACTGAGACTCCAGTGAGTTCACATCTAAATGTAGGTAGTTTTACTGCAGTTATTTACACCTGGGACAGTATTATGGCAGAGTACCCATGCACTTTGTTTGTCATACCAATTGACTGAATAATTTTATATTTTGGTCTTGGGCTTCGTTCGTCATCGGATCACAAAACATAATTTTCTATTCAAAAAAACGACCTCTCAATGGCAGCCTGGTTACCCAGCCTTCAACAGGGGCCAGAATGTGCCCTATCCTCACAACAGTACACATGCGAACTAGGGTGTGTGCTTGGAGCATGCGCAGTGCTGGTCTGTGGCTGAAGCCGCTCAGAGCGGGTGAGAGAATGTCGAGTGGAGCAAACTAACAGAGTTAGTGGGTGTGTGAGGAGGAATGGAGCCAGCAGAGTGGGCAGGGAGGCTTCATAACGACACAATGCAGACCTCAGGCCCGAAATAACAAGGTACCGGTCTTGTGTTTGCAGAAAACGGACCGAGAATGTCTGGATTTCTCCCTGCGCAGGCCCGGGGTAACGGCCGCCATCTTTATAGGGGGCAATGTGCAGCAGGGCGCATGCGCGGTCATCCTGGTCCAGGTAGCAGGAGGAGAGAATCTTGTGTATTTCTATCCTGGACTGACAGAGATGGATTTTGGAAACTCCTTTTACAGGGGGTTAGAAGGGGAACATTTACAGACGGATGAGATCTGACAGAGTCACTCAATTCATCAGGACCTGGATCCTCCTTTTTTAATGCTCTGTATGAACCGTTTCCCAAACCTGCCACTCAGTCCAGGATAGAAATTCAGGACCTGGATTCTATCGGCCTCTGAGTGTAAGCATTGAGTTCCAGGTCATTATCACTCATTGTGCAAACATTTCTTTCTCACATCCCTCCTGTACATCTTACCCAAAATTTTAAATCTGTGACCTATAATCCTTTCATGATCTGCTACTGTGAACAGCTTTTCTTTAACTACTTTATGTAAACCTTTCATAATTTTGTGCACCTTTTGTTGAAACTTCCCTCAATCTACTTTGCTCCAAGGAGAACAATCCCAGTTTCTCCAACCTAACCTTGCAACTAAAATCCCTCATCCCTCAACCCATTCTGATAAATCTCCTCTGCCCCCTCTCAAGGACCCTCCCATCCTTCATAATGTGTGGTGATCACTGGTTTGCACAGACCCAGATGTTCCGTTCGTGTCTGTGACATCATCACACATCGACAATTACACATCGACAATTACACTGTGACATCATCCCGCTTCCCGGGTATTTCCTCAACTGTGAGATTTTTCTCTGACTCCAGTGTTTCTGACATCTTTCCAGCTGCAGGATCCAGCAGGAGAGTTTAAAGTTGAAAACTGAAATTGTTTCAGAGTTGAGTATTTTTGACCATTCATCTACAATTTGGAGCTTTTAGTTCTCTCCTCTGTTATTTTTTAGAGGTTCCATCGCTCTGGGGCTAGTGTGGCTCCTTTCCTGTGGATCTGAATCCATGTCCATCTTTTGCTCTGTTTCACCTCTGCCCTCCCTGATCACCTCTCTGCCTTTGTCTAACTTCCTCTGTCTCTAATACTGGGTGCATTTTAGCTGCGTTTGGCATTTAACTGTTACTTCTGCTGATTGTGTCCAAATAAGGTTTCCTCTACTGCCCATCCCCAGACCATGTGCTGCTTTCTTACCAGCTTTATCTTCCCACAGTATCTTTCACAGTCAGGAATTGTTTTTCCTGTGCTATAATCCATTTCTCTTCCACTTCTGAGCTTATATTGACCATCAAATTCTGCACCATTTTTATTCCCTGTAATCCATTCTGCACACCCTGAAATGTTAACTCTGTTTCTCTCTCCACAGATACTGCGTGATCTGCTAAGTATTTCCAGCATTTTCTCTTTTTATTTCAGATTTCCAGCAGCTGCAGTATTTTGCTATTATTTTATTGCAGGTGTTGCTCACAGAACCGAGTCTAGAAACACAGACGGACCAATTAAGAGCCGGTTTGTATCAGGGTGGGTGTTGGTTACAGAAGTTGGTCCCTGGCCTCCAGTGTAGGTCCTTTCTCATCGTGTCATAGAATCATTGAATGATTACAATACAGATGGAGGCCATTTAGCACATTGTGCACATGCTGGCTCTCTGCAAGAGCAAGTCAGCTAGTCCCACTCCACTGCCCTTTCACTAACACAACCAGCAAATATTGCCAATCCCCAGTTGCTTGTGGAGAAGATGATGTTTGACCTTCTTGAACCGCTGCAGTCTGTGTGGTGAAGGTGCTCCCACAATGCTGTTAGGTAAGGAGTTACAGGTTATTCACCCAGCGATGATGAAGGAACAGTGCTATATGTCCAAATCAACAACAGCACTTTGTGTTTATATAGCACCTTTAACGTAATAAAACTTTCCAAGGCATTTCAAAGAACAGTATGCGTTTATAAAAAGCATTAGTGATTAGGAATGTACAGTCAAAGCTCTCTGCTGTTGACTGAGTTCTGAATTGGCTGGTTGATGGACACTGTAACCAGGTCAGTCTGAGTTTCCTCGCGGTGAGTCTGCAGTGGTGACTTGAGTCTGAGGAGGACGAGAGATTAACCCTATGAAGACAGAGTAAAACAGAACAACTGCGCTTGCACAACGGCAGCAAACACAGCCTTTAAAATAAGGATGAGAATTTTATAATTTAGCTTCTCCTTAACCCGGAGCCATAAGACCATAAGACATAGGAGCAGAAATTAGGCCATTCGGCCCATCGAGTCTGCTCCGCCATTCAATCATGGCTGATAAGTTTCTCAACCCCATTCTCCCACCTTCTCCCCGTATCCTTTGATCCCCTTCCCAATCAAGACCCTATCTATCTCGGTCTTAAATACACTCAATGACCTGGCCTCCACAGCCTTCTGTGGCAATGAATTCCATAGATTCACCACTCTCTGGCTAAAGAAGTTTCTCCTCATCTCTGTTCTAAAAGGTCTTCCCTTTACTCTGAGGCTGTGCCCTCGGGTCCTAGTCTCTCCTACTAATGGAAACATCTTCCCCACGTCCACTCTATCCAGGCCTTTCAGTATTCTGTCAGTTTCAATCAGATCCCCCCTCATCCTTCTAAACTCCATCGAGTATAGACCCAGAGTCCTCAAACGTTCCTCATATGTTAAGCCTTTCATTCCTGGGATCGTTCTCGTGAACCTCCTCTGGACCCTCTCCAGAGCCAGCACATCCTTCCTGAGAAACCGGGCCCAAAATTGCTCATAATATTCTAAATGTGGTCTGACCAGAGCCTTATAAAGCCTCAGCAGCACATCCCTGCTTTTATATTCTAGTCCTCTCGAAATAAATGCCAACATTGCATTTGCCTTCCTAACTACTGACTCAACCTGCAAGTTAACCTTCAGAGAATCCTGGACTAGGACTCCCAAGTCCCTTTGCACTCCAGATTTCTGAATTCTCTCCCCATTTAGAAAATAGTCTATGCCTCTATTCTTCCTACCAAAGTGCATGACCTCACACTTCCCCACGTTGTATTCCATCTGCCACTTCTTTGCCCATTCTCCTAACCTGTCCAAATCCTTCTGCAGCCTCCCCACTTCCTCAATACTACCTGTCCCTCCACCTATCTTTGTATCATCTGCAAACTTAGCCAGGGTGTCCTTCATCTAGATCATTAATGTATAAAGTGAAAAGTTGTGGTCCCAACACTGACCCCTGCGGAACTCCACTAGTCACCGGCCGCCATCCTGAGAAGGACCCCCTTATCCCTACTCTCTGCCTCCTGCCAGACAGCCAATCTTCTATCCATGCTAGTACCTTGCCTCTAACACCATGGGCTCTTATCTTACTGAGCAGCCTCCTTGTCAAAGGCCTTCTGGAAGTCCAAGTAGATAACATCCATTGGCTCTCCTTTGTCTAACCTACTCGTTACCTCCTCGAAGAATTCTAACAGATTTGTCTGAGCCTGTGTAGATCAGTGAACACAGGAGTGATGGGTGAACAAGACTTGGTGCGAGTAAGCACACAGGCAGCAGAGTTTTGGATGACCTCAAGATTACAGGGAGGGTGAATGTGGGAGGCCAGCCGGGAGTGTGTTAGGATAGTTAAGTCTAGAGGTAACAAAGGAATGGATGAGAGTTTCAGCAGCAGATGAGCTGAGACTGGGGTGGAGTCGGGCGATGTTACTGAGGTGGAAATAGGCGGTCTTGGTGATGATGTGGTTGGAAGCTCATCTTGGGGTGAAATATTTCACTATGGTTGTGAACAGTCTGTTTCAGCCTCAGACAGTTGTCAGCGTGAGGTGCAGAGTCAGTGTGTGGGGAGTGCAGTTTGTAGTGGGGACTGAAGACAACGGCTTCAATCTTCCCATTATTTAATAGAATAAGTTTCTGCTCATCCAGTGCTGGATGTCAGACAAGTCAGGACGGTGTGTGACTTGGAGGGGAACTTGGAGGTGATGGTGTTCACATACACCTGCTACCCTGGTCCTTCTAGAGGGTGGAGGTTGAGGGTTTGGGAGATTCTGTCAGGGTTCTCCTGCATCTCTCACTTCTCTCTCGCTCTTTCTCCCTCCTCTCATAGAAGCCTGAATCTTGTGTAGGCCTCGACCGGGTGGCAGGTTCCCTTCCCTGAAGGACATTAGTGAACCAGTTAGGTTTTTATGACAATCCAGCAGTTTTCATGGTCACTTTTTCCTCGTGCCGGCCCCACAAATTCCCAGATTCATTCAGCTCAATTTCACAACCTGCCTTTGTGTTTTTGTGGGTTCTCTCTCACTCCATTTTTTCTGTTTTAAATCAATTTCACAGGGTATTTGAAGGGGAGGATTTGCTGTCGGGAAACTCACATCAAGACCTGAGAGAGTCACTTGATTCATCAGGACCTGAATATTATCAGCCTTTGAACATGGAAGCAGAAAATGCTGCTCACGCTGGGGAGAAACTGTGTAAGTGCGGGGACTGTGGGAAGGGATTCAATTACCCGTCTGACCTGCAAACTCATCGACACAGTCACACTGGGGAGAAGCCATTCACCTGCCCTGAGTGTGGGAAGGGATTTACTCAGTCATCCACTCTGCTGACACACCAGCGAGTTCACACTGGGGAGAGACCATTCACCTGCTCAAAATGTGGCAAGGGATTCACTCGATCATTCGACCTGCTGACACACCAGCAAGTTCACACTGGGGAGAGACCGTACACCTGCTCTGAGTGTAGGAAAGGATTCACTAGGTCATCCCACCTACTGAGACATCAGCTGGTTCACTCAGACCAGAGACAGTTTACATGCTCAGTCTGCGGGAAGTGCTATAAAAGTTACCAGGACCTGATCTTGCATCAACGTGTTCACACTGACGAGAGACCGTTCAGGTGCTCTCACTGTGAGACTGGGTTCAGGCGATCATCTGACCTCATTGTACATCAGCGCAGTCACACTGGGGAGAGACTGTTCACCTGTTCCATGTGTGGGAAGGGATTCACTCAGTCATCCAACCTGCTGAGACACCAGCGAATTCACACTGGAGAAGGGGCTGCTCACTTGCCCTGACTGTAGAAAGGGATTCATTAATTGAACCTACCCACTGAAACACCACCGAGTTCACACTGGGGAGAGACCAGTCAGCTGGTCTGTGTGTGGAAAGCAATTCACTCAGTCATTTGTGCTGCTGAGACACCAGCGAGTTGACAAGTAACAGCAAAATCCAATTACTGTAGTTAATCACATCCTGGCTGGAACCTTGTTCATTGGGTTCTGTTTCTGCTGATGTTAATAAACTCCAGCCCTGTTATAGAGACTAATATTGTTCATACAAATCAATTAAATCAACTTGGTGTGAAATATAAGGTGTGTTGAATCTTTTTAATATCTCCAATACTCTGCTTCTCCCCTGTCACATCCAGCAACAAGTGTGAGGAGCTCATGGAGCTTCTTTTTCACTAAGATTGAGACAATCCGATCAGCTGCCTCTGCTGATTCCCTCCCTTCCACTAACCCACCGGGACAAACTGTCTCTAAGGTTCCTTCTTGTCTGAGCCCTGAACTCACATCTTTCTCCAGTTTCTCTCCCATCTCCCCTCATACCCTCTCAGTGCTCATCTTGTCCATGAGGCCCTCCTTCTGCTCCCTTGACCTTATTCTCACCAAACTGCTGATTATCCAACTTCCCCATGTTAGCTGATATTGTTAATGTCTCTCTCTCTTCTGGTAATGTCCCTCTCATCATCAAATCTATCATCATCACCCATCCGAAAAATAAACTCTTGACCTGACCATCTTTTCAAACTACTGCCCCATCTCCAATCTCCCTTTCCTCTCCAAAGTCCTTGTACTTGGTGTTCCCCAAGGATCTATCTACATGCTGCCACTCGGTGACATCATCCAAAAGCACCGTGTTAGTTTTCACATGTACACTGACAACACCCAGCTCTACCTCACCACCATCCCTCTCCATTCCTCCTCTGTTACTAAATGATCAAACTGCTTATCCCACAGCCAGTACTGGATGAGCAGAAATTTCCTCCAATTAAAAATCAGGAAGACCAAAGCCATTGTCTTCAGTCACCACTACAAATTCCGTTCCCTAACTGCTGAGTCCATCCTTCTCCCTGGGAACTGTCTGAGACTGAACCACACTGTTCACAATCTTGGTCTTTTATTTGACCCCAAGATGAGTTTCTGACCACATATCCGCACCATCACTAACACCTAATATTTCAGTCTCCATAACGCTGCCTGTCTCCACCTGACCCGAGCTCATCTGCTGCTCAAACCCTCATCCATGTCCGTGTTACCTTTAGACGTGACAATCCCAATACATTCCTAGCCGGCCCCTCACATTCACCCCGTCCCCACACAGAAACATGAGGTCATCCAAAACTCTGCTGTCCGTGAGCTTTATCAGGCCAAGTCCCGTTCACCCTTCACCCCTGTAGTCATTGAACTAAATTGGTCCCTGTTCAAGCAATGCCTCAATTTTAAAATTCATAACCCTGTTGACAAATCCCTGCATGGCATCGTCCCTCCCTATCTCTGTAACTTCCAGTCGCACAACCCACTGAGATACCTGTGCTATCTCATTCCATACTCTTTAGCATCCCTGATTTTAATTACTCCACCATTGGTGGCCGTGCCTAGGTGCAAAGTTCCGGAATTTCCTCCCGAAACCTCTCCAGCTCTCTCTCCTGATTAAAGAGGCTTGTTTATATCTGCCTCTCCAATCAAGGTTCTGTCTATTTAACCTAATATCGACCCATGTGACTTTATGTCAAATGTTTCTTTATGAAAGTCCTGTGAAGGACCTTGGCACGTTTTGTTACATTAAAGGTATTATATGAATACAAATTGTTTCTGTTTCACGACAGCCAGTTTGTGCACAGTAAGATTCCACAAACAGCACTCAGACTAACTGATTAAACCAGTTTTATTTGGTGGTGTTTGTTAAAGCACGAATGTTTGTTCCACTGCACCAGGTGAACTCCCCTGTGGACAGGATGTGGAGTTGTTGAGCTCTCCTGAGCTGAGAGTGGATCTGATTGAGCTGTCGGGCCTGCAGTGTACCTTGAAGAACCGCTGTCTGGGATCTTTCCTCTTAATTCACTGACTCCCAGCTGAAGTTGTTTCTGCAGTTGAATAGTAAACTTTGAATATCAACCCCAATTTAATCTTTGGAGCAAAATCAACAACTTTAAATCAGCTGTAAAAGAGAAAGAAAATTCATGCTAATGCATTTGGGGAGGGCAAACAAAGCTGGAGAATACACAGTAAACAGGAGAATATTGGGAGGGGTAGAGGAAATGAGAGACCTCGGAGTCCATGTCCACAGGTCCCTGAAGGTGGCAGGACAGGTGGATCAGGTGGTAAAGAAAGCATATATTTATCAGAACTCACCATACACCAGCACATTCACACTAGGGAGAGGCCATTCACCTGTACGGAGTGTGGGAAGGGATTCACTCAGTTATCCAGCCTGAACAAACTCACACTGAGGGGAGGCCATTCAGCTGCTCCAAGTGTGGGAAAAGATTCACCCATTCGAACAACCTGGTGAGACACCAGCGAGTTCACACTGGAGAGAAGTTGTTCAGCTGCTCTGAGTGTGGGAAGAGATTTACTCAGTCATCCCACCTACAGACACATCAACGAATTCACACTGATGAAAGACCTCTTAAATGCCCAGACTCTGAAAAGTGCTTTAAAAGTTCCAATGAACTGATGCACCATGAACGTATTTACACCGACGAGAGACCGTTCAGGTGCTCTCACTGTGGGACTGGGTTCAGGTGGTCATCTCAACTCGCTGTACACCAGCGAGTTCACACTGGAGAGAGGCCGTTCACCAGCTCCAAGTGTGGGAAGGGATTCACTCAGTCGCTAACCTGCTGAGACACCAGCGAGTTCACAATTAACAAGTGATTGGATTTTGCTGTGAATCGCATCCAGGTCTGAACCATGTTCATTGGGGTCTGTTTCTGTGGATGTTAATAAACTCCAGCCCAGTTATAGGGGTTTATATTCTGTATAACAATCAGGTTTGTGTTAAACACATGGTGTATTGAGTCTTTTTTAATATTGCTGACACAAAATAGTTCCTTTTGAACACAGGAACATGTCTCAGGACATTGGGGCAGCAATGAACAAACTCAGGGGAATATTGGATACAGAGTCAAAACAACATTATATTCTTTATCCGTGTGACCTGTCTCAGAATTCTCTCATCAAATAGACCATCAACATGAGAGGGGTTGACATTTTCAGTCATTCCAAGAGGAAATTAGAGGCTGCAATTATCCACGGATGTTGTTCTGAAATTTTACAACCTCCCACTGTCACCAAAGCTGGCAATAGACAGCTCATTGTTCTAATTGTGTTGTAGCCTCTGTCCCAGATGTTATTCAATGTAGATTTAATGTTCAGAGAAAGGGGTGAGATTGGATGTTCAAAATCGCTCACAGGCTATGGAGGGTGATGTTGACTTGAATGTGCCAAAAACAGTGTTCTTCACAGGCACCAATACATTATCCCCAGTTTTAGTCACTTTGGTCGGTTTGTCCACCTGATAGGACAGGATGTGTCCTCATGTGTCTGTTTGTATGGGTGTGGGTGTGTCCCTGAGTGTGGAAGTGTGTGTAAATGTGTGTGGGTGTGGAGAGGATGTCTGAGTGTGTGTGAGACAGACAGAGAATGTGTGCATGAGTCTCTGTGTGTGGTTGTCTGTGCTGCTTCTCATTAGCTATAACACAAACCTTCCTCTCCAAGCAGACAACATGGCTCCTGAGAATCCCATCCAGTGATGTGAATGGTACGATTCGGAGATCCTACATCCAGGGTGAAACCACAGGCTGACTGTGTGCTGTGTAAAACCTGACACCTATACAACCAGGCCCCACTTCTCCTGGAGCAACATGAAGTGTCTGCTGCTTTCCAGATCCATTCCTTTCCCCTCACTATTATCCTCAGATAATTCACAAATTCCTTGTGTGCATCATCCTCCAACATGCCTATGGTTTCCACTTTAAATATTTCCATTGGTCTTTTTCACAGAGAGCAATGGGATTGCTGCTATCACAGGAATCAGTTCTGAAATACTGTCCCTCTGATCTTCAGGCTTCCTGGAGTAATACACTGATCCAGATCTTCCCACCTAACACAAATCCATATCCCCATCTGAGTTCCAGATTTTAATGTGATTGTCTAATATAGAAAACATATATCATTTAACCCATTTAAACCTGAGTCAGCACACCCCCTCCACACATACTACAAGAGGTTGTCTTTGAGATCAGTTGTTCCTTTGTAATCTGGGTTGTTCTGAATGATCACAATATGAACCTTCTTCCTAGTCTGTCCTAACCCTTGAAAGGTGGGAACGCGTCATTAACAAATATATGCTTCAAGTTCATAATTCTGCTTAGTCTGATTGACATGGTTAATTTACAGAAGGATTAGGGTATGGCTGAATGGACAGATGTCCAACGGGGACATAAGGGGACTTCTTGCTAATGTCGGGATTACAAGGTTAGACGTTACTATTACGTTGATTTTTTTAACAATTTGCTGATTTTTGATGGAAAGGGAGACAGTGAGAAGGAGCTAGAAAGTCGAGAAGGTTAGAGGAAGTGCACTTGTGGTGTGGGGTGGGAGGGGAATAACAGAGGAACCAGCTATGGGTGCAGACCATTTTTACATAGGCATGAACGTACAGGATCGAAATTATAAACAAGGGCACACGGTTCATTCTGTAATCACGATCAATGCTGTAATGTCTACAAAATACTCCAAACGTACGGTAGAAACTTGTATCGATGAGATGTCTTTGGGGCTCTCCTGTATCCCCATATTTGTCGTTAATGTTGCTTTTCCATCACACAGCTGACTCATGTCGAGTGTCTTAGATACTCCACAACACCCTTCTGTCAGTTCATTCACTGAAACCAGGGACTCTCCTTGTTGTAACGGTGACATTCCCAGTTTGTCCAGTTATTTCTTGAAGTCAGTCAGCCCTTGAATTGTTTGTACATTGTTTCATCATGTCCCACCCAGCTGGCCACCAGTGCAGAGGCGTTGGAGGAGGACGGTTTGGTCCACGTTGTTAGAGGCTGTGGACAGGCCGAGAAGGACAATGAGGGAGTTTTCCTTTGTCACATTCACATCGGGTGTCATTGGTGACTTTGGGAAGAGCTATTTTGATACCGTGACATGGACAGAGATCTGATTGGAGGGATTTAAACATGGAGTTCTGGGAAATGTGGACATGGATTTGGGGGGTGATCAGGACTTTGGAGAGCGAAAGGAGGTTGGAGCTGGAGTGGGAGTTTAATAGGATAGTGGGGTCAAGTGTTGGTTTTATTGAGGACAGGTGATGATGGCAGATTTGAAGGTGACAGGGACAGTACCTGAAGAAAAAGGGCCATTAACAATATCAGTGAACATGGGGAAATAGGGTTACCAGCAGTTTAGCAGGAATAGGGTCGATGGAGCAGGAGGTGGGTCTCATGGACAAAGTGAGCTCTGAGAGGGCAGGAATGGGAGATGGGAGAGAAACTGGAGAAAGATGTGGGTTCAGAACTCGGACATGGGGGATTTTTAGAGACAGTTTGTCCCGATGGGCTAGTGGAAGGGAGGGAAGCAGCAGAGGCAGCTGATCAGATTGTCTCAATCTTAGTGACAAAGAAGCTCCATGAGCTCCTCACACTTGTTGCTGGAGGTGAGGATGGAGGAGACAGGGGAGAGGGAGAGCCCTTCGAAAGGAACTAATGTCTTAGGGATAGTAAAAAGATTCAACATCATCTATTTAATAGAAAGCTTAATGATTTTATTTTTATCCAGAATATTAACACCTATAACTGGGCTGGAGTTTACTAACATCGGCAGAAACAGACCCCAGTGAAACATGGTTCAGTTGCAAAACTCAATCACTGTAGTTACTCGTGAACCTCCTGGTGTCTCAGCAGGTTGGATGACTGAGTGAATCCTTTCCCACACTCGGAGCAGGTGAACGGTCTCTCCCCAGTGTGAACTCGCTGGTGTTTCAGGAGGTTGGATGACTGAGTAAATCCCATCCCACACACGGAGCAGGTGAAAGGCCTCTCCCCAGTGTGAACTCGCTGGTGTGAAATAAGATTAGCTGATCGCCTGAACCCAGTCCCACAGTGAGAGCATCTGAACGGTCTCTCCTCAGTGTGAACACGTTGATGGGACACCAGGTCCCGGAACTTTTATAGCACTTCCTGCAGTCTGGACATTGAAAAGGTCTCTCCTCACTGTGAACTCGCAGGTGCGTCAACAGATGGGATGAATCAGTGAATCCCTTCCCACATTCTGAACAGGTGAAATGCCTCTCTCCAGTGTGACCATGCTGGTGTCTCAGCAGGTTGGATGACTGAGTGAATCGCTTCCCACACTTGGAACAGATAAATGGCTTCTCCCCAGTGTGAATTCGTTGGTGCACAGTGAGATGAGATGATCGCCTGAACCCAGTCCCACAGTGAGAGCAGCTGAACAGTCTCTCGTCAGTGCGAACACATTGATGGGACATCAGTTCCCAGGAAATTTTGTAGCACTTCCAACAGTCCAAGCATTTAAAAGGTCTCTCGTCAGTGTGAACTCGCTGGTGTTTCAGTAGGTAGGATGAACGAGTGAATCCCTTCCCACACTCGGAGCAGATGAACGGTCTCTCTGCTGTTTGACTGCACCGATGTCTTTCCATGTAATTGAATCCCTTCCCACAGTCCCCACATTTCCACGGTTTCTCCCTGTTGGGACTACATTTATGTCCTGCCAGATTAGATGATTGGCTGAAGCCTTGTCCACACACACAACACGTGTACGGTTTCTCCCCACTGTGAACGGTGCTTTTTCCTTCCATGTTCAAAATCCGATGATATTCAGGCTACGATAAACTGTGCAACTCCATCAGATCCTGATGTGATGTTTGGTTTCAGTTTTCTGACTGCAAATCCTCTCCTTCTAATATCCTGTGGAATTGATTTAAAACAGAAAGAGGGAGTGACAGAGAACCCACAAAAACACAAAGGCAGGTTGTGAAACTGAGCTGAATGAATCTGGGAATTTGTGGGGCCGGCACGAGGAAAAAGTGACCACGAAAGATGCTGGATTGTCACAAAAACTCAACTGGTTCACTAAGGTCCACCAGAGAAAGGACCTTCTACACAGTCTGTGCCCATAAATTCCAAACTTGTGCCTGAACACTAAGGTCTAGGTCATAGGAGCAGGAGTCCTAACACTGACTCCTGGGGAAATCCACTTTCAACCTTCCTCCATTCTGAAAAATCATTACTCTCTGTTTCCTGTGAATCAGTTAATTTTGCACCCATGTTGCTGCTGCCCATTTTGTTCTGTGAGCTATAAATTTGCTCACAAGTCTGTTATGTGGCACTTTACCTAATGCCATTTGGAAGACCATGTACACCACATTAACAGCATTACCCTCATCAACCACACTGTTAACTCTTGAAAAACCTTAAGCAAGTTAGTTTAACATGATTTTTCCTTAACAAACTTGTGCTGGCTTTCCTGAATTAGCCCACATTTCCTTAAGTGACTATTAATTTTGCCCAGAATTATCACTCGCAAGGCTAAACTGACTGGTCTGGTAGTTGCTGGGCTGATCATTACACCCTTTTTGAACAAAGGTGTATGATTTGCAATTCTTCTGTCCTCTGTCACCACTCATGGGTCTGAAGGAGATTGGAATAATGTGGTCAGTGCCTCCACAATTTCCATTCTGAATTCCCTCAGTATCCTTGGATACATCTCATCCAATCCTGGTGCCTTGTCAACTTTATCAGACAGCCTATATAATACCTTCTCCTTATCAATATTAAACACCACAAGTGTTTGAACTACCTCCTCTTTAACCATGACCTGTGCAGCATCATCTTCTTTGGTAAAGACAGATGCCAAATATTCATTTATACCTCAGCCATACCCCCTGTCCCAATGGGTAAATCACCTTTGCTTAAATCCCTAATCAGCCCCTTTCTCCTTTTACCACCCTGTTACTAGGTATAAGACGGAGAAAGTGTTTTGATTTCCTTCCATGTTAGCTGCCAGTCTCTTCTCATACTCTCTCTTTGCTTCTCTTACTTTCTTTTTCCAATTTCTCTCTGAATATTCTTTCTTTATCCTGTCTCTTGGTTGTATTAGCCACCTGATATCTCTGTTAGCAGATTTATTCATCTTCATCTTAATCTCTTCTCTTATTTAGTGAGCTGTGGATATGTTAGCCACACCTTCCTCATTTGTAAGAATATGTCATTACTATGTCTGATCTGTTTCCTCTTTAAGGCAGCCCATTCCTCAATTACAGTTTCTCCTGCCAACCTTTGATTCCACTTTACTGGGTCAGATCCATTCTCAACCTCTTGAAGTTGGCTTTCCCTAGTTAATTATTCTTTCTCCTACAAGCAATCTTTGCCCACAGACAGACAGGCCAACTGTTTACTTTCCAGATTTAAAGGCCGATGATATTCAGGTCCTCACGAATCGAGTGACTCTGCCAGATCTGAATTGATGTCTGATTTGAGTTTCCCATCTGTCAACCCTCCACTTCTAAGATCCAGTATCAGAAATTTACAAAAACACTAACCGTCAGTCCAAGATAGAAATTGAGAATAGACAAACATTTCTCTTGGTTGGAGTTTGCTGTGTGTAAATCCTCCCCTTCTAACCCCCTGTAAAAGGAGTTTCCAAAATACATCCCTGTCAGTCCAGGATAGAAATGCACAGCATCCTCTCCTCCTGCTACCTGGACCAGGATGACCGCGCATGCGCCCTGCTGCACATTGCCCCTGTGAAGATGGCGGTTGTTAACTCGGGCCTGTCTCCGAGAGGAGACGCGGGTCAGAATTGTCTCCTCCCCATTCGGTGTAACCGCAGGACCGGTAGCTTCTTATTCAAGATTTCAGACCTACACAGGGTCTTCATGAAGCCTCCCCGCCCACTCCGCCGCCTCCATCCCTCCCCACTCACCGGCTCCTTTTACTCGCCTGTGTTCGCCATTTCTCAGCGTCTTCCACCAGCTCCAGGTACAGATGATACTGCGCATGCTCCAGTCAGAGATCGCAATGCGCATGTACCAGTCACTGTCAGCTACTGCGCCTGTGCGAGGCTCGCCTGACGTGAGCATACAGCACATTCTGCCCCCCACTGAATCCTGGGTAAACGTACCGCCATTGAAAGGCCTTTTCTGATAAGATAATTATGTTTTATGATCCGATGATGATTGGCGCCATAGGGCCAATATATAAAATTATTAATATTGATATGGCAACCATAGTGCACGGCCCCTCCACCATAGTTCTGTCCTGGGTGTAATTAACAACAGATCAAACCATGACAGTTAGATCTGAACTCACTGGAGGCTCAGCAGCGGCGCAGACAAGTGATTTTTCTCCCCATATTCTGACGACTGCAACTCTGTCTTGTCAGTTGGAATGTAGCAATTGTGGATCTAATCCTTTGACCTTCTAAAACTGGAGTGTTAGCTGGTGGGCAGTGAGCAAAGGGTTGCACACATGAAGTATCTGAATTGTGTCCCACAGGTATGACTGTGCTGCTGTGTCAGAAAATGGAATAACGAGGTGAATCCATTTCCACATTCAGCTGGTGTGATTTCATGGTGTGATTTTGCAACAAAAGTGTTCAGCTCACACTGGGATCTCAAACCCTTCTGAGAATGAGCCGTATATTCTCAACCACAGTTAGAGCAAGGTGGTGCTGTAAATCTGAAATAAAAAAACAAAATATTGGAATTTTCAGCACATCTGGCAGTGTCTGTGGATAGTGAAAGATGTATTTAAATTTCAGGGCTGTGACTTTCCATCAGAACTGCACTGCATCAGTGAGCAGCCTTGAAAACTTAACTCTATTTCTCAATTCACAGATTCTTCTGGATGTGTTGAGTATTTCCATGATTTTCTGCTTTTATCTCTGATTGATGAAGTTGCATATGAATTGTACATTAGATTTATTGATGACTAATGTACATTTATTCTCAACCATCTACAAGTGGAAAACTCTTCCACTTGTCTACCCTGTCAACCCCTTTCATTATCTTAAAGGCCTTAGTCAGGTCATCCCTCACTTTCTTTTCCTGAGAAAAACTTTTCAATCTGTTAAATCTCTGTGAATTTGACATATTTTCCAATTCTGGCATCATTCCAGTAAATCTTTTTTGCACCATCCCCAGTGATTCGTTCCTTCCTATAATATGCAGACAGAGCTAATCTGAGCATCAAAGTCACATTGTCCCAAATTCCTGTATGTTGTAAGGATCATTATGGCAGTGGGAGAGGGGACTGTGGTTTCGAGCTGTTATTCACCATCCCCTGTTTCAGCCATTCTCCCATTAGCTGAAAATAAGATTAGATGAAATGAGCAGATCTAATGAACCGGTCTGTGACATTATGAATCAATTACAAAGTTGTCTCTCAGCCTTACAGTGAAGCAGAGGGTATTTTTCATTCTAAATTTGCTAATTATACCATTAAGAATACCTGTCAGAGAATGACTAGATTTCAGCATGGGGCCAGTGTAAAGCTCATTTAACATGATTACCAAGCAGTGAAGAGGTGAATTTGTAATTCACATGCACCTTGTTTGTGCATTTCCCAGATTAATAGTTGCACTGAGTCTGTTGTTCTCCATCTTGATATGTTCAAGATGGAAATCCATAAATATTTGGGCACTAAGGGATATGGTGATAGGATGGGAAAATGGAGTTGAGCTGGAAGAACATTTAATGGTGGAGCAGGCTCAAGGGGCCTTTTAGTCCAACCCTGCTCCTATTTCTTGTGTTCTTATGAACATCAGTGTGAATCATTTCCATTCAAGCACAGCAGATGCAGCAGCACCCATCCACCTCCTCCCTTCCCTCATTCCAGGGCCCCAAACACTTTCCAAGGGGCACAGTGATTTACTGGTACTTCTTGCTATTCAATATTGTCTATTCACTGACCACAGTGCGGTTTTCTCTACATTGAGGAGATTAAATCCCAATTGGGTAACTGCTGTGTGGCACATCACCTTTCAGTCTCCAAGTGTGTTCCTGAGGTTCTGGTCATTTACCAGTTTATTCTCCACCCACTCCCACTCTGACCTTGGCCTCCTGCACTGTTCCTATGAAGCTCAATGGAAGCTCGAGGAACAGCAGCCCATCTTTCATTGGACACTTTATATCCTTCTGGACTCAACATTCATTTTGACAATTTCAGATCATAATCACTGCTCCCATTTTTTCTGACAGTAGGTGCTGGTAATGGTTCTTCTTTTACCATTTATCCCTCCTCTGGGCCTGCGTTGTTTCTCCACTTGTCCCATTAGTTTATTTCCTTGTCTCATTATCACCCAATGCTGCCTTGCACCATCATCCCCTTTGTCATTTAATCACGAGCTCAGGCTCGGACAAGAGGGACCTTTAGAGATAGTTTGTCCTGGTGGGCTAGTGGGAGGGAGGGAAGCAGCAGAGGCAGCTGATCAGATTGTCTCAATCTTAGTGACAAAGAAGCTCCATGAGCTCCTCACACTTGTTGCTGGAGGTGAGGATGGAGGAGACAGGGGAGAGGGACAGCCCTTCCAAAGGAACTAACTTGTGCTAGAGATATCAAAACAACTCAACTGTTCATCGCAAAGCTGATTTATTCCAATTTTATACTGAATCTGTAACTGAGCTGGAGTTTATTAACATCAAAAAGGAACTAATGTGTTAAAAATAGTAAAAAGGTTCAACGCATTGTGTTTAACACAATGCTGATTTATTTGACTTTTATCTAAGTGGGCTGGAGTTTTTTAATGTCTACAGAAACAAACTATAATGAACATACTTCAGTCCGGAATGTTATTAAGAGCAAAATCCCATCACGACAGTTACTTGTGAACTCTCTGGTGTCTTAGCCGGTGGGATGACTGACTGAATCCCTTCCCACATACGGAGCAGGTAAATGGCCTCTCTCCAGTGTGAACGCTCTGGTGTGTCAGCAGGTTGGATGACTGACTGAATCACTTCCCACATTCGGAGCAGGTAAATGGCCTCTCTCCAGTGTGAACTCTCTGGTGCAGCAGCAGGCTGGATGACTGAATGAATCCCTTCCCACATTCGGAGCAGGTAAATGGCCTCTCTCCAGTGTGAACTCTCTGGTGTGTCAGCAGGTTGGATGACTGACTGAATCACTTTCCACATTCGGAGCAGGTAAATGGCCTCTCTCCAGTGTGAACTCTCTGGTGCAGCAGCAGGTTGGATGACTGAATGAATCCCTTCCCACATTCGGAGCAGGTAAATGGCCTCTCTCCAGTGTGACCGCTCTGGTGTCTTAGCCGGTGGGATGACCGAGCGAATCCCTTCCCACATTCGGAGCAGGTAAATGGCCTCTCTCCAGTGTGAACTCTCTGGTGCAGCAGCAGGCTGGATGACTGAATGAATCCCTTCCCACATTCGGAGCAGGTAAATGGCCTCTCTCCAGTGTGAACTCTCTGGTGTGTCAGCAGGCTGGATGACTGAGTGAATCCCTTCCCACACCTGGAACAGGTGAGCGGTCTCTCTCCAGTGTGGACTCGCTGGTGCACAATGAGTTGAGATGATCGTCTGAACCCAGTCCCACAATGAGAGCACCTGAACGGTCTCTCATCATTGTGAACACGTTGATGGGACTTTAGTTCCACAGAACTTTTGAAGCACGTCTCACACTGTGGGCATTTAAAAGGTCTCTCATCTGTGTTAACTCGCTGGTGTCCCATGAGGTTGGCTAATTGATTGAATCCCTCCCCACGCTCAGAGCAAGTGAATGGTCTCTCCCCAGTGTGAGTGCACCAATGAGTTCCCAGTTCCAATGGGGATTTGAATCTCTTCCCACAGTCCATACATTTACATGGTTTCTCTCCATTGTGACTGCATTTATGCTTCGTCAGATGAGATGATTGGCTGAAACCTAGTCCACACACAGAACACGTGTACGGTGTCTCCCCACTGTGAACGGTGCTTTTTCCTTCCATGTTCAAAATCTGAAGATACTCAGTTTAAGATAAATTAGTCGACTCCATCAAATCCTGATGTGATGTTTGGTTTCAGTTTCCTGACTGCAAATCCTCCCCTTCTAATACCCTGTGGAATTGATTTAAAACAGAAAAAGGGGAGTGAGAGAGAACCCACAAAAACACAAAGGCAGGTTGTGAAATTGAGCTGAATGAATCTGGGAATTTGTGGGGCCGGCACGAGGAAAAAGTGACCATGAAAATTGCTGGATCGTGATAAAAACCCAACTGGTTCACTAATGTCCTTCAGGGGAGGGAACCTGCCACCCGGTCTGGGCCAACACAAGACTCTGGCCTCCATAAGAACATAAGTAATAGGAACAAGAGAATACCTAACACCCCGTCGAGCCTGCTCCACCATTCAATACGATCGTGGCTGATCTTGGGCTTCAACTCCACTTTCCCACCCATTCCCCATATCCCTCGACTCCCTGAAAGACCAAAAATCTCCCCATCTCAGCCAGAAATATATTCAATGATGGAGCATCCACAACCCACTGGGCTGGAGAATTCAATGTGACAGAGAAAGAAAGAGAGAGAGAGGAGTGGGAGAGACAGAGAGAGAAGGTTACTAAACAAAGCACAGGATGTCAATAAACAGAATTCAAGTGCATGGGATTGGGGTAATATCCTGTTATGGATTGAGAATTGGTTAACAGACAGAAAACAGAGAGTCGGAATAAATGTCTCATTCTCAGGATGACAGGCAGTTACTTGTGGGATACTGCAAGGATCAGTGCTTGGCCCACAGCCATTCACAAACTATACAAATGATTTGAAGGCACTCATTTAAGCAGCACCTAAATTTTCACATTCTCATCCTTGTTTTCCTCCATGGTTGTGATCATTCCTATCTCTGTAACCTCCTCCAGCCTCACAATCCCCCCCGAGATATCTGCTCTGCTCGAATTCGAGAATTACTGATTTTAATAATTCCATCACTGGTTGCCATTCTGTCAGTTTCCAAGACTCTAGAATTCCCGCCCTAAACCTCTCCGCCTCTCTACCTCATTTGCATCCTTTAAGATATTCCTTCAGACCGACCTCTTTGACCAAATTATTGGCCACCTGCCCGAGTATCTCCATGGTTTCTAACATTTCTGTGAAATGTCTTGGTAAACTATATAACAATAAATGTGTGATATAAACACAAATTGTTGTTGTTGATTTGGAGATATATCAATGTCCCTTCCTCATCACTGGGTGAATAACCTGTAGCTCCTTACCTAACAGCATTGTGCGAGCACCTTCACCACACGGACTTAATTAGTAATGGGTTGAAAGGTTATGGGGAGAGGGAGGGAAATTTGAGTTGAGGCCAAAATGAGATCAGCCATGATTGTAATGAATGGCGGGGCAGGCTCGAGGGGCTGAATTGCCCACTCCTGCTCCTAGTTCTTACGTTCAAGGATCTATGGACATGCACACCAAGGGTCTGTACTTCCTCGGGTCCTACCATTCATCATGTACTCCCTTGCCTAGTTAGTCCTCCAAAAATGCATCACCTCACACTTTTTGGGATTAAATTCCATTTTCCACTGTTCTGCCCATCTGACCAGCCCGTCTATATCGTCCTGTTGTCTAAGGGTTTCCTCCTCGCTATTTACCACACTAGTGATTTTTTTGTGTTACCTGTGAACTTACTGATCATACCTCCTACATTCATGTCTACATCATTAATGTCCACTAAAAACAACAAGGGACCCAGCACCGAACCCTGCAGTACGCCACTGGACACAGGCTTCCAGTCACAAAAACAACCTTTGACCATCACCCTCTGCCTCCTGACACTGAGCTAATTCTGGATCCAATTTGCCAAATTGCCCTGGATCACATGGGCTCTTACCTTCTGGACCTGTCTCCCATGCCAGACCTTGTCAAAAGCCTTAAAGAATTCCATGTGGACTACATGAATTGAACTACCCTCATCTACACACCTCGTCATCTACACACCTCGTCACCTCCTCGAAAAATTCAATCAAATTTGTTAGACATGATCTCTCACCGACAAAGCCATGCTGACTATCCTTGATTAATTCTTGCCTCTCCACGTGGGGATTAATTCTGTCCCTCAGAATGTTTCCAAAAGTTTCCCTACCACTGATGTTGGACTTACTGGCCTATTAGCTCCCTGGTTTATCCCTACCATTCTTCTTTAATAATGGTACCACATTAGCTGTCCTCCAGTCCTCTGGCACCCCTCCTGTGACCAGAGAGGATTTGAAAATTAATGTCAGGGCCCCTGCAATCTCCTCCCTTGCCCCCCACAGCACCTGGGATACATCTCATCTGGGCCTGAGGATTAATACACTTTTAAGCCCCAATAAAACCGCTAATACCTCCTCCCTCTCAATACTCATTTGTTCAAGTATATCACAGTCCCCCTCCCTGATTTCTATACCCACATTGTCCTTCTGTATAGTTAATACAGATGCAAAGTACTCATTTAAATCCTCATCTACATCTTCCAGCTCCTCACACAGATTGCCATTTTGGTCCCTGATGGGCCCTAATCTTTCCCTGGTTATCCTCTTGCCCTGAATATACTTATAAAATGCCTTTGGATTTTAACTTATTTCACCCAGCTGTGTTTTTCATGCCCCCTCTTCGCCTTCCTAATTTCTTTTTTAAGTAACCTCCGGCACTTTCTCTACCCATCAAGGGCTCCTGCTGTTTTGAGCCCTCGGTATGTACCATAATCTTCCCTCCCCCCCCACCCTCCCCCTTATCTAATCCTGTCAATTCCTCAACATCCCAGTTTCTCTGGACTTGTTGGTCCTTTTTGGGAAAATGTTGGCCCTGCACTCTCACTATTTCCTTTTTGAATGACTCCCACTGCTCTGATGTTGATTTTCCTACAAGTAGCTGCTCCCAGTCCACTTTGGCCAGGTCCTGTCTTATCATATTAAAATTGGCCTTCCCCCAATTCAAAACCCTTATTTTCGATCTATCTTCGTCCTTTTCCATAATTACTTAAATCTTACTAAGTTATGGTCATTATCACTGAACTGCTCCTCCACTGACACTTCTACAACTTGCCCAGCTTTGTTCTCTAAAAGAAGGTCCAGCACCTCTCTTGTAGGACTTTCTATGTGCTGGCTTAAAAATCTCTCCTGGATACATTTGAAGAATTCAGCCCCCTCAAAGTTTTCACACTTTGTCTATCCCAGTTAATATTGGGGAAGTTGAAATCCCCGACTATTATTACTCTATTATTTTGACACTTCTGAGATTTGCCTACATATCTGCCCTTCTATCTCTCCCTGACTGTTTGGGGGTCTATAGTATGCTCCCAACAATGTGATTGCCCCCTTTTTGTTTTTAGGTTCTACCTATACAGCCTGATTTAACAGCAGCTCACACTTACGCTGAAGATGTTCAAGGTAAAATACTGTCTTTCCCTTTTACCGTATTCCAGTGCCGTGCCAGGGTATACAATTCCGTTCGCATAGATTTAAGCAAAAAGAAATTCTAACATACCGCAAGATTCCCCACACCTTTTAAAGCACTTCTCACACTCTGGTCATTTAAAAGGTCTGTTGTCAGTGTGAATGTGGTGTCCCAGGTGGGATGATGTCCTGAAGCTCTTACCACACTGTGAGCAACTGAACAGCCTCTAGCCAGTGTGACTTCAATGTGTTTCAGCAGGTCAGTCCAAAGAGACAAACAGTTCTCTGGGTTTGAGTTTGCGGTGTGTAAATCCTCCCCTTCTAATCCCCTGTAAAAGGAGTTTCCAAACACTCGGTATAAACTGGGCTCCTGGAGTTTCTAATCCGGGTTTGGAGTCCTACACCGGGTGTTTGTGAACCCTCCCAGTCCACCCTCCGGCTCCATTCCTCTCCTGCACTCGGCCCTTTCTCACCCGCTGGACTTTAAATTCCACCGCAACAAAAACAAAAATACCTGGAAAAACTCAGCAGGTCTGACAGCATCTGCTGAGAGGAAACAGTTAACGTCTCGAGTCCATATGACTCTTCAACAGAACCAAGTAAAAATAGAAGAGGTGAAATATAAGCTGGTTTAAAGGGGGTGGGACAAGTAGAGCTGGATAGAGGGACAGTGATAGGTGGAGATAACCAAAAGATGTCACAGACAAAAGGTCAAAGAGGTGTTGAAGGTGGTGATATTATCTAAGGAATGTGCTAATTAAGGGTAGAAAGCAGGACGAGCAAGGTACAGACAGCCCTAGTGGGATGGGGTGGGGGGGAAGGAATTGAAAAAGGCTAAAAGGTAGAGATAAAACAATGGATGGAAATACATTTAAAAATAATGGAAATAGGCGGGAAAAGAAAAATCTCTATCAATTATTGGGGGAAAAAATCCACCGCCTTCGTCCCGGTCCCCCGCCCACACTGCGCATGCTCCACTCCCAGCAGGCTCCGCCCCTCACTCCGATTGGCTGGAGAACCAATTGCTCCCGCTCGGTCCTCCAACCACGCCCCTTCTTCCTATTGGTCCGGAGCTGCCGCCAATCATTTGAAGTCGGAACATGCGCAGTCCGTGGAGACAGACGGGAGCTCGAGCGAACGGATTTTAAATGCGGGTTTAACAAAGACCGAATGCAGATCCAGAACCGAAAATAAACCCGTGAACAGAGATAGGGCCGGCGGATGAATTTAGAAGCTTCATAAACTCAAGGTACCGGCCCCAATTCCTCAATAAGAAGCCACCAATGCCGGGTTTGCTCGGCGCTGCGGGAGAAATGCCCGAGTTAACGGCCGCCATCTTTATAGGGGCAACGTGGAGATTGGCGCATGCGCGGCCGCCATCTTGATTGGCCAATGTGCTACAGAGCGCATGCGCAGCCGCCATCCTCACGGGCACAATGAGCAACAGCCCGAGGGAGACGTTCATAAAATATGTGTTCACCAGGAGTTTTAGATCAGCAACAATAGAATTATAAACCCACAGTCACTCAGCAGTACAGAATTTAAACATTGCTGAAAAAGGGTGACATTTTGCTGATATTTCATGTTGCACTCCTCTGGACAGATGCAAAAAACCCAAATTTCTCAGTGAATAACAACTTATGCTGCACAAGGAAAGGGTGTTGACTGGTTCGCCAGTCTGCTCTGATTGGTCAAGGCATTGCCATGGAGAATGCACCAAAGAGCTATCATCCTCCATGCTTTTGTTTTATTCAACAAACGGCCCCATCCCTGGACATGTCCCTTCTGTCTGCAGTTGACAGATCCCTGTGTATGAATATATGCAGCTTCTAGCAAGCATAAGTGAGCCACATTATGAGCCTGACTGATAATCTTTGAAATTTGATATTCTTGCGCCTGTCTTGATGAGTACAAGAGAAAAGGTTTCAACAGAATGTCTCTTTTTTTAGCAATACTCAAGTGTCTTAAAGGGGGAAAATGTGGTAGACAGAGGGAGAGGTGTAGGGAGAGAATTTCAGAATTTGGGAACGAGGGAACTTAAGGCAAGGTCATTAATGCTGGAGCGATTAAAATGGAGAATGTACAAGCTATCAGAATTCGAGCAGTGCAGATATCTCAGAGGGTTGTGGGGCTGGAGGAGATTACAGAGATAACGAAGGGCGAGGCCATGGAGGGATTTGAAAACAAGGATGAGAATTTTAAAATCAAGCTGTTGCTTGACCGGGATCCAAGACGGTCAGGAAGCAAATGGGTGACAGAGGAACAGGACTTGCTACGAGTGAAGATGTGGACCGCAGACCTTTGGATGGCTTCAGGTTTACGGAGAGTAGAATGTGGGAGACCAGCCAGGAGTGTGTTGGGATAGTCGTTCAAGTCTGGAGGTAACAACGGCAGTGATTAGGGTTTCAGCAGCAGATACACTGAGACGGGGTAAGGCCGGGTGATGTTGCAGAGGCGATCTTAGTGACGGCACAGATATGAGATCAGAACCTGATCTTGAGATCAAATATAACACCGAGGTTATGAACAGACTGGTTTAATCTCAGACTGTTGCAGGGCGAGGGATGGAGTTGGTATCTGGGAAATGGAGATTGGAGCAGGGACTGAAAACAGTGTCTTCAGCCTTCTCAGTGTTTAATTGGAGTTAATTAGTCATCAGGAAGAGAAGCAGGAACCAGAATGGGCCATAAGACTGATCCCAGGTTTAACTTAGTTAGAGAGGGAGAGAAGGAAGGAAGGAAATCCTGGGAGGTTTGGAGAAACCACCTTCAC
This sequence comes from Cetorhinus maximus, assembly GCF_964194155.1. NCBI lineage: Eukaryota > Metazoa > Chordata > Chondrichthyes > Lamniformes > Cetorhinidae > Cetorhinus > Cetorhinus maximus. The sequence continues at coordinate 290,630 of NW_027596279.1, read as the reverse complement.
AATTACACATTAAATCTCCACACAGTAAGTTTTGGACACAATGTTAATACCTGCTATTCTGTATGGTTGGTCAGAGGGTTTCAGATTAATGATTTGTCATGAGTAATGACTGAAGTGAATGATGAAACATAGTGTTATCTTCAGTTGGACAAATTTGTTAAAAAGATACAGGAAGAATTATCCAAAACTCTTTTTGGCTTCAGCACAGGGAGGAGGGCGAGTGTGTGGGACAGGGATTTGCAGCTTTGGGAGAAGAAGACAGGAAATAATGTTCCATAGAAATGAGAATTGTCTGCTCTGAATTTCTATCCTGTTCTTACAGTGATTACTTTTGTAAACTCCTTTCACAGGGTATCGGAAGGGGAGGATTTACAGAGAGGGAACTCAAACCAAAAATCACATCAATATCTGACAGTCACTCGATTCATCAGGACCTGAATATTATCATCTTTGAATGTGGAAGGAGAAATGTTTGTTCTTTCTGTGGGAAAAGATTTCAAACATCAGTGTGACTGGAAAAGCACCGAGACACACACACCCGAATGAGAGTGTTCCAGTGAACTGACTGTGGAAAGAGCTTTAACCAGTTACACAGCCTGAAATAACATCACACCATTCACAGCAGGGGGAAATTGTACACGTCTTCTATGTGTGGACAAGGATTCAACTGATCATCAAACCTGGAGAGACACAGGGACACTTGAACCATGGAGAAACCGTGGAAATGTAAGGACTGTGGGAAAGGATTCAATTACCTATCCTAGCTGGAAATCCATCGACGCAGTCACACCGGGGAGAGGCCGTTCACCTGCTCTGAGTGTGGGAAGGGATTCACTCAGTCATCCGACCTGCGAACACACCAGCGAATTCACACTGAGGAGAGACCATTCACTTGCTCTGAATGTGGGAAGGGATTCACTCAGTCAACTGACATGCTGAGACACCAGCGAATTCACAGTGGGAAGAAGCCATTCATCTGCTCTGAGTATGGGAATGGATTCACTTACTCAACCAACCTGCGAACACACCAGCGAATTCACAATGGGGAGAGACCATTCGTCTGCTCTGAGTGTTGGAAGGGATTCACTCAGTCATCTGACCTGCTGATACACTGGCGAGTTCACAGTGGGGAGAGACCGGTCACCTGCTCCGAATGTGGGAAGGGATTCACTCAGTTATCCAGCCTGCTGAGACACCAGCAGCTACACACTGGAGAGAGGTCGTTCACCTGTTCCGAGTGTGGGAAGGGTTTCACTCAGTCATCCCAACTGCTGATACACCAGTGGTTTCACAATGGGGAGAGGCCATTCACCTGCTCTGAGTGTGGGAAGGGTTTCACTCAGTCATCCCACTTGCGAATACACCAGCGAATTCACACTGGAGAGAGACCATAAGAACATATGGAATAGGAACAGGAGCAGACCATTTGGCCTCTCATGCTTGCTGTGCCATTCAATAAGATCATGGCTGATCTTCTTGCGTTTGAATTTCCACATTCCCATCTAACCCCGATAACCTTTGATTCCCTTGCCTAACAAGAATCTATCTACCTATATCTTAAAAATATTCAATGATCGCGCCTCCACCGCCTTCTAAGGCAGAGAATTCCAAAGCCGCACATCCCTCTGAGAGAAAAAATTCTCCTCATCTCTGTCCTAAAAGGGCAACCCCCTAATTTTGAAACGGTGCCCCCTAGTTCTGGACTCACCCACAAGAGGAAACATCCTTTCAACGTCCACCTTGTCAAGGCCATTCAGGATCTTATCTACTTCAATCAAATCACTCCTCCCTCTTCTAAACTCCAGTGGAAACAAGCCCAGTCTGTCCAACCTTTCCTCATAAGACAGCCCACTCATTCCAGAAATCAATCTAGTGAACATCCTTTGAACCGCCTCCAATGCATTTATATCCTTCCTTAAATAAGGAGACCAAAACCGCACACAGTATTCAAGGTGTGGTCCTGTATAACTGAAGCATAACATCCTTACTTTTATGTTCAACCCCTCTCGTAACAAAGGATAGCATTCCATTAGCCTTATTAATTACTTGCTGTACCTGCATACAAACCTTTTGTGACTCATGCAGCCATTCTCCATTTAAGCAATACTCTGCTTTTTTGTTCTTCCTGCTAAAGTGACCAACTTCACATTTTCCCACATTTCACCCCATTTGCCAGATCTTTGTCCACTCATTCAATCTATCTACATCCATCTGCAACCTCCTCATATCCTCTTCACAACATACTTTCCTGCCTATCTTTGTGCCAAATGCCAATTTAGCGACCATGTCTTCACTCCCCTCATCTAAGTCATTGATGTAAATCATAAAAAGTTGAGGCCCCAGCACAGATCCCTGTGGGACTCCATTCGTCACATCCTGCCAATCAGAAAAAGACCCATTTACATATACTCCCTGCTTTCTGCCAGCCAGCCAATCTCCTATCCATGCTAATAAGTTACCCCCTACACCATGCGCTTTTATTTTCCGTAATAATCTTTGATGTGGCACCTTCTCAAATGCCTTCTGGAAATCAAAGTCCAGCACGTCTACAGGCTCCCCTTTATCCATTGCGCATGTTACTCCTTCACAAAAACTCCAGTCAGTTGGTTAAACAGGATTTTCCTTTCACAAAACCATGCTGACTTTTCCCAATTGCCTTGAGCTCTTCTAAGTGCCCAGCTATAACCTCCTTAATGAATGATTCTGATAACTTCCCCACGACAGACGTCAAGCTAACTGGCCTATAGTTTCCTGTTTTCTGCCTCCCTCCCTTCTTGAATAGAGGGGTTATATTTGCTACTTTCCAATCTGATGGAACCTTTCCAGAATCTAGCGAACTTTGGAAAATTAACACCAGCGCACCGACTACCTCATTAGCCGCCTCTTTTAAGACCCTAGGATGTAGTTCATTGGGTCCCAGAGACTTGACATCAGCAGCTCCTTCAATTTTCTCAATACCATTTCCCCAGTTATTTCAATTTCACCAAGTTCCTTTCTCTTGTCACCTTCTGATTTGCAGCTATTACTGGAATGTTTTTTGTATCCTTTATATTGAACACAGAAGCAAAATATTATTAATTTCTTCCACCATTTCCTTATCTACTATTAACTCCCCACTGTCACCCTCTAGAGGACCAACGCTCACTTTGCTCACTCTTTTCCTTTTTAAGCACCTGTAGAAACACTTGCTATCCATTTTTACATTTCTAGCAAACTTCCTCTCACACTCTAATTTCTTTCTCCTGATTAACCTTTTAGCCATTTTCGACTGTTCTTTATATTCTGTCCAATCATCTGTCCTGCTGCTCATCTTTGCGGAGTTGTATGCTTTTTCCTTAAACTTTATGCTTTCCTTAACTTCTTAAGTTAACCACAGATGGGGGGTCCTCCCTTTATAATTTTTCTATATGGTCAGGATCCATTCTGAATACTCTGAAATATCCCCTTAAATGTCTGCCACTGCTTCTCTATTCATCTATCCTCTAGCCATGTTTCCCAGTTCACTTCAGCTAGCTCAGTTTTCATCCCCACATAGTTGCCCTTATTTAAGTTTAAGGTACTAGTCTTTGACCCACTCTTCTCCCTTTCAAATGTAAAATTCAACCATATTGTCCTCGCTGCTACCTAGCAGTGCCCTTACTCTGAGGTCATTAATTAATCCTGTTACATTACACAATACCAAGTCAAATATAACCTGCTCTCTGATTGGCTCCTGAACATGCTGCTCTAAGAAACTATCTCAAAAGCATTCTAAGAACTCCTCATCCAGGCTATTACTGCCAATCTGATTTTTCCAGTTAATGTGTAGATTAAAATCACCCTTGATTATTGTCATCCCTTTATCACAAGCACACAATATTTTCACTTCAATACTTTGTCCTATAGTATGGCTGCTGTTAGGGGCCCATCAACCACTCCCACTAATGACTATTTTTCCCCTACTATTCCTCATCTGCACCCAAACCAATTCTACATCCTGATCTCCTGATCCAAGGTCATCTCTAACTATTGCACCAATGCCCTCTTTGATTAACAATGCAACCCCGCCACCTTTACCTAGCTTCCTATTCTCCTTGAATGTCATGTACCCCTCAATATTAAGGACCCAATCTTAGTTGTCCTGCAGCCACGTCTCCATAATTACTAACAGATCATATTTATTTACTTCTGTGTGAGTCATCAATTCATTTACTTTGTTTTGAATGCGATGTGCATTCAGATAGAGAGCCATCAGTCTTGTCTTTTTGTTACCGTTGTAACATCTAGTCTTGACTGTTGATTTATTCTCAGGTTTTTTTCTCTCAGTCCTTTCCTGCCATTCTCTGACCATCATTTCTCATCTTACTATTTTGCTCTCCTCTCTTGACTCTACACCTTGAATTGCTACCTCTACCCAAGCTTGATCCCTCACCGCTCTTGTTTAGTTTAAAGCCTTCTCTACTTCCCTAGCTATGCGATTTGCGAGGACACTCATCCCAGCACGGTTCAGGTGTAAACCGTCCCAATGGTACAGCCCCCACTCTCCCCAGCACTGATACCAGTGCCCCACAAACCGGAACCCAGTTCTCCAACACCAATCTTTGAGCCACGCATTGGTCTCGCTAATCTTATTTGCCCGATGCCAATTTGCACGTGGCTCAGGTAATAATCCAGAGATTATTACCTTTGAGCTTCTGCTACATAATTTGGTACCTAGCTCCTCATACTCACTTTACAGAACCTCTTTCCTAGTTCTACCTTTGTCATTGGTACATACATGGACCACGACAACTGGATTCTCCCCCTCCCATTGCAAGTCCCTCTCCAGCCCTGAGCAGATGTCCTGAACCCTGGCACTGGGCAGGCAACACAGCCGTCTGGACTCTCACTTTTTGCTGCATAAAACAGTGTCAATGCCCTCACTATCCTACCCCCTACTACCACTACATTCCTTTTTGCTCCCCCTGCGTGAATGGCTTCCTGTACCACAGGGTCATGGCCAGCCAGCTCATCCACCTTGCACATTTCACTTTCTTCCACACAGGTTGTGAGCACCTCAAACCTGTTTGACACTTGCAAAGTCTGAGACTCCTCCACTACTGCCTGCTCAGTCCCATTACCTGCCTCACTGACAGTCACATCCTCCTGTCCCTCATTGCTGATCAAACAGATGACCCTCTTCTAAGAGATGTGACTGTCTTCTGGAACAAAGTATCCAGGTATTTCTCCACATCCCTTATGTTGCGCAGTGTCTGCATTTCGGTTTCCAGATCAATAATCCTGATCCGGAATTCCTCAAGCTGTTTACAATTCCTGCAGACGTGTTTGTCACGGATCGCCTTGGCATCCAAAAGCTCCCACATCTCACAGCTGCAACATAACCCCTGTCCTACCATTCTAACTTATGTTATTTAGTTAATTTACTTTAATTACTTTCTTCCTATGTATGCTACAATTTACTGTGTTTACTGAATGCTAGTACCACTGACAACTAAAGATTATATGCTTCTTAACTACAAGGTATGTGTATTAGATGTTATTTAAGTAACTCTATTTTATTGCCTGTTTAAAATCTTTGTTGTTTTATTTGAATTTTAAAGCTTTCAAATTTTGGTTTGTTATTGTAAAGTTCTTTTTATTTATAGATCTACCTGAACTCGCCTGTCCTAAGCTGGTTTCTCACACACTGTCCCTTAGACTGAACACTTACCGACCAATCAACGTACCAGCTTCCTGTGACATCACAGCTGCCTCTTTCCCCCCACTCCTGCTGCCTCACAGCAGCTGCAAAAGTGAAACAGCCCATTCCTCACTCAAATCCCCCGTCTGTATTTATAGACGTTCCTCACTCAAATCCCCGGTCTGTATTTATACACATTCCACGCTCAAATACCCCGTCTGTATTTATAGAAGCTCCTCACTCAAATCCCCCGTTTGTGTTTATAGACGTTCCTCACTCAAATCCCCCGTCTGTATTTATAGGCATTCCTCACTCAAATCCCCCGTCTGTATTTATAGACGTTCCTCATTCAAATCCCCGGTCTGTATTTATAGACATTCCTCACTCAAATCCCCCGTCTGTATTTATAGACGTTCCTCACTCAAATACCCCGTCTGTATTTATAGACATTCCTCACTCAAATCCCCCGTCTGTATTTATACACATTCCTCACTGAAATCCCCCGTCTGTATTTATACACATTCCTCACTCAAATCCCCCGTCTGTGTTTATAGACGTTCCTCACACAAATCCCTGGTCTGTATTTATACACATTCCTCACTCAAATCCCCCGTCTGTATTTATAAACGTTCCTCACTCAAATCATCGGTCTGTATTTATAGACACTCCTCACTCAAATCCTCACTCTGTATTTATAGACGGTCCTCACTCAAATCCCCGGTCTGTATTTATAGACACTCCTCACTCAAATCCCCGGTCTGTATTTATAGACGTTCCTCACTCAAATCCCCCGTCTGTATTTATACACATTCCTCACTCTTCACTCAAATCCCCCGTCTGTATTTATAGATGTTCCTCATTCAAATCCTCGGTCTGTATTTATAAACATTCCTCACTCAAATCCCCGGTCTGTATTTATAGACACTCCTCACTCAAATCCTCACTCTGTATTTATAGACGCTCCTCACTCAAATCCCCGGTCTGTATTTATAGACACTCCTCACTCAAATCCCTGGTCTGTATTTATATGTGTTCCTCACTCAAATATCCCATCTGTATTTATAGATACTCCTCACTCGAATCCTCGGTCTGTATTTATAGACACTCCTCACTCAAATCCCCGGTCTGTATTTATAGGGGCTCCTCAGCTCCCCACTGTCTCCTGCAGGTCTGCTCCGCTCTGACTCCCAGCAAGGTAGGCCTCACTCGAATCCCCGACCTGTATTTCTAGGTGCTTCTCATCTCCCGCGTATCTCCCACAGGTGCACTCTGCTCCAACTCCCAGCAAGGTAGAGGTTTGGAGCCAGTGACTATGGAGTGGAGTTTGTAGCGAGGACTGAAGACAATGGCTTTCGTCTTCTCAATATTTAAATGGAGGAAATTTCTGTTAATCCAGTACTGGATGTCAGACAAGTCAGGACGGTGTGTGACTTGGAGGGGAACTTGGAGGTGATGGTGTTCACCTACACCTGTTACCCTGGTCCTTCTAGGGATGGAGATTTAGAGTTTATCCCTCTGATTTATCCAATGCCTCTCCAACCTCTCTCTCTATTTGCTCCGATGGAGTCCAGAGTCTTGTGTAGGCCCAGACCGAGTGGCAGGTTCCCTTCCCTGAAGGACATTGGTGAACCAGTTGGGTTTTTATGACAATCCAGCAGTTTTCATGGTCACTTTTTCCTCGTGCCGGCCCCACAAATTCCCAGATTCATTCAGCTCAATTTCACAACCTGCCTTTGTGTTTTTGTGGGTTCTCTCTCACTCCCTTTTTTCTGTTTTAAATCAATTTCACAGAGTATTAGAAGGGGAGGATTTTAATTTGGGGAAGTGAAATAAAACATCACATCAGGGTCTGATGGACACGCCAAATTTGTGGTAACCTGAGTATCATTGGATTTTGAACATGGAAGGAAAAAGCACCGTTCACAGTGGGGAGAAACCGTACACGTGTTCTCTGTGTGGACGAGACCAGCCGATCATCTGGCCTGTCAGAACATAAATGCTGGGAGAAGCTGTGGAAACGTGCAGATTGTAGGAAAGGATTCACTTATGCAGTTCAGCTGGAAACTCACCGAGACAGTCACACTGGGGAGAGGCTGTTCTCCTGCCCAGAGTGTGGGAAGGGATTCATTAATTCATCCAACCTGCTGAGGCACCAGAGAGTTAACACGGGGGAGAGACCGTTCACATGCTCCATTTATGGGAAAGGATTCACTCAGTCATCCAGCCTGGTGATACACCAGTGTGTTCACACTGGGGAAAAGCCGTTCACCTGCTCCGAGTATGTGAGGGGATTCACTGACTCATCCAACCTGCTGGCGCACCAGCGTGTTCACACTGACGAGAGACCATTCAGGTGCTCTCACTGTGGGACTGGGTTCAGACGTATATCTGAATTCACCGTACACCAGCGAGTCCACACTGGGGAGAGGCCATTCACCTGTACGTGGGAAGGGATTCACTCAGTTATCCACCCTGCTGAGGCACCAGTAAATTCACAATGGGGAGAGACTATTCACCGGTACGGAGTGTGGGAAGGAATTCACTCAGTTATCCACCCTGCTGAGACATGAACAAACTCGCACTGAGGGGAGGTCATTCAGCTGCTCCGAGTGTGGGAAAAGATTCACCCATTCAAACAACCTGGTGAGACACCAGCGAGTTCACACTGGGGAGAAGTTGTTCAGCTGCTCCGAGTGTGGGACGAGATTTGCTCAATGATCCCACCTAAAGACACATCAATAAATTCACACTGATGAGAGACCTTTTAAATGTCCAGACTGCAAGAAGTGCTTTAAAAGTTCTGGGGAACTGGTGTCCCATCAACTGGTTTACACTGATGAGAGACTGCTTAGGTGCTTTCACTGAGGGTTTAGGTGATCCTCTCAACTCGCTGTACACCAGTGAGTTCACACTGGGGAGTGGCCATTCAGATGCTCCAAGTGTGGGAAAGGATTCACTCAGTCATCCCACCTGCTGACATACCAGCGAGCTCACACTGGGGAGAGACTGTTCACCTGCTCTGAGTGAATCCCTTCCAACACTCGGTCAGCTAAGCGGGTGAAACACCGGTAATTTCATAAGTAACTGCAGTGATTGGATTTTGCTGTTAATCACATCCAGGACATGTTCATTGGGGTCTGTTTCTGCTGATGTTAATAAACCCCAGCCCTGTCATTCTGGTTAATATTCTGTATAAAAATCAAATAAATCAGTTTTGTGTTAAACACAGTGTGTTGAGTCTTTTTAATATCTTGAACACAAGTTAGTTCCTTTGAAGCGCATTCCCTCTCCTTCAAATATGCCATCATCACTCCCTCCTCAATAAAACCAATCCTTGACCCCAATGTCCTTGCAAACTATCTCCCCATTTCTCTCCACCCTTTCCTCTCCGAAGTCCTGGACACCTCCAAAATCCATGCCAATCTTTTATGAAACTCCATGGTTCAATCCCTCCGATAAGAAAATTGCCCCGGCCACAATATTGAAACAGCTCTCGTCAAAGTCAAAAATTACATCGTCTGTGAATGTGACAAAGGTAAATTCTCCCTCAGTGTCCTTCTTGGCCTGTCTGTGGTCTTTGACACCATTGACTGAACCATCCTCCTCCAATGCCTCTCCACTGGTGTCCAGCTGGGTGGGAATACATGCAACTGATTCCTTTCTTATCTATGTCATTGTAGCCAGAGAATCACCTGCAGGAGCTGAGATTATTTGAGTTACATTTTCATTGACTCACACTCGGTAAGTGATCAGGTGTCACTGAACTTTGACACACAGATGTTTCATTATCACTTTCACAGTGACCGCGTCTGACAGGCCAAGTCCTTCTTTCTGCAGCAGCCCTTCTTGATAAGATCAACAGAGAAGAGTGAAGACATAGCCACTTCCCAAGCTCATAGCAATGAAAATGTCTGTTAATGCCCATTAAAAGATAAAGCACAGCAGAGCAACAGGGTGTTAGTTTGTGACAAACTTATTGAAACAGGTTCATTACCAAGAATTTGCCAACAGGTCCATTATTGCAGGATGCAAATGGTAGGAGATGGACCTTGTCATTCTTAATTTGCAATGCCTATGTTCGCAGAATCTCACCCTCATACAGACTCACTCATTAAGTAGTCAGATCTCACTGAACTATGACACAAGCTGTGTGTATCTATGTTACACTTATATGGAATCACTGAGTGAGTGGTCAGATCTCATTGAACTATTAAACAATCATATTCCAATGACTCACACAGATTGTATCTTGCAGACCATATCACTCTCGATGTATCAGACCCTTTCCACAAGATTGACTATGTTGTTGTCCACACCACAAGATCACAGCGCTACAAACACCTGGAACTTCCTGTTAGAATGTAAAACTGGGAGAACAATGGAATGTTGCTCTGTTACAAACATATTGATAGAGATTGACTGTCAGAATGAACCAATAATTTCTACCACATTATAGATTTGGTTTGGGGCTGAAGGAGGCCATTTGGCCCATCGTGTCTGCACTGGCTATCTGAATGAGCAACTCAACCAGTCCTCTTCTTCTGCCTGTTCCCCATAAACCTGTATATTCTTCCTTTTCAGATAACAGCCTAATTCCTGCTTGAATGCTTCAGTTGGACCTGCCTCCACCACACTCCCACACAAAGCATTCCAGACCCGAAACTGATACTGCGTGAAAGGATTTTTCTCATATCATTGTTGATTCTTTTACTGATCACTTTAAAACTATGCCCACCTGTTCTCAATCCTTTGATGAGTGGGAACAGTTTCTCCTTATCTACTCTGTGCAGCCCCCACTTGCTTTTGAATAACTCTGCCAAATATCCTCTCAGCCTTCTTTTCTCTAATGAAAACAGTCCAATTTCTCCAACTTATCTTCTTATGAGCTGTCCTTCCTCCCTGGAATCAAGCTTGTGAATCTTTTCTGCACCCTCTCCAATGCCTTCACAGCCTTCCTGAAGTGTGGTGCCCAGAAATGGATGCAATAAACCACCTGAGGCGAAGCGATTGACTTATACATGACCTCCTTGCTCTTCTACTCTATGCCCCTGTTAATAAAACCTAGGATACTGTATATTTTATTAGTCACTCTCTCAATCACTCTCCTGCCGCATTCAATGACTTATGGACATATACACCTAGGTCCCTTTCTCCTGCAACCCCTTTTGTATCTTCTGCAAACTTTTTGAAATTTTTCCCTTTACATCAAGATTTAGGTCATTAATATATATCAGGAAAAGCCCGAGTCCCAACACTGACCCCTGGGGAACACCATTACAAACCTTCCACCAGCCTGAGAAACATCCATTAACCACTACTTTCTGTTTCCATCCGCTGAGCCAATTCGGTATCCATGTGGCTTCTGTCCTATTTATTCCATGAGCTAAAACTTTGCTTAAAAGTCTGTTGTGCAGCCCTGTACCAAATGCCTTTTGAAAGCCCATGTATACCACATCAAGAGCATTGGCCTCATCAACCCTCTCTGTTACCTCTTCAAAAAAACTCCAGGAAGTTAAAACAAAAACAGAATTACCTGTAAAAAACTCAGCAGATCTGGCAGCATCAGCGGAGAAGAAAATAGTTGACGTTTCGAGTCCTCATGACCCTTCAGCAGAACTGAGTAAAGTTAACAGAGGGGTAAAATATGAGCTGGTTTAAGGGCCCAAACACTCCTTTCAAGTGAAGCAGCATTTCACTTGCATTTCCCCTAACTTAGTCTACTGCATTCGTTGCTCCCAATGCAGTCTCCTCTACATTGGAGAGACCAAACGCAAACTGGGCGACCGCTTTGCAGAACACCTGCGGTCTGTCCGCAAGAAAGATCCAAACCTCCCTGTCGCTTGCCATTTTAACACTCCACCCTGCTCTCTTGCCCACATGTCTGTCCTTGGCTTGCTGCATTGTTCTAGTGAAGCCCAACGCAAACTGGAGGAACAGCACCTCATCTTCCGACTAGGCACTTTACAGCCTTCCGGGCTGAATATTGAATTCAACAACTTTAGATCTTAAACTCCCTCCCCCTTCCCCACCCCCTTTCCGTTTCTTCCCCCTCCCTTTTGTTTGTTCCAATAATTTATATAAATTTTTCTTTTCCCACCTGTTTCAATTATTTTTAAATCTATAACTGTAATGCCCTGTCAGTCTTTCCACCCCATCCCCACTAGAGCTGTACCTTGAGTGTCCTGCCAATCCATTCTTAATTAGCACATTTTCTTAGATAATATCACCACCTTCAACACCTCTTTGTTTCTTTTATCTGTGACATTTTTTGATTATCTGCTCCTATCACTGCTTGCTTGTCCCTACAACCACCCCACCCCCAACTTCTCTCCCCCCCCACCCCGAACCCCCCCACCCCCCCCCACCCCGACCCCCCCACCGCCCCCCCCCCCACCCTTCCTTAAACCAGCTTATATTCTTATATTTCATCCCTCTCCTAACTTTACTCAGTTCTGCTGAAGGGTCATGAGTACTCAAAACGTCAACTCGTTTCTTCTCCGCCGATGCTGCCAGACCTGCTGAGTTTTTCCAGGTAATTCTGTTTTTGTTTTGGATTTCCAGCATCCACAGTAGTTTTTTTGTTTTGATCCAGGAAGTTAAACATGATTTTCTCTTAAGAAGTCCATGTTGTTTTTCCTTTATTAACCTGCATTTGTCCATGTGACTGTTAACTTCGTCCAAATTATAGTTTCTAGAAGTTTCTCACCACTGAAGTTAAAGTAATTGGCTTGCAGTTGCTGGGCTTATCCTTACACCTATTCTGGAACAAGGGTGTAACTTTTGCAATTTTCGAGCCCTTTGGCACCTGAGACTAAGGCACAATCAAACATTATGTCCAGCACCTCTGTAAATTTCATTCTTATTTCTCCCAGGATCCTTGGGTGCATTTCCTTTGGCTCAGGTGATTTCACAACTTTAAAGCAAAAGCAAAATACTGCGGATGTTGGAATTCTGAAACAAAAGCAGAAAATGCTGGAAAAACTCAGTAGGTCTAACAGCATCTGTGGAGGGAGAACAAAACAGTAAGTCATACGGACTCGAAACATTAATTGTTTATTTTTTCATTCCACAGAAGCTGTAAGACAGGCTGAGTTTTTCCAGAATGTTCTGTTTTTGTTTCACAACTTTAAGTGTTGATAACCTATCTAATATTCCTCGAATTCAATTTTAAACACTTCTGAATCTGAATCACCTCCTCATTCACCATGGTCTGGGTAACATTTTCTTCCTTTGTAAAGGCAGTTGCAAAGTATTCATTTAGACTCTCGGCTATGCCATTTGCCCCCATGTGTAAATCCTCCTAAGTCCCCTATCATCTCTAGTCCGAATGGCAGGAGTTGGAACTTGATCTTTCTTATTTTCTATCCCTATGCGAACAGAACCTTCCCCTTGCTTTCCCAGTTTCAGGCAAAGATTAACTGAGACGCGGTCTCTAATGGCGGCCTGATTACCCACAATCCCGTGCGCCTCAGAAACCGCTCTATCTGCCGCGCGTTGTCCGGGTGAATGGCGCATGCTCGGAGTCTCCTGCCCTCTTTGCTTGAGGTTGGTGCCGGAGAGAAGCCGGAAGCGGCGGATTGTGAGATTGGAGAATGTTCATTGGTTCCCATCAACATGTTTACACTGACGAGAGACCATTCAACTGCTCCAACTGTGGAAAGGGATTCACTCAGTTATCCCATCTGCAGACACACTAGTGAGTTCACACTGATGAGGCCTTTTAAATGCCCGGACTGCGGGAAGTGCTAGAAATGTTCCAGGCAACTGATGCCTTATTAACATGTTCAGACTGACGAAAGTTGAGGTGCTCTCATAATGGGCCTAGGTTCAGTCAATTGTCTGCCCTCACTGTACACCAGTGAATTTACACTGGGGAGATGCTGTTCTCACGTTCCGAGTGTGGCAAGTCATTTGCAGAAATAACAACCAGTTCACAAGTATAAAGACAAAATACTGCAGATGCTGGAAATCTGAAATAAAACAAAGTGTAGAAAGTCTCAGCAGGTCTGGCAGCATCTGTGAACAGAAGAACAAAGTTTACTTCTTGAGTCCACATAGACTCTTCTTCAGAAGAGTCACATGGACTCGAAACATTAACTCAAGTTGACAAGTAACTACAGTGATTGCATTTTGCTGTTAATCACATTTGGGACTGAACCATGTGCTATGGGGTCTGTTTCTGCTGATGTTAATAAACTCCAACCCAGTTATAGGGGTTAAAATTCTGGATAAAATTCAAATAAACTAACTTTGTGGCAAACACACAGTGTGTTGAGTCTTTTTCATTTCTCTACAGAAGTTAGTTCCTTTTGAAGTGCTCTCTCTCTCCCCTGCCTGTTCTGTTCTCACCTCCAACAGCAAGTGTGAGGAGCTCATGTAGCTTATTTGTCACTAAGATTGAGTCAATCCGATCAGTTGCCTCTGCTGCTTCCCTCCCTCCCACTAGTTCACCGGGTCAACTGTCTCTAAAGATTCCCCATGTCCGAGCTCTGAACTCTGATCTTTCTCCAGTTTCCTATTTCCCTTCATTGCCTTTCAGTGTTCATCTTGTCCCTGAGACTCGCCTTCTGCTCCAGTGACCCTATTCCCACTGAACTGCTGACCATTCAACTTCTCCATGTTGGCTGATATTGTTCATGATTTTTTCCCTCTCTTCTGGTACTGTCCCTCTCACCTTTAAATCCACCGTCATCATCCATCCTAAAAAAAGAATCTATCCTTGGCCCCTCCTATTTCTCATCTACATGCTGCCACTGGGTGACATCATCCAAAAGCACCGTGTTAGTTTTCACATGGACACTGACAACACCCAGCTCTACCTCACCACTATCCCTCTCCATTCCTCCACTGTTACTAAATTATCAAACTGCTTATCCAACATTCCGTACAGGATGAGCAGAAATTTGCCCCTTTTAAGAATTGGGAAGATCAAAGCCATTGTTTTCAGTCACCAGTACAAATTCCGTTCCCTAACTCTCGAGTCCATCCCTATGAGGTAACATTGGGATATGTTGTCCTATGTTTGTCAAGCCAGGAATCTTTGTTCCTAATCGAGAGAGAGAGGGGGAGGGAGAGCCATTCCTACAATATTTAATACACTTCTGAAGATTTTATAAGGTTATTAGACAGTGGTTTCTTAGAGATCTCACCACCTTGGGAAGGGAATATCCTTATTGATTTCTCACAACTGATTTCTGACTAACCTCAAGATTTCTAAGCTACGAGCATGTTTTCCTAATTTCTTTATGACAAACCATGGATAACATACTAAAGCTACTAGAATGATCAGAATCAGCAACACAAACCCTTGAGCTGCCACCAAGAGTAAATGTGAAAACTTTATCCACTAAATGTGATAACTATCGACTGAGATTCATCCTCCCCACCTGCAGATCATCTCACACAATTTTAAATTATTGACATGTGGTAAATACATCTGGTTCAAACAGAAGTTCATGCACGGACTTTAAAGATTCTCTAGCTCACTATTCACCTTCATCCACCTTGTGGATATTTTCTAAATCTAGAGTTTGTTTCCCTCTTCACTTTAATTTTACTCCCTCTGATAGGTACTGGTGTGTTTAATTCTATCCTGATTGTTTGAAAGCCAGTTTCTATATGGAGTGTGTGTCAATATCTTGATGATTTAAAATGTTGTCTCATTCAATTTTCCACAATAGTCACTTCATGTTGTTCTGTTGTCAAGTAGCTGAATATGCCTGGGACCTGTTCTTCAGTGCAGGGTCACCATGCATTTCCACATGGCGATCTGGGGGGCATGGTTCCGGCGGCTGGGTTAGATAGAGAGTGTGGGGATGGCAGATTCAGCAGCGGAATTCAAAATGGAATTGGACCAAATACTGCAACATGTCCAGGGAAAAGGTAGGGGAGAGGGGCCAGGTGAGTTAATTCCAGAAGAGTAAGAGGCCTCCCTTTTCAGAAGCAGATGAAGAGTTTTTTTTTTTTGTTTTTTCAGAGGGTCGTTAGTCTGAGGAATTTTCTCCAGAAAGCAGTGGAGGCTGGGTCATTGAATTTATTCAAGGCTGATTTGGACAGATTTTTGGTAGAGAAGGGACTCAAAGGTTATGGGGGGTGGTGAGGGTGGGGGTGGGTACGGACAGACAGACAGGAAAGTGGAGCTGAGACCACAAACAGATCAGCCTTGATCTTATTGAATGGTTGAGCAGGGTCAAAGGGCTGAATGGCCTCTGTTCCTCTGACCCAGCTGAATGGTCTCTATATGTTGTTTTTGGCTCTGATTTTATGGTACTGTGAGGGGCTGGAAAGACAAAATGGTCTATTCCTGTTGCTATTTGTTACGTTCTAATTCAGTACCGTTACCAATCAAGGCGATGGTTACTATCATATTGCCAGCAGTAGCGTATGCGAGTGGTCTCAGGCACTGGATTTAAACACCAGTTCCTATTAAGTCATGGATTTTAATCCCACCATTGCCAAAGTTTCAGTTGGTTTGTCTTTCAGACGTTTCATCAAATCCCTTAGAATAGGCTCGGGGTATTTGACATATGACGTGGTTCGTCTTGGTAGGTAGAACAAGGGAGGCTGTAGGAATTGCAGGGTGACTGGGAATAGGTTGGGCTGATTGCCCTCATTCTCTGCTGTAACCATTCCAGGATTTTACAGGAACAACAATGACGCTAGTATAAGGCCTGCAGTCGTGACTGAGTGGTTAAAGGGATGGATTTAAAATCCATTGGGGCCTCCCCACGTGGGTTAGAGTCCTGCTGACTGTACTTCTCGCTGTTCCTTCGTTTTGCTGCCTCCAGAATGAACTATTGGTTAAATGGAATCAGCACCTTCCAAACACTCCCGTGTGGTTTTCCTGCTTCACTTCCGTGTTGTTTCATTTCTCTTCATCCGTAAGCATTCACGGAATTTTCAGTCAGAAATGATACAAAACTGAGCTAATTTGTGCCATACTAGCGTTCTGAGAGTTTTTCTCTCCTTAGAGATAAAACCTTGCCCACTATTACTCATGCTGCATGTGTCTGTGTGTCTCAATGTGGTTCAGTTCCCCGAGGGGTGAACACATTTTTTACCATCGCAAACCTTATTCACTTTCGTTATATATCTTCATGGTAAATGGTACAGTGAATAACAACAGGTTGAAAAGTTGCAAGAGGAGATTGAGCCTTTGTGTTTATTTGAATGGAGACTGCTTATTGACTCAGTGCCTGGATGTTACACAGCGGAGGATGATTGAAATTTTCACTGAGCAACATTTTAACAGACAATGGATTCATTCGTTGTGATGGTGTGTTCCAGTTCTATATATGCAATTTGACAGTCAATTTCTATTCGTTGCTTTGAACCCAATCTTTCTAATAGGTTGGATGTTATACACATGTTTCTTTCAGTTTCTCGCGTTATTTGAAATGAATATTCATAAATCTATTTAGTCATAGAGTCATAGAGGTCTACAGCACAGAAAGAGGCCCTTCAGCCCATCGAATCTGCGCCGTCAAACAAGTACCTAACTGTTTTAATCCCATTTTCCAGCACTAGGCCCATAGCCTTCTATGCCATGGCATCGCAAGTGCACATTCAAATACTTTTTGAATGTTATGAGGGTTTCTGCCTCTACCACCCTTTCAGGCAATGAGTTCCAGATTTCCACTAACCTCTGGGTGAAATAATTCTTCCTCACATCCCCTCTAAACCTCCTTCCCCTTATCTTAAATATATGCTCCCTGGTTATTGATCCCTCCACCAAGGGGAAATGTTCCTTCCTTTCTACTCTATCTATGCCCCTCATAATTTTATACACCTCAACCATGCCCCCACTCAATCTCCTCTGCTCCAAGGAAAATTACCCCAGCCTATCTAATCTCTCCTCATAACTAAAAATCTCCAGCCCAGGAAACAACTTGGTAAATCTCCTCTGCACTCTCTCCAGTGCAATCACACCCTTCCTATGATGCGGATTCCAGAACTTTACGCAATATTTGGAGACACGCAATACTTATGTGAGAATTTACCGAATAACAGCAGGGTTGGCAAAGTTTGGACAACATTTCCTTGTAGCCAAAGGACACAAAGCAGAATTATGTCGGTAATATGAGTAGAAGCAGGAAGAGAGGGAGTCTACTTGACCCTAGGTTTTCTTAAACCATTAAACCTTCAGTTGGAAGCTAACACTCTAGTGGTTCAGCCTCGGTGCTTTCACCACCTGGGTTCAATTCTGTGTCTTGATGTTGTGCAAAATGTCATAACTAGCAGCCAATTTATGGTTTGAAAAAGTGTCAAATTAGATTCGAAACCTTCACTCTGTTTCTCCCTTCATATTTGTTGTCAGACCTGCTGAGAACTTCCAATACTATCTGTTTTTATTATAACATGAATGAATTACTGTCTTTATTATACATATGATCACAAGAAATAGAAAGTGGAGTAGATCACACGGCTCATCGAGCTTGTCCCATCATTCAATTCGATCATGGCTGATCTTGAGCTTCAACTCCATTATCCTGCCCATTCCCCATATTCCTTAGTCCCCCGAGAGACCAAACATCTGTCCATCCCGGCCTTAAGCGTATTCGATGATGGAACATCCACAACCCTCTGGGCAGAGAATTCAAAGATTCACAACCCTTTGGATGAAGTAATTTCTCCTCATCTCAGCCCGAAATTATCGACCCTTTACCCTGAGACTGTGCCCCAGTGTTTTAGACTCCCTGACCAGCGGAAACAATCTCTGTGTCCACCCTATCAAGCCCCCTCAGAATTTTACAGGTTTCAATCAGATTGGTTTTCATTCTTCTAAATTCCAGAGAATAAAATCTTAGGACAACCAGCACATTCCAGAGACCAATTTAGTGAACCTTCCCTGCACCGTCCCCAATGCAAGTCGATTCTATTATAAATGTGGAGATGAAAACAGCACACGGGATTCCAGATGCCGTCTCAGCAAGACTTCTTTATTCTTGCTCTCCAATCCCCTTGCAATAAAGGCCAACATGCTGATCCTGCATGCTAACTTTCCATATTGCTTGTACAAGCACACCCAAGTTTCTTTGAACATCAGCACTTACAAATTTCTCACATTTTAAAAGCATTCTGTTCTCATTTTTATAACCAAGTGAACATAATCGCACCTGCCTACATTATAATCCATCTGCCATCTTGCTGCCATACTGACTAGAAAAGTTAACTATATTCCTCTCCGAAGATGCTGTCGGACCTGCGGAGTTTTTCCAGGTATTTTATTTTTTTGTTTTGGATTTCCAGCTTTTATCTTTTTACAATGCTCTGCTCAAAGGTTACCTTGTTACCAAATTTCATAAACATTAATCGCAGGCCCCAGTGAGAATTGAACTCACGACCCCTGATTTACAAGACCAGTGCTCTAAACCACTGAGCTATGGAGCCACTTACTAAATCGCATTCACAGTAAGTCTCCTAGTGGAACGAGGAACAGGACAACGTTCTGCATGGATAATATTTGATAGACCTGGAAATGCCTGAAAGGGAGAACAGGAAGTTAACGATGCGACATGAAAGCGGCAGAATTTGACGTGTGTTCAGTTGCTTTCAGTGATGAATGTCTGCCGCGGTGATGTGAGAGATTTTACTGCCGACTGTTTACACTGACACAAATTTCACTCCTGACCAATCAATCACAACTGCTCTTTGAAAACAGCGCGCCAGGCCGAATGGCCTCTTTCTTTGTTGTAACTGTCTACAATTTTATGTTTCTCAGCATAATTTCCCAGTCATTCCGACATTTTATAACACGTTTGGGGGAATGTACTTTCTTACATTCTCGCTTTTGAAGTCAAGACACTGAGCAAACTCAAAGTTTTGCTTAAATTGCTGAGCAGGATTTGGAACCAGACCAGTTGAACGACACTGTATTGGTGCCAATCCTTCACTGCAGCTACCCCTTAAAAACACCTCTGGTGAAAGTGTCTGAAAAGTGGCAAATGTGGCCCAGATAAAGCACGTTGCAAGAGTTCTAGAGAGCTTTCCTCGTGATTTAGAGTTAAGGAATCGGCCCTTTTACCGCCGTGGCCCGGACTCGATTCCCCGCCAGGCAATGAAGGTTTATTGATCTGGTACAAACTGTTAAAACAAGCCTCATTTACTTATTGATTGAAAACGGAAACTCACAACAGCTCCGCCCGAATCATTGGAGTGAGAGTTGAAGTTTCACATCAGAGCTGCAAATGTCACACGTGGAACAGCTTCGAGAAGAAATACAGTTCCTCATGTCCGAGGGGTATCAGTTTGGACTGTTTGTATTTACAAATTCATTCTTTCGATGTGTTAATTGTCTTAACCACTCGACCACAAGGACTCGGTGTCTGTTTAAATGTTGCTCAGTGAAAATTTCAATCTGCCTCCGCTTTGTAACATTCGGACACTTAATAACTGAACAGTCTCCACTCAAAAATACAGAAAGAAAATTCCTCTTGAACATTTTAAACCGGTTTTTATTTTCTCTGCACGATTTTAATATGAAGTCACGCAAGTAAGGTGAATAAAGTGGGCACTGATAAAAATGAGGAACTGAAGCACATTGACACACACAGCGGGACACTCACAGACATATACATCGACAGTGACAGAGGGCTAAGGAGAGACAAACACCCAGAAAGATAGGATTTCAGCAAACTCGCTCAGTTTTACTCCATTTCCGTCTGCAGATTTCGCAAATCCTTGCAGAAGAATGGAAATAAGAAAGCGAGGAAGTTTTTGTTTGATTCTATTTACCCGATAACTAATTCTGTTGGTCAAAATCGGGAATAATGAGAACCGCAGTCAGCAAAACAACATTGGGGAAACCCCGGTGGATGTCGGAACCATCGCCCTCAACACTCGTCCGCGACAAACAGCACTTCTTTCGGGAAAACATGTTCATATCAAATCAGAGCATTCAGGAGATGGCGTATTGGCATTGTCACTGGGCTAGAAACCCAGAGATAAAAGCAAAATACTGTGGATGCGGAAAATCTGAAGTGAAAACAGAAAATGCTGGAAAAATTCAGCATGTCTGGCAATATTTCTGGAGAGAGAAATGGAGTTAATGTTTCAATTCCGTGTGACTCTTCTTTGGAGCTTTTTGAAAGTCGCACACAGGGCCGAATGGCCTTTTTCTTTGCTGTAACTTTCTATAATTTGATATTTCCCAACACCACTTCTTTCACACTCATTCTGCCATTTTATAATCCACTTTTGCGAGTGGGTTCAAAGCTCAACTACGTGCACAGGACTGGAAGGAGCCTGCGGCTCTGGATAATCGGCACTCTGCACATTCCTGTCATCAGTGTCAGGACAATCAGGAAGATGAGATCCCAGATTATCTTTACCATGTCATCTGCAAACCCCTTCTTTCTAAAATCCTTGGGTCCCGCATTCTCTGTCCCTGCTTTCCAGGGAAAGCTTGGGTTCGTGAACTGACTGTGTCTGCATCAAGCAGCTAATTGACCTGGGAGCTGGATGGGCAGAGGGAGCTGGAGGCGAGGCAGGGACAGAAGCAGAAATAGATGCGACATTAAAGTGTTTAGAAGTGTTTAGAAGTGTGTCAGTTACTTTCAGTGATGAAAGTCTGCCATGTGTTCCCTTGTCAGTTTCACAACAGCCGCAGTGATCAGGTTGGTGGGTTTAGGAAATTGACAGTTACACATGAGCAGCTTGTGGGGATATTTCACCTCACTGTCAATTTCATGTTCCAGCTCACAGACACCGTTGTTGTAATTGACTTAAAAATTCATTCCATCTAAAATGGAAACATGGATAAAAGCAGCATCAATAAACCAACCTGAAACGGGTTTGGTCGTTTCCCTGGTGGTCTAGTGGTCAGGATTCGGCGCTTTCACCGCCGCGGCCCGGGTTTGATTCCTGGTCAGGGAATGCAGTTTTACTGATCTTGTGGAATTGTCAAAATGAGTATTAATTACTTATTGATTGAAAACATTTAGCAGCTCCACCAGAATCAGTTGAAGTTTCGCCTCAGAGCTGGAAATATCACACTGAGAACAGGTCGGGGACAAAGACAGAAGCGGAGTGAAAGAAGGACAAGAGAAGGGCTGATTGCAAAGCACTGGCCACAGGGATGGTGGTGCCAGGCAAAATATGGGTGGGAGAAGGGCAAATTCTGGTGCCTACTGTTTGCATTGACAAAAATATCACTCCTGATGGATCAACCAATCACAAGACTAGTTGAACGACATATTAAAGATGCCAATCCTTCACTGGAGCTCACCGCGACCAAAGAACAGTGTTATCATCAGCCTGTTATGTAACTTCTTGCAGTATATCTGCTGAACAATATAAGCTTATCACAGTTCTGTTTTCTTTACATTGAAATCCAGTGCGAAAATACGAGAAATTTCAAAGCTGAACAACGTAGACAAGACTGGAAGGAGTGTGTGACTGTGGATAATCGGCACTGTGCACATTCCTGTAATCAGTACCTGGGAGAATCAGGAAGATCCTGGTGTCTCTTTAGCCTGTTATCTGTAAACCGATCAAGTTGTTTATTACGTTTGCACTAACTGACTGTGTGTGGTCAAACAGCTCCTGGAAGGGCGGAGAGAGCTGGAGGTGAGATAGAAAGAGATGTGACATGGAATTGCTTTGAATCAGTGGTGAAAATCCGTCGTGTGCCAGTTTCAAAGGAACAGAGGTTGGTGGTTATTTGTTTGAAGGAAGCTGCACTCAACGTGCGGCGAGCCCATGACCTGAGATTAAGAACCTTTGATCTACCAGTTAAATTAGCCGGGCATACACAACATATGTATCCCATATCCCAACATACGTGGAGACAACTGTTGCTTTCCACCTGGAGCCTCAGCTTGTTCTGAATTTCAAAGTGTAGAATGTAATCGAACTACACAAGCCCCAAGGTTGCAATACATTCCTCTCAATCATCAATAATATCATTCACATCTTCCACTTCTTAGCTGCACCTCCTTCCAAACATTGCAAACTCCTCTTGCATCTTTCATCCTGATATTTTTCTCTAACATTTTCTGAAGCTGCACAACTAATGTGAATAGAGTTTGTGATGGTAAAAATGTGTTCACCTCCTCGGGAAACTGAATCACATTGACACACACAGAGGAACACACACAGGGATAAACACCGAGACTGACAGAGGGCAAGGGATTGTCTCTAAGGAGAGACAAACTCCCAGAAAGCAAGAATGACATCAAGTTTTGCTCCATTTCCACTGCAGGTTTCGTGAATGAACAGAAATAGGAAAACGCCCGCTTGTTTTGATGGATTTGATTCAATGTAACCGATAATTAACTCTGTAGACACAGAATAAAACCAGGAATAATGAGAAGCAGGAAACCCCAATGGATTTGGACTCTATCGCCTAAACACCCGGCTACGATGACTGCCCCTATGCACAGGGTAATTTTGTTGGTATAAAATTGTAGGCGGCCATAGCAGAGAAGGAGGACATTCGGCCCATCGTGTCCGTGCAGTCTCATGGAAGAGGAATTCAGCAATCCCGCCTTTTCTCTGCAGCCATTTATATTTTTATTGTCTCTCCTCAGTATTACTGTTAAAGTGAAACACCGCACACACCTGCTTACACTGTGAGCTGGCACCTTTTTGACCAACAGGGCAATTTTAGCAGCAGTGGGATTTGAAACCACATCTCAATAAAGAATGAGACCTTAAACCATTGACAACCACTACAGCTGCGCTACCGAGCTCATGATACTCCTCCACTTCACCTTGACTGGATCTGGACTCAATTGCCTGAACCACTCGGCCACGATGACTGGTCCTATGGATGGGTTAGTGTTGTTCGTATAAAATTATAGATGGCTACAGCAGAGGAGGAGGAAATTCGGCCCAGTCTGTCCATACCAGCCTATGGAAGAGGAATTTAGCTAATTCGACAAACCCACATTTTCCCCGCAGCCATTTATATTTTTATTGTGTCTCCTCGTTCTTCCTGTTAAAGTGAAACACCGCACACACCTGCTCTAACTGGGAGCTGGCACCTTTTCGACCAACTGCACAATTTTAGCAGCAGTGGGATTAGAAACCACGCCTCAATAAAGAGTGAAACCTTAAACCAGCACCTACAACAACTCAGCTGAATTACCGAGCTCAGGATGCCACTGCCCTTTGTTTTGTCTGTTGTTGCTCCTGAAACAGAACAGAAGCAAAGCAGCAACAATACGTCATAAGGCCCCACAAGCCTCCTCCGTCACTTTATAAGATCATGGCGGATCCCCAACCTCAACACCAATTTCTCACCCGATCCCGATCGCCCTTCATTCCCTTAGAGTCCAAAAATCAGGAGAAATTTTGGATGCTTCTTCTTCCATTAATTCGAGAGTTCTGTGGACACCTGGTTGAAATCAACAATAATAAGAAGCACAGTCTGTAAGATTTGAACTTTCCTCGGGAAACCCCAGTGGATTTTAAAAGCATTGTTTTCACCACTCAGTGAAGAGTGACACCTTCAACCACCTAGAGCGAATCTACCGAACTCAAGCTATTAGTGCCCAACACCTTGGCTGGTATTGCTACTCAAATAGAACAGGAGCAAAGCAGCAGGAACACTTCATAAGGTCCCATAAGCCTCCTCCGTCACTTAACAAGATCATGGCGGATCCCCAACCTCAACATCAATTTCTCACCCAATCCCGATCGCCCTTCATTCCTTTAGAGTCCAAAAATCAGGAGAATTTTTGGATATTTTTTCTTCCATTGATCCGGGAGTTCTGTGGACACCTGGTTGAAATCAACAATAATAAGAAGAACAATCGGTAAGGTTTGAATTTACCTGTGGAGACTCCAATGGAAATTAGAACCATCCATTTAAACACACGGCTACGGTGATTGACCAAGAAGCCAATGCTTTTCACTCATTCATCAAATAACACCATTCACAGCTTCCGCTTCTCAGCTGCACCTCCTTCCAAACATTGTGATCCCTTTTCCTCAGGATTTGTTTCTGGATTTAATGTTTAGCTGCTTTGTGGCCTCATTTTGAAATCAGAATCGCTTCAATATCCAACACAATTTGAATTGCAAACCTGACGGACAAACAATGGAAAAATGTCACTCAGTAACACAAATCCCATGATGCTCATTTTCAGATTCACAACAGTTAACTTTTCAATAAAATAAAGGAATTTTACAATGAAGACATTGAGAAAGTTTGTGTGACTTTTATTTGTGACTCACTCACTCGGGTATTCTGTAAATGCTGCTCGGAGGTTTCGTGAGCGTGATATAATCCACCTTTGTTTTCCTGAGCCTGTGCTCGGTGTATTGGGAGGTTTGGCCCGGGTATCTTGCGTCCCAGGGATGGGCAGTAACCCGCTGATTGAAGCTGCAGTTGCTGCTTTCTGCTGGCAGCGGGTGATTGGAGAGTGCGGGGCCGGAATATTGCTGCTTTTCTGCTTTTCCCTGTTTCACTCATTGTGGAGCTGAGGAAGAGAGAATCATTGATGGGTTTGTTTCAATCCAATAGCTTCATAAATTTCCAAAAGGTTAGATATCGTTACATGGTCAGTCTAATTGTTTTCTCATTATATTTGAAATTAATATTCGAAAAAAGGCACTTACTTGGGAGCTCACTTAATAACAGTGGAACTGGGAACATTTTGGGGGTCTTTCGTTTCAGCGCAAGTAGCCAATAACAGCCCGGAACTGTGTGATAATCAATGCTGATGGGGAGAAAACAGTGAAAGCTTCGCCCCTGAGTGGTTTCGAACCACCAACTTTTTAGTTAACAGCTGAATGCGCTGACCAATTGCGCCACAGGGACTAACGCAGACTTAAGCGAGTGAGTTAAAGCTTCAGATTGCTGCTACTGGAATGACAATTGTCTCTATCAGTTTTACTCTTACAAAATAAGGAGTGGGGCATTCATTGTGGATACATGGAAACAGTCTGATCCCAGCCACTGCAGACACATCCATGTCACCGGGAACCAGCTCTCCTACAACCGGTGCTATCTCCCTTCGAGCCTTTCGGTGCCTTGACTGTTACCAAGTATTCTGATTGTCCCGAAGCCGAAATTAGGTTTGAATTCCTGATGTGCAGTAACGAGAATCCTTTCAATGTCTCAGATCAGCTAATTTCACTGATAACATCAGAGTCAATGTTCCAGCGTCTTAAAGAAGGGAAAGGTGCCTTGACTGTCTCTGGTCAGTCTGACAGTTCACCCTTCAATCTCCCCTGATTCCAGTTTCTAAAGATTCACAAAGCTGGAGACTGGGTTTTCTGTTTTGGTTCCTTCGCCATTTTCCCACCTGCTAACTGACAATATTTTCCAAAATCTCATCTCAATCCCT
This sequence comes from Cetorhinus maximus, assembly GCF_964194155.1. Taxonomy (NCBI): domain Eukaryota; kingdom Metazoa; phylum Chordata; class Chondrichthyes; order Lamniformes; family Cetorhinidae; genus Cetorhinus; species Cetorhinus maximus. The sequence continues at coordinate 264,677 of NW_027596279.1, read as the reverse complement.
CAATGCAAGGCGCATCGTGTCCAGGGATGAGGAAATTCAGTTTTGTGGAGAGATTATAGAGACCGGGTTTGTTCTCTTTAGAGCAAATAAGTTTAAGTGGAGATTTCATGGAGCTATTCGAAATAATGTGGGTGGGGGCAGTGGGGACGGGCGGCTTGATGGCGCAGATGGGGAGAAAATGTTTCCACTGATCGGGATCAGTAACCAGAGGACTGGGATTTAAAGATAGTTAAGGAAAGACAGACTTGCATTTATACAGCGCTTTTCCTGACCAGCGGATGTCTGAAACCACTTTCAAGCCAATTAAGCACTTTTTGAAATTAAAACAGAAAATACTGGAGAAACTCTACATGTTTTGCTTTCCACAGACACTGTCAGACCTGCTGAGCTCTACCTACATTTAATGTTTTTATTTCAGATTTCCAATATTTTGCTTTTATTGAAGTTCCTTCTGAAGGAGAGTCATTGTTTTTATGCTGGAGCGCGGCAGCAAATCGCTGCTCAACAAACAACCAAAGCCAGGGACTTGACAATGCACAGATCTTCTTACCTTGGTTGAAGGATAAACAGCGACCAGGACACATGACTGCATCCTGCTCTCTTTAACAAACTTCAATCTGCAAGTTTTGGTGATGGTTCTGGCCAATTTCGAACGGGGCAACTCTTCACGTATGAGGTAAACATGATAACCACTGCATTGCAGAAACAGGGGACAGGAAAAAAGCTCAATGGGCCTCACTAAAATGTTAAGCGGTGACGTCATGCAGCAACACTTTGAGTCTTTATTTTGAAGAAATGGAATTCGGCTGTTCTCTTTGGGAATGCTGGAGACAGACTGATCAACAATGGCATCATCAAAAGGCACAGCTCTACAAGAAGCCCATAGTATCGATGTCAGATATCGAAAGAGCTTTCGATTTAATCTCAATTTCTTTGTCTCTTTCCATAACTCTGATTTTTTTTCTCCCTTTCAAATCATTGTCCAATTCCCTTTTGAAAACTCTGAGTTAAGAATTGAAAGACGTGTAGGAGCTGCTGCCGTGTCCATGCTCAGTGTGTGAAAATTAACAAAGTTTCCCTGACTCATTGAGATGAAGGGTTGGATTCGGAATTCTTTTACAATTATTCTGAATTCTTTTACAATTATTCAAATTTTAAAAATAGTTGATTTCAAGCCGAATTTTCAGAAAACAAATGTCTATTCTGACCAATCATCTCCTCATTTTCCTCAGTCGATACCTTTTACCAACATTTCATTGAGTAAACACGCACAATCACCACAGGAAAAAAAAGACATCATTTGAAACATTGAAATAGTGAAACATTGAAATAATGAAGTTAATAGTGGAGATGATTTCTGTATGTTACAAAGTGCAGGATGATCTGATTAACTGGCGGAGCTGGTTCGAGTTTCCCAATGACCTATTTCTGCTCCTTTGCTTCTGTTCTATTTCGATGATAATACCAGTGAAGGGAATTAGGAGCAAGTGTAGGTAACGTGGTAGTGTGGCCGAGCGGTCTAAGGCGCTGGATTAAGGCTCCAGTCTCTACGGAGGCGTGGGTTCGAATCCCACCACTGCCAATCGTTCACGTAATGTACCTTTTGGGAGCTGCAGCACCCCCATTCAAACCAACAGTTCAACAGATGCCAGCGGAGTGTGCGGTGTTTTATTTTGATGGGAAGAACGAGGAGAGGCAATATAAATATGAATTTCTGTAGGGAAAAGGCGGGGTGCGGAACTATAGTAGTTGACCTGCCCTTCCAGAGAGTCGACATGCTGAATGACCGTCTGATGTAGCCGTCTATGATTTTATACAAACATCATTAATTCAAATCTGGGGCTTGGATTCGTGACTGAGTGTTCAAGGCGGCATGTTTTGAATGCATTGGGATCTCCACAGGTAGGCTGGAATCCTGCCAATTACGCTTCTTATCATTCCTGAATTTTACAGTGTACCTGCACAATTAATTGTCCAAATAAGTTGAATAAAACCATCTAAAACCTCCAGCGTTCTCGAATGTCTATTCGCCTGCAAACATTCACAAAAGTTGTAGCGAGAAATGGAACAAAACGGAAACAGGTTGGTGTCAGGCTTGATTTCTGGGTATTTGTCTCTCCTTAGAGACAATCCCTTGCCCTCTGTCACTCTCGGTGTATATGTCTGTGTTTGTTCCTCTGTGTGTGTCAATGTGGTTCAGTTCTCCAAGAGCATGAACATCTTTTTCCCATCACAAACTTTATTCACATTGGTTGTGCAGTTTCATATCAAAATGTCACAGAGAAAAATATCAAGATGGAAGATGCAAGGGGAGTTTGCAATGTTTGGAAGGAGGTGCAGCTAACAAGTGGAAGCTTCAGCGAGAAGTTTTCTTCTCATTTAACACGAGATATGGAACCAGATCTGGGATGGATTTGTGTTGGTGTAAACAGTAAAGCCTCCCTTATTTCCGCTATATTTTGCCTTGCACAAACATTTCTCTGGTTAGGGCTTTGCAACCTATCACAGCCCTTCTCTCATTCCCTATCTTCACCTCTATATTTGTTCCCGACCTGTTGCACGGGTGACATTTCCAGCTCTGAGGGAGATCTCCAGCTCTCACTCCACTGATTCTGGCAGAGATGAGCGTCTTCTGTTTTTCATCAAGAAACAACTCAGACTCATTTTAACAGTTTGCACGAGGTCAGTAAATCTCCATTCCCTGACCGGGAATTAAACCTGGACCACAGCAGTGAAAGCGCTGAATCCTGACCACGAGGCCACCAAGAAAGCTGCCCACAAGCCTCACCACTTGGCTTATCTATGCTACCTGGGCTTTTTAGTTTTGTTTCAGACCTCTTTCACCAGAGACACATTTCATTAGAACAGAAGAACATTAGAAATAGGAGAGGGAGTCGGCCATTCGGCCCCTCAAGCCTGCCCCGCTGTTCAATATTATCATGGCTACTCTGCCCCAGGCCTCAACTCCTCTTTCCTGCCAGCTCCTCGTAGCCCTCAATCCCTGATATTTCAAAAATCTATCTACCTTCTCTTTAAATACTCTCAGTGAGCTACCCTCCACAACTCTCTTGGGTAGAGAATTCCAAACATTCACTACCCTCTGGGAGAAGAAATTCCCTCGCATCTCAGTTTTAAATGAGTGCCCCCTGATTCTGTAACTATGCCCCCTAGTTGTAGGTTCCCCCATGAGTGGAAACATCTTCTCAACATCTACCCTGTCAATCCCCTCAGAATCTTGCATGTTTCAATAAGATCACCCCTCAGTGTTCTAAACTCTAATGAATAAAGTCTTCACCTGCTTCACAGTTCTTGATTAGTCAACATCTTCATCCCAGTAATCAGCCTAATGAATCTCTTTTGAACTGCCGGCAATGGCAATATATGTTTCCTTAAATATGGGGACCAAAACTGTACACAGGACTCCAGGTGCGGCCTCACCAACACCCTGTACAGCCGTAAAAAGACTTCGCGATTTTTAAACTCCAACCACGAGCAAAACAGGCCAAAATTCCATTTAACTTCTTAATCACTTGCTGCACCTGCATGTCATTTTTGTGTTTCATGCATAGGAACACCCTGATCCCTCTGTGCTGCACTTTTTTGGAGTCTCCCTCCATTAAAATAATATTCTGCCTTTTGATTCTTCCTAACAATGTGTATGATCTCAAACTTTCCTACATTAAACTCCATCTGCCAACTTTCGCCCACTCACTCAACCTATCTATACCCCTTTGAAGATTCCTCAGGTCCTCATCACAACCTGACCTCCCACCTATTTTGTATCGTCAGAAAATTTGGATACATTACGCTCTGCTCCCTCCTCCGTGTCATTAATATAGATAGTAAATAATTGAGTCCCTGGGACTGATCCTTGTGGCACTCCACTAGTTACGGCTTTCCAATCTGAAAATTCCCGGCTCTCTGCCTTCTATGTGTTAAATTGGGCTCTTTACATTGCAGGGTTTGTGTAGGGTAATAGGGATCACGGTCTCTCACACACGGAAAGTTTCCCCGCTACATTGCAGGGTTTGTGTAGGGTAATAGGGATCACGGTCTCTCACACACGGAAAGTTTCCCCGCTACATTGCAGGGTTTGTGTAGGGTAATAGGGATCACGGTCTCTCACACGCGGAAAGTTTCCCCGCTACATTGCAGGGTTTGTGTAGGGTAATAGGGATCACGGTCTCTCACACACGGAAAGTTTCCCCGCTACATTGCAGGGTTTGTGTAGGGTAATAGGGATCACAGTCTCTCACACACGGAAAGTTTCCCCGCTACATTGCAGGGTTTGTGTAGGGTAATAGGGATCACGGTCTCTCACACACGGAAAGTTTCCCCGCTCGAAAAGGGGTAGAAGCATTAACAGAATTAAGTGTGAGGAAAGGTTGCATCATTCCCGTTTGTTGTTAAATAGTAACTGGATGCATCATCTCAAAACCATGTGACATTTATACTTCTCCAGGTTTCAAATGATATTCTGAAAAATGCATGGCTTGGAAGAAAGAGAGAAAGATTGGGACGGATTTGTTGTCAGGCCGTTCGCACCTGTGTGAGATGTTGAATGAGCTGCTGATGTGCTGTGTCATCTCATGATTCTAATGTTACATCAATTTCTCTGCCGCATGGCTAAGGTTTTCAGCCAAATTGTACTTCCACAAAACAAGGTTCTGAAGTGCTATAAGACAGCACAGTTTGACATTCTAGGTCGTTCTGCAAGTAGCTGCGTGTTGTTTTTGTAGTCGAGTGGTTATCACATTTGCTTTACACGCCGAAAGTTTCCTGAATTGAAGAACAGTGGAACTGACAACATTTGTGGAAAATGTTCTTACCGCCATTGACAATCTGGATCTGTGAGACACTGTATGTTGATGGGGGAAAAATGTTAACGGCTTCGCCTCTGAACCACCAAACTTTACAGTTAACAGCCGAACGCGCTGACCAATTGTTCTGCAGAGACTGATGCAACTTTCTGTGTTCTTTGTACAGGCACAGCCAAGTCTCTTTGAACATCAGCACAACTTTCTCACCTCTTCAAACATGTTCTGCTTTGTTGTTTTTTTTAAACTATTTTTACGACCAAGTGAGTAACTTCAGACTTTGCTACATTTTTCTCCATCTGTCATCTTGTTAGCCAATCACCTCTTACATAGTATAAAAACAGAAAATGCTGGCAAAACTCAGCAGGTCTGACATCATCTGTGGAGAGGGAAACCGAGTTAACGTTTCGAGTCCGTATGACTCTCCTTCAGACCTGAAAATAAATAGAAAGTGATGGAATTTATGCTATTCAAGCTGGGCGGGGAGGGGTCGCGGAGGGGGGCGGTGTAGGGAGGGTAGAGCAGGCGAGATTGGTCAGTGATAGGTGGGGGCGGAGGAGAGATTGACAAAGTTGTCATGGACACAAGACAAAGGGAAGTGTTAATGGTAGTGGTCAGGGCTGAAGAAGGTGCGGATAGTGGCATAAAAGTAAGAAAGCAGAATGTGTTAATAGCAGAACAAGGGTCAGCACTTTGTGAAAGAGCAACATAGAACAAGTAACAGATGGCTCTATTTTGGGCTGGGGTGGGGGGAAGTGCGGTGGTTGGGGGAAAAAAGGATAGAAAAGGGGATATAAGGGGGGATGAAATAATGAATAAATTAATGAAAATAAGTAAACAAAAAAAATACATTTTTATAGCGAGATTTTAAAAAGGGTGAAATTAGAGGAGAGAATTCACGGTCTGAAGCTATTGAACTCAATATTCAGTCCGGAAGGCGGTAAAGTGCCTAATCGGAAGATGTAGTGTTGTTCCTCCAGTTTGTGTTGAGCTTCACTGGAACATTGCAGCAGCCCAAGGAAGGACATGTGAGCTTGATAGCAGGGTAGGGTGTTGAAATGGTAAATGACAGGAAGGTCTGGGTCATACTTGCGGACAGACCGAAGGTGTTCCACAAAGTGGTCACCCAGTCTGCATTTGGTTTCTCCAATGGAGAGGAGACCACATTGGGAACAGCGAATGCAGTGGACCAAATTGAAGGGGGTGTAAATGAAGCGCTGCTTCACCTGAAAGGACTGTTTTGGCCCTTGGAAATTGAGGAGGAATTCCCCTAAAGGGCCAACTGTCAGTTGTTCTTTCACAGAGTGCTGAACCTTGTTCTGCTATTCACACATTCTGCTTTCTTGCCTTTCTGCCACAATCGGTATCTTTATTCGCCCTTCCCACTATCATTAACACTGCCTTTGTCTTGTGTCCCTGACTCCTTTGTCAACCCTTCCTGAGCCCCCACCTATCGCTGACCTTCCCACCTGCTCCACCCAACCCCTCGTATAACAATATAAACTCCATCACATTTCTGCTTCTCTTTCGATCTGAAGAGTCACAAGGACTCGAGACATTGACTCTGTTTCTCTCTTCACAGATGCTGTCAGATGGTGAGTTTTTACAGCATTTTCTGTTTTTAATACAGATTTCCAACATCCGCAATGTTTTAACTTATTAAATTGCTTCTTCTATATTGTTCTGCAGTCTCTCAGCTTTCCACATAATTTTGCCATCTCTGCTGAAGGTTACGCATAGGTTCAGGAAAGGATGGAACTCGCGCCCCCTGACGTACAAGATGAGTGCTATAACCACTGAGCTATGGAGCCACCTAATAACCTAAGCTAACGGAAAATCGACCATGTTCAGTAAAACGAGGCAGACGTTGAAGTTCCAGGTGGATGACATTTGATAGACCTGGAAATGTCTGAGATGGAGAACAGGAAGTTAAAAGATGCGACATGAAAGTGGCAGAATTTGATGTGTGTCAGTTACTTTCAGTGATGAATTTCTGCCGTGTGTTGCCTTGTCAGTTTCACAGGGCCGCAGGGATGAGGTTGGTGGCACCTGGTTAAAATGAGGAATAATGAGAACTGTAGTCATCAGGATTCAAACCTACAGGGGGAAACCCCAATGGATTTGAAATCCATCACCTTAAACATTCAGCCACGACTAACAGCAGCTTTCGAGCTCAGATGTGTTCTTGTCAAATCAGAAATGGCTGCAAAATAAGTCACTCGGCCCGTCGTGCCTATGCTGGCTCTCTGGAAGAACAACTCAACCAATTCCACACACCCGCCTTTCCCCCACAACAATTTATATTTGTATGGCCTCTCCGCGTTTTTCCAAACAAAATAAAGTTCACAACCCGCCCTGTATTAAACTAGAATCTCCTCTTGTTCTCCGAAAGGGAATTCCTAAAGTTCCCCAAAATGGGAATATGACTTAAACTGTGGCAGCGCTGGGATTCGGATCCACCCCTCGAGGGACTGGAAGGAACCCAAGTCCAAATCTTCATGTTACTGGGTCGGGGAAACTTTGTTAATTAAGTGAAACTGTGCATGGATTCTGCAGAAACTCCTTCTTCAAAAGTGAATTAGACAGTTACTTGAAGTAGAGAAAAATTAGGCTTATGGAGAGAGAGAAGTATATTGAGACGGATTGGTTCCTCTTTAAAAAGGAAACGGGCACAGAAGAGATGATCTAATGACCATCCAACCTGCTGTAACATTTGATGATGACATTGTTGATCAGTCTGTCTCCAGCATTCCTAATGAGAACAGCCGAATTCCATTTCTTCAAAACAAAGACCCAAAAATGCTGTTGCGGAACTGCATTGTAGTCAGATGTACTGGGCTTCTTCCCAATGGAGTTTCTGTAGTGTAGTGGTTATCACGTTCGCCTTTCACGCGATAGGTCCCCGGCCCGAAACCGGGCAGAAACATTACCACAGCTTACACATTTAAGTAACAGGAAAAGCTGCGTTGCTCCTTCTTGTTGTTGAATATTAGCTTAATGCAGTGTCTCACAGCCGTATTGCACTTGCTCTTCGCCTTATCTGTTCGAACTCACCGGGTAACAGGAGAGTTGGCGATTTCTGTCTTTTTTTGTTGTTTAATGATCCAATGACAACCCGGGACTGTGAGACAATGAATGCTTCTCCAGCTAACAGCAATCGCTGTTGTCATTGGCTAAAGAAGTCGGTTGTGTTCTAGAGAAACGTGTCATTTTGTCGGAGAAAAGTGTCTCTGTTGAAAGAGGTTTGAAATGGAAATAAAAGGCACAGAAAGCATGGATAAGCTGGGCTGTAAAGCTGCATACCTGGGGGTCTAGTGGTTAGGGTTCGGCGCTTATAAATGTCATGAGAATGATTAATATAAATATGCATTACTTCTTGATTGAAAATTGAAAGCGCATATCAGTTCCACCTGAATCAGTGGAGTGAGAGCTGGAGTTTTGCACCAGCGCCGGAATTGTCAGCCGTGCAACAGGCCGCGAACAAATACAGAGGTGAAGATAAGGAATGAGAGAAGGGCATGGCAGGCTGCAAATCACTGACGAAAGAGATGGTGGTTCACGGCAAAATATAATGGTAATAGGGGAGATTTCACTGTTTACACCGACACAAACCTCTCCCAGGTCTGGTTCCGAATCTTGTGCCAAATGACAAAAAAATTCTCACTGAATTTACTCAGTCCCATGACGTCAGAGGAGCTGAACACAAGGGAAGAAGGTGGATTTTGCTGGAATGGGTTGAAGATGATAGAATGACTGTGAAGGCAGCAGCAGTGGGGATGGAAATGAAACAATTATAGAAAGTTACTTTGAAACGGTAGTTGTGATTGGTTGATCAAGAGTGATATTTTTGCCAGTTTGAACAGCAGGAAGATAAATCTGTCCCATTCCCACCCACATTTTGCACCATCATCCCTTTCGTCAGTTTCTGTCTCAGGCCTTGTAACCTATCACAGTCCTTCCGTTTTGTCCTTTCACTCCCCTTCGCCTCTGGACTTGTTTTCCATCTGTTACATCTGTGACTTTTCCAACTCTGATGAAAGATCATCCAGCTGGAAGATTAACTCTCTTTCTCACTCCACAGACGCTGCCAAACCTGGTTTCATTTAATCAGGAATTTCTGTTCATTGTGACAGTTCACACAGTGGTAAGGAAAAGGTTTTCCTTGACCGGGAATTGCCAGTGAAAGCACCATATCCTCAGAACTGAACAGTCACAACTTCCAGTGAAGTAGAGGGCAATTTTAATGCAGAAACAACCAAATCGATTTTTCACAAAGTGGGAAGGAGAAAGACTCAGTTTGAGCGGTGATACTGCTGGAGCAATGGAGAGCTGGGGATCACCCATGGAAGCTGCAAAGTTTTCAGGAATAATGGCGCCTAGCGTGGGGCTCAAATAGATGGCCCCGGAGTTTAGAGTTTCATGCTCTATCGATTGAGCTAACCGGACCAGCATTTAAAGCCGTTCATATTCCAAAATACAGGGATAGAAATCCTGATTTCCAGTTGGTGTCTCAGCTTGTTCTGAGTTTAACTCATGTGAATAAAGCTTGTGATGATAAAAATGTGTCCATTCCCTTGGGGAACTGAAGCACATTGACACACACAGAGGATTACAGATAGACATTTACACTGAGAGTGACAGAGAACGAAGGAGAGGCAAACACCAAGAAAGCAAGGGCGACGCCAACTTCGCCAATTATTGTTCCTTTCCAGACTCCAAATTGAGTGAATGTTTGCAGATGAACGGAAATGAAGAAGCACAGAAGGGAAACAGGTAAAGCACACGGGAGTGTTTGGAAGGCTTTTATTCAATTTAACCAACTAACCCTGGAGGCATCTAAAGGAAGATGTGCAGTCAGCCAGACTCAAACCTGCTTCAGGAGACCCCAATTGATTTCAAGCCCATCACTTTAAACACTTGGCCCCGACCACAGGCCTTATGGTGATTTTAATGTTGTTCATATAACATCCCAGAACTGTTCTAGTAGTGATAGGGAGCATTCGGCTCCACATCTTCCCGGTCACCCTGCAATTTACACTGACACTCCTTGTTCTTCCTACCAAAATGAAGATCTTAAAAGGACGCCGACTTCGAGCCGATTCTGAGATGATGTGACTGAAAGGGCAACACACACAGGAGACTGGAGCCTAAACCCAAACCCCTGAGACCGCTCGGCCATGCTATCTCCACTCAATGCACACTAACCATTGCCTTGAGTGGTGTTTGCACTGAATTACAACATAACCAACATAACCAAGATAGTCCATTTTACCCCCCGAGCCCCTCATAGTATCATAGTTTCAGGTCAAAAGTTACCCCACAGATAGAGGCCATTCAGCCCGTGTCATAGCAACATAGGGATCAGGAACAGGAGCAGGAATAGGCCATTCAGCACTTTGAGTCTGTTCTGCTGTTCAATAAGGTCATGACTGATCTGGTTGTGGGCTCAACTCCAATTTCCTGTCAGCCCACCATAACCCTTGACTCCCTTGTCTATCAAAAATCTGTCTAAGTCTGCCTTGAATAAATTCAATGACTCAGCCTCCAATGCTTTCTGGGAAAAATAATTCTACAGACTAACAACCCCCCGAGAGAGAAAAAAAACTTCTCATCTCCGTCTGAAAAGGGAGACCTCTTACTCTTCTGGAAACTAACTCGCCTGGTCCCACTCCCTCGCCTTTTCCCCGGAGACCTGGATTTTCTGTCCAATCCTCTTTTGAAATCCACGATTGAATCTGCCTCCCCCACACTCTCAGGTAGTGCATTCCAGATCCTAACCACTCGCTGTGTCACAGAGAAACCCCTTTAGAATTATTGGCTTCGGGACAATCAGAATATTTGGTAACAGACAAAACACTGAAAGTTTCAAAGGGAGACGGCAACTGTTGTAGGAGAGCTGGTTCCGGTAACATGGATGTGTCTGCAGTGGGTGGGATCAGGCAGTTTCCATGTATCCACAATGAATGTCCCAAATTTAATTTTGGGAGAATGAAACTGACAGAGAACAATTGTCATTCTGGTAGCAGCAATCTGAAGCTTTAACTCACTGACCCCCTGCTTTAAGGGATCTCTAAGAGTCAACTTTCATCAGTCTCTGTTACACAATTGATCAGTGCACTCAGCTGAGAACTGAAAAACATCGGTGGTTTGAGGCCACCCAGGGGCGAATCCGTCGTCGTTTTCTCCCCATCAACATTCATTCCCACACAGGTCTGGCTGGCTCTGTGGATCTGAAACTACAGGAAAATATCGCCCAACGTTGCAAGCTCGACTTTTACCCACTGAGTTCCCGCATCAATCTTCATATCTGAACATTCATTTCAAAGAATATTCTGAATATTCATTTTAAAGAAAATAAACCATCATGTACCTCCATCTAGCCAAATAGAAATCGATGAAGTTATTGGATCAAACAAACGCATCAAGTTTTCTCTCTTCCTCAGCTCCACAGTGAGTGAGACAGGGAAATGCAGCAATTATGCAGCCCAACACTCTCCAATCAGCCGCTGCCAGAAGAAACATTTTTTTAAAACTGTTATTATTTTGCTGAATTTTATTATGAGAAAGAGTGAAGAATCAGGGAGGTGGTGGCTTAGTGGTATTGTCACTGGGCTAGTAATCCAGAGACACAGGGTAATTCTTTGGGGGCCAGGGTTGGAATCCCACCTGGAATTGAAAGTCTAATGGTGACCATGGAACGATTGTCATAAGAACTCATCTGGTTCACTAATGTCCTTTAGGGAATCAAGAATGACAGCAACCTGGTTCTGTGTTTGTTTTATTTTCCAGTGCTAGTTTCATGACAGTTTTCGTGAATGAACGGAAATATGAAAACTCTCGAATGTTTGGTTGGAGTAGATTCAATTTAACTGATAATTAACTCTGTAGACAGCGAGTTAAAACCAGGGAAAATGGGAAGCGGAAAACCCCAATGGATTTGGACTCCAACGCCTTAACCACTCGGCCACGATGACTGGTCCTCTGCACAGTTTAATATTGTTGGTATAAAATCATAAATGCCTACAGCAGAAAAGGAGTAAATTCGGCCCATCGTGTCCGTGTCGGCTCTCTGGAAGAGCAATTCAACTAATTTCATAATCCCACCTTTTTCCCACAGCAATTTATATCGACCCTGTCCCTCCTCGTCCTTCCTGTAAAAATGAAACACCCGCATACATACCCCTAAATAAAATTTGTGCTGGCACGTGTTCGACCTGCTGTTCAAACGGCTCATGTACAACTTACAATTTCCTAAACCCACCAACCTCATCACTGCGGCTCCTGTGAAACTGACAACGGAACACACGGCAGACATTCATCACTGAAAGTAACTGACACACGTCAAATTCTAAACGCTTCCATGCTGCAGCTGTTTCTGCTTCTATCCCTGCCTCGCCTCCATCTCCCTGTGCCCGTTAAACTCCCAGGTCAATTAATTGTTTGATGCAGGCAAAGTCAGTTCACGAACCCAATTTTTCCCTGGAAAGCAGGGACAAGGAATGTAAGACACGAGGCTTTGAGTTGGGATGGGTTGACAGGAGCTCATTTTCCTGATTGTCCGAGGTAGTGATTGCAATAATGTGCACAGTGTCAATTATCCACAGCCAGACTCTCCTTCCAATCTTGTGCACCTTGTTAAGCTTTGAAACTGTTAATATTTTCACACTGGATTTCAATGTGAAGAAAGCGGAGCTGGGAGGAGTTTATGTTGTTCAGTCGATGTACTGCAAGAAGGTACACAGCAGGCTCATGATAAAAGTGCCTATTTTGAAAGGGATGCTCCATCTCCATATCATTATGGTTATCCAGAAGCCCTGTAAAAGCTGCAAGAAAGATTTACTGGAGTGATGCCAGAACTGAAAAGTTATAACATTCAAGAACGATTGAACAGGTTAAACAGGTTTTCTCTGGAAAGCAGGGTGAGGGATGACTTGATCGAAGCTGTTAATATTAGAAAAGTGTTTGGAAGATGTTTCCACTTGCGGATAGACAAGAATCAATATAACTTAGTCACCAATAAATCCAACGTTCATTTCAGAAGCAAAATCTTTGACCAGAGATAAAGGCTGAAAATGATAGAAATACTCGGAATATCTGGGAATTTCGGTGGATTGAGAGTCAGAGTTACGTTTTCAGGTCTGTGCACTGACTCAGTACAACCCTGCTGAAAAGTCACACACCTGAGAGGAAAAATATGTCCCTCTCCGCTGACGTTACCAGTCCTGTTTCGAATTCCAAAATGTCATGTTTTTATTTCAGATTTACAGCATCGTTTTTCTCTTTTCCTTGGATGAAAATGTAGAACACAATTCCAGAAGAATTTGAGATCCAAGTCTGAGCTGCACACTCCTGGGTAAAGTCAAACGTTGAAAACATTATTCACCAGCTAAATGTGGAAATGATTCACTTGATCATCTGATGAGTTGACACAGCAGCAGTCACATCTGATGGAGAAAATTCTGGTAGTTCTTGTGTGCAAAGTTTGGTCACCAGTCACCAGAGGCTTTAAAAGTTCAAAAGATTTAAGCCGCAATAGGCACATTCTTACTGGCAAGACGGAGTTTAAATGTTTAGTGTGTGGAAAGAAAAATAATTTATTTGCCTCACCTGCAAAGAATCCAGTGAATTGACATCTAGCTGTAAGGGTTTGTTCTGTTGTTAATTGCACCCAGGACAGAAGTGTGGTAGAGGCATGTGCACTTTGTTATCTCAATTGATATAATAATTTAATATGTTGACCCTAAATCTCCAGTCATTATCGGATCATTAAACAGTATCGGCTTCTAATGGCGGAGCTGTCACCCAGCATTCACAGCGGGAAAGAATATGCCTGATACAGTTCTGCTGAAGGGCCATGAGGGCTCGAAACGTTGACTGATTTCTTCTCCGCCGATGCTGCCAGACTTGCTGAGTTTTTCCAGGTAATTCTGTTTTTATTTTGTTTTGGATTTCCAGCATCCGCAGTAGCTTTTAGCTTTTTGTTTTTATCTGCCTGATACAGAGTTCGGCGTTCGGCGCATGCAAATTGCGTAGTGTTATTGTACATGCGCATTGTTGTCTCCTACCTGCGCATGCGTGGTTCTGTCTTGTGACCAGAGCAGCAGAGAGCGGTAAGCAAATGGCGACAGCAGCAGAGCAACAGAGTTAGTGGGTGGGCGGGAGGAATGGAGCCAGCGGAGTGGGCAGGCAGGTTTCATAAACACTTGTTGCAGGCCGCAGAGCCTTAATCAGAAACTATCGGCCCCATGTTTGCAGTGAACAGACCGGAAATGGCTGGGTCTCTCCCTCTGCTCGGCCCGGGGGAGCGGCTGTGTAGCAGGGCGCATGCGCGGTTATCCTGGTCCAGGTAGCAGGAGGAGCGAATGTTGTGCATTTCTATCCTGAACTCTCAGGGATGGATTTTGGAAACTCCTTTTACAGGGGGTTAGAAGGGGAGAATTTACACACAGCAAACTCAAACCAAGAGGAATTTTTATCTCTTGCAATTTCTATCCTGCACTGACAGTGATGGATTTTTTTTATAATCTCCTTTTTACAGGATGTAAAATGGGAAGGATTTACAGATGGGAAACTGAAACCAAACATCACATCAAGATCCAACAGAGTCACTCGATTCATCAGCCTCTGACTGTGAGCATTGAGTTCCAGCTCACTCAATCACTCACTGTGTAATTTTTTTTTCCTCACTCCCCCACCACCACCCCACCCCCCGCCCTGCAGATCTTTCCTCAAATCTTAAATCTGTGTCTGTAATCCTTTTATGATCAACTAATGTGAACATCATTATGTACCTTATCTCAACCTATCATAAACTTATACACCTCCATAAAATCTCCCCTCAACCTACTTTGCTCCAAGGAGAACAACACCAGTTTCTCCAAACTAACCTTACAACTAAAATCCCTCATCCCTCGAACCATTCTGGTTAATCTCCTCTGCACCCTCTCAAGGACCCTCACATCCTTCATAAAGTGAAGTGATCACTGGTTTGCACAGACCCAGATGTTCCGTGCCCATGTGTGTGACACCATTACACATCAACAATTACACGGCGAAATCATCCCGCACCCTGGGCGTTTCCGCAGCTGGAAGATTTTTATCTGATTCCAGTGCTTCTGATATCTTTCCAGCTGCAGGACCCAGCAGGACATTTTAAATTTAAAAACTGTATTCTTTCAGAGTTGAGTATTTTTGACTATTCATCTGCAGTTGAGAGCTTTTAGTGCTGTGCTCTGTTATCTGTTTCATGGCTCTAGGGTTGGTGTGGTTCCTTTACTGTGGATCTGAATCCATGTCCATCTATTGCTCTTTTTCATCCTCTGCCCTCCCTGATCACCTCTCTGCCATTTTCTAACTTTCTCTGTCACTAATTACGAGTGTATTTTAACTATGTTTAGGATTTTACTGTTCCTTCTGCCAACTGTGTCTAAATGAGGTTTCCACTGCTGCCCATCCCCTGACCATGTGCTGCTGGCTTACCAGCTTTATCTTCCCACAGTATCTTTCAGGAATTGTTTTTCCTGTGCTACAGTCCATTTCTCTTCCACTTTAGTGCCTGTGTTGACCATCAAATTCTTCCCACCCTGAAATGGTAAATCATTAATTCTATTGTGTAACGGAACGTACCAAGGTGTTTCACAGAAGTGTTAGAAAGCAACATTTGACACTGAGCCACATGAAGAGATATCAGGGCAGATGTACAAAAGTTTACTGAAAGAGGAAGGTTTTATGGATTATCTTAAAGGAGGAAAGTGAGGTGGAGAGGTTTAGGGAGGAAGTCCCGGAGGTTGTGGCCCTGGCAGCTGTTGGGGGAGACACGAAAAGTGGAGCAGTCAAAATCAGGAATGCTGAGCAGGTCGGAATTAGGGAAGTGTAGATATCTCAGAGGGTTGTGATGCTGGAGGAGATTACAGAGGTAGGGAGCGAGAGACCTTGGAGGAATTTGAAAACGAGGATGAGAAATTTAAAATTGAGGTTCTCCTTAACCCACAGGCTTTGTAAGTCGGTGGATACAGGGGTGATGGCTGAACAAGACTTGGTGCGAGTAAGCAGAGTTTTGTATTACAGGGAGGTTGAATGTGGGAGGCTGGCCGGGAGTCTCTTACGATAGTTACGTCTAGAGGGAACAAAGGAATGGATGACAGATTGAGCAATTACATACAGGGCTATGCGGCTAGTGTGGGAAAGGACTTTGATCGGATTGAATGGCAGAGCAGGCTCGACGGGCTGAAGGGCCTACTCCTGCTCCTATGTCCCTATGAATGTCTGGTTCAGCCTCAGACAGTTGTCAGGGAGAGCGATGGAGCTGGTGGTCAGGGAGTGGAGTTTGTAGCGGGGACTGAAGACAAAGGCTTCAGACTTCCCAATATTGAAATGGAGGAAATTTCTGTTGATCCAGACAAGTCAGGATGATGTGTGACTAGGAAGGGATCTTGGAGATGATGGTGTTCACATACACCTGCGACCCTGTTCCTTTAGGTGGTGGAGGTTGAGGTTTCTGGAGACTTTGTCAAAGTTCTTGTTATGTTGTAGGTATCCCTTGACACCCTGCCTCTCCCACTTCTGTCTCCCTCTCCTCCCTTGTAGGCCAGAGTCTTGTGTAGGCCCAGACTGGGTGGCAGGTTCCATTCCCTGAAGTATATTAGTGAACCAGTTGAGTTTTTATGACAATCCAGCAGCTTTCATGGTCACTTTTTTCTCGTGCCGGCCCCACAAATTCCCAGATTCATTCAGCTCAATTTCACAACCTGTCTTTGTGTTTTTGTGGGTTGTCTCTCACTCCTTTTTTTCTGTTTTAAATCAGTTTCACAGGGTATTAGAAGGGGAGGATTTGCAGTCAGGAAACTGAAACCAAACATCACATCAGGATCTATTGAAACCTAAATATCATCGGATTTTGAACATGGAAGGAAAAGGCACCGTTCACAATAGGGAGATACCGTGGAAATGTGGGGATTGTGGGAAGGGATTCAGATACCCGTCTAAGCTGGAAACTCATTGCCGCACTCACACTGGGGAGAGGCCATTCACCTGCTCCCAGTGTGGGAAGGGATTCAGTCAGTCATCCAGCCTGAAGACCCACCAGCGAGTTCACACTGATAAGAGGCCTTTTAAATGTTCAGACTGTGGGAAGTGCTGGAAAGGGTCTGAGGAACTGATGCGTCATCAGCGTGTTCACACTGACGAGAGACAGTTCAGGTGCTCTCACTGTGGGACTGGATTCAGATGTTCATCTCATCTCACAGAACACCAGCGAACTCACTCAGGGGAGAGGCCGTTCACCTGCTCTGAGTGTGGGAAGGGATTCACTACCTCATCCAGCCTGCTGAGACACCAGCGAGTTCACACTGATGAGAGGCCCTTTCAATGTCCAGACTGCGGGAAATGCTATAAAAGCTCTGGGGCGCTGATGTGTCATCAACGCATTCACACTGATGAGAGACCGTTCAGGTGCTCTCACTGTGGGACTGGGTTCAGGTGGTCATCTCAACTCACTGTACACCAGTGAGTTCACACTAGGGAGAGACCGTTCACCTGCTCTGAGTGTGGGAAGGGATTCACTCAGTCATCCAGCCTGCTGACACACCAGCGACTTCACACTGGGGAGAGGCCATTCATCTGCTCCGAGTGTGAAAAGGGATTCACTCAGTCATCCTATCTGCTGACACATCAGCGAGTTCACACTGGGGAGAGGCCGTTCAACTGTTCCGGGTGTGGGAAGGGATTCACTTGCTTATCCCATTTGCTGAGACACCAGCGAGTTCACACTGGGGAGAGGCCATTCACCTGTTCCAGGTGTGGGAAGTTATTCACTTGCTTATAGCATTTACAGAGACACCAGCGAGTTCACAAGTAACTACACTGATTAGATGTTGTTGTGAAATCACATCCAGGACTGAACCATGTTCATTGGGGTCTCTTTCTGCTGATGTTAATAAACTCCAGGTCAGATATCGGGAATAATATTCTGAATAAAAGTCAAATAAATCAGCTTTGTGTTAAACTCAGCATGTATCAAGTGTTTTTAATCTATCAGACACAAGTTAGTTCCTTTTGAAGGGCTCTTCCTCACCCCCGTCTCCTCCATCCTCACCTCCAACAACAAGTGTGAGGAGCTCATGGGGCAGAAAATTACGCTCGGTGGGCGAGCGTCCCGATCATCGCACAGTCCCGCAATATTTCACCAACAAATAAGAAGCCTGTAAGGCCACTAAGAAGTTAATTAAATTGAAATTTACGCTGCCCATCGAACCTAATGGTTGGCGGGCGAGCGAAAAGGCCAAGCGGCCTTTACCTTTTTCAGGAAACCTCATCCACGGGCAGGACGAGGTCACCTGAAGCAAATCAAATTTTACACTTGAATTAAAAGTATGAAACAAAAACTGAAAATGCTGGAAAAACTTAGCAGGTCCTACCGCGTCTCTGGAGAGACAAACAGAGTTTTGCTTCTTTGCAAAAGTATTTTGCAGTATTTTGCTTTTATCGTATTTAATTCACTGCCACTTCTCTTCCAGGAATGCCTACCTTGAAGAAGTACAGCTCTGCAGTATTTTGCTTTTATCTTATTAATTAAAAACATGTCCCTGCTCATGTGACAGAGTGATATGAGGGGACATGTTTCATAACATGTATAAAATCTTTAATATATATTTTTTCAAATCAATCCATCTCCCTGAGACAGCTCTCTGCCTCAGGGAGATTATGTAGCTCGCTCTCGTGTGCATGTACAAAGGTCACACTCGCCCAGCTCGCACTCCACCCCCCGCCCGCACAGGCAGCGCTGAGCACTGCTGCTCACGTTTCACACAGCGCAGGCCTTAATTGGCCCCCAGCATGAATTTGCCTTCCGGGCCTGATTGCAGGCAGTGGTCAGCTTCCCAACTGCCCCACTCGCCCCCACCGAGCCCGCACGCCAAGGGCAAAATTCTGCCCATGGCGCTTCTTTGTCACTAAGATTGAGACAATCCGATCAGCTGCCTCTGCTGCTTCCCTCCCTTCCACTCGCCCACCGGGACAAACTGTCTCTAAAGCTCCCCCGTGTCTGAGCCCTGAACCCACATCTTTATCCAGTTTCTCTCCCACCTCCCCTCATGACCTCTCAGTGCTCATCTTGTCAATGAGACCCACTTTCTGCTGTAGTGAACCCACTCTCGCTGAACTACTGATCACCCAACTTCTCCATGTCAGCTGATATTATTCAGATGTTTGTCTCTCTCGCCCCTGGTACTGTATCAAAGTGCTTATCCCACACCCAATACTGAATGAGTAGAAATTTCCTCAATTAAAAATTGAAGACAAAAGCCATTGTCTTCAATCACCACTACAAATTCCATCCCATAACTACTGCGACCATCCCGATGAGTTATCATAAGGGTACATTGTCCTATGTTTATCAAGCCAGGAATCTTTCTTCCTAAACAAGGGAGAAGAAGAGAGAGAGAGCTATTCTTGTAATGTTCAATCAATTTCCGAAGATTTTATAAGGTTAATTAGACAGTGATTTCTCACAGATCTCCCCACCTTGAGAAGGGAATATCCTTACTGATTTCTCACAACTGATTTCTGACTAACCTCACTATTTCTAAGCCCTGAGCTTGTTTTCCTAATTTCTTGATGACAAACTGTAGATAACATACTAAAGCTACTAGAATGATCAGAATCAGCAACACAAACCCTTGAGCTGCCACCAAGAGTAAATGTCAAAACTTTTCCACTAAAATGTGATAACTATCAACTTATATTCATCCTCCTCACCTGCCGATCATCTCTCACAATTCTAAATTATAGACATGTTGTAATTACATCTGGTTCAAACAAAAGTTCATGCAAGGACTTTAAAGATTCTCCAGCTCTGTTCACCTACACCCATTTCGTGGATATTTTCTAAATCCAGATTCTATTTCCTTCTTCAAATTAATTTGACTCACTTTGATATGTTCAATGTGGTTAATTCTTTCCTGAATGTTTGAGAGACAATTTTTCTGTGGAATATGTGTTAATGTCTTGATAATTTAAAACGTTGTTTCATTCTAATGGCCACAATAATCACTCATGTTCTGTTTTTTTTATTCATTCATGGGATATGGGCTATACTGGCTGGGCCAGCATTTATTGCCTACCCGTGGTTGCCCTTGAGAAAGTGGTGGTGAGCTGCCTTCTTGAACCACTGCAGTCCATGTGGTGTAGGTACACACACAGTGCTGTTAGGAAGGGAGTTCCAGGATTTTGACCCAACGACAGTGAAGAAATGTTTCCATATCAGGATGGTGAGCGACTTGGAAGGGAATTTCCAGGTGGTGGTGTTCCCATCTATCTGCTGCCCTTATCCTTCTAGATGGTAGTGATCATGGGTTTGGATGGTGCTGTCGAAGGAGCCTTGGTGAATTCCTGCAGTGGTCATCATCAAAGCCCATCTACTCTCATCCATCTTCCACCACTTGGCCCGTAGCCCTGTAAGCTGTGGTGTTTCAAGTGTTCATCTAAATACTTCTTAACTGTTGTGAGGGTTCCTGCCTCTACCACTCCCTCAGGCACTGAGTCCCACATTTCACCTGGGCCTGGGGATTTATCCACTTTTAATGCCGCCATTAGAGACTGAGTCTCAGTTAATCATTGTCTGAATCTGGGGAAGGGAGGGACAGATTCTGTTAGCAAATGGAATGAAAAACAACAAAGACCAAGTTCCAGCTCATACCATTCGCACCTTATGATAACATAGTTATGGGATAATCTTGAGGATGGATAGAATTGTATTAGAAGCATTTCAGGGAAGGTTCACTCAGTTGATTTCTCGGATGAAAGCGTTGTCTTTCTTTTAAAATTCATTCTCGGGATGTAAGCTTTGCTGGCAGGTTCCAGATAGCCCACACACTCTGGGTGAAAAGAAAATCCACAAATCCCCTCGAAACCTTCTGCCCCTTACCTTAAATCTATACCCCCTGAGTATTAACCGCTCCACTAAAGAGAAAAAATTCTTCCTATCCACCCTATCTATGCCCCTCATAATTTTGTGCACCTCTATCAGGTCCCCCCTCAGCCTTCTCTGCTCTGAGGAAAACAATCCCAGGCTATCTAGTCTCTCTTCATAGCTGAAATGCTCCAGCCCAGGGAACATCCTGAGTGAATCTCCTCTGCACCCTCTCCAGTGCATTCAAGTCCTTCCTGTAGTGTGGCAAACAGAACTGCACAGAATACTCCAAATGTGGCCTAACTAATGCTTTATACTGCTCCATCATAACGTCCCTGCTCTTACGTTCAATGCCTCCACTAATATGTCGACAATGTCTGACACAAAGCTGATTTATTTAACCTTTATCCAAAATTTTAAACTCCAGCTCAGTTACAGGGATTATTAACATCAGCAGAAACAAAGCCCAGCTGTTGGAAACAGCATGGTTCAGTCCTGGATATGATTAACAGCAGCAATAACAGCAGAGTCCAACCCTGGGAGTCACTTGTGAATACAATGGTGTGTCTGCAGGGTGGATGAATGACTCAATCCCTTCCCACACACGGAGCAGGTGAACAGTCTCTCTCCAGTGTGAACTCGCTGGTGTTTCAGCCGGAGGGATGGGTGAATGAATCCCTTCCCACACACGGACCAGGTCAATGGCCTTTCTCCAGTGTGAACTCGCTGGTGTGTCAGCAGATCCATTTTGCTTTTATAGCTTTTCACACTGTCGGCATATTTAAAAGGTCTCTTTTCAGAGTGAACACGTTGATGTGAAGTGAGCTGGGTTAGTTGAGTCAGTCACTTCCCACACTTGGAGCAGTTGAATGGTTTCTGCCCAGTGTGAACTCGCTGGTGTGTCAGCGGAATCTTTCTGCTATTAAAGCAATTTTCACAGTCAGAACATTTAAAAGGTCTCTTGTCAGAGTGAACAAGTTGATGTGAAGTGAGGGTACTTATCTGAGTGAATCCCTTCCCACAATCAGTGCAGGTGAATGGCCTCTTCCCAGTGTGACTGCGCTGATGAGTTTCCAGCTCAGATGGGGATCTGAATCCTAACCCACAGTCCCCACATTTCCACCGTCTCTCCATGGTGTCGGTGACCCATGTCTCTCCATGTTGGACGATCAGTTGAATCCTTGTCCACAGACAGAACACTTCTCCCTGCTGTGAATGATGAAATGTTTTTTTTCAGTTGGTGTAACAGGTTAAAGCTCCTTCTACAGTCAGTTCACTGGAGCACTTTCACTCTGGTGTATGTGTGTCTCGGTGCTTTTCCAGTCACACTGATGTTTGAAATCTTTTCCCACAGACAGAACAGACAAATATTTCTCCTTCCACAGTCAAAGATCAATGTTATTCAGTCCAATGTCGGGAATTATAGACCAGTCAGCCTGATGTCGGTCGTAGGGAAAATTCTAGAGTCCATTATAAAAGATTCAATAGCTGAACACTTGGAAAACAGTGGCAGAATGGGACAGAGTCCACATGGATTTATGAATGGGAAATCATGCTTGACAAATCTACTGGAATTTTTCGACGATGTAACTCGTAGAGTTGATGAGGGGGAGCCAGTGGATGTTGTTTATTTGGACTTTCAGATAGCTTTCGACAAAATCCCACATAAGAGATTAGCGTGTAAAATTAGAGCACATGGGATTGGGGATGGTGTATTGAGATGGATAGAAAACTGATTGGCAGACAGGAAACAAAGAGTAGGAATAAACGGGTCTTTTTCTGAATGGCAGGCTGTTACTAGTGGGGTACCGCAGGGATCTGTGCTGGGAACCCAGCTTTCACAATATATATAAATGATTTTGGTGAGGGAATTAAATGTAATTTCTCCAAATTTGTAGCTGACACAAAGCTGGGTGGGGGGTGAGCTGTGAGGAGGATGCAGAGATGCCTCAGTGTGATTTGGACAATCTGAGTGAGTGGGCAGATGCATGGCAGATGCAGTATAATGTGGAAAATGTGAGGTTATCCACTTTGGTAGCAAAAACAGGAAGGCAGATTATTATCTGAGTGGCTATAAATTGAGAGAGGGGAATGTGCAACGAGACGTGGGTGTCCTCATACACCAGTTGCTGAAGGTAAGCATGCAGGTGCTGCAAGCGGTAAAGGAGGCAAATGGTATGTTGACCTTCATAGTGAGAGGATTCGAGTACAGGAGCAGGGGTGTCTTGCTGCAATTATACAGGGCCTTGGTGAGACCACACCTGGAATATCATGTGCAGTTTTGGTCTTCTTGTCTGAGGAAGGATTTTCTTGCTATAGAAAGAGTGCAGCGAAGGTTTACCAGACTGATTCCTGGATGGCGGGACTGACATATGAGGAGAGATTGAGTCGTTTAGGATTATATTCACTGGAGTTCAGAAGAATGAGGAGGGATCTCATGGAAACCGAGAAAATTCTATCAGGACTAGACAGGGTAGATGCAGGAAGAAGTGTTCTCGATGGTGGGGGAGTCCAGAACCAGGGGTCACGGCCTGAGGATACAGGGTAGACCATTTAGGACTGAGATGAGGAGAAATTTCTTCACCCTGAGAGTGGTGAGCCTGTGGAATTCGTTACCACAGAAAGTAGTTGAGGCCAAAACATTGTATGTTTTCAAGAACGAGTTAGATATAGCTCTTGGGGCGAAAGGGATCAAAGGATATGGGGAGAAAGCGGGAGCAGGCAATTGAGTTGGACGATCGGCCATGATCATAATGAATGGTGGAGCAGGCTCGAAGGGCCGAATGGCCTACCCCTGCTCCTATTTTCTATGTTTTTTTTGTTTCCTGGTGAATCGAGTGACACTGTCAGACCTTGATGTGATATTTGGTTTTAGTTTCCTATCTGCAAATCATCTCCCTCTTGTACCCGGTAAAAGGAGTTTACAAAAACCATCACTGTAAGTACAGGATAGAAATTCAAAACAGACAATTCGAGTTTCTTTGGAACATTCTTTCCCCAAACATATGGTCCAATCAAACAGAAAGAAGTTCAAATCAGCAACAAAGTCCCAATAAAAGCAAAGGGAACCTTCCTAACTAAACCAGAATGTTGTTTCCAGTGCCTGTGAGACACTCTGTACCCTGAGGTGCCCACTAGATGTGGAAGGTATCAAGCGTACCGGTGGACACTGCATGTTCCCTCTCCAGGCACACCCAGACATGGACAGGACCACGGAAGAGAGATCGGCAGCCAATATGACCACCCCCATGTGTGTCACCCATCCTGGATCTACAAATTCTTGATTTAAACAGGCCCATGAACAGTTACAGGAAAAGATTCGCTGTCTTACCGCAGCCCCTCTCCCCACCCCTCCTACACTGGGCAAACAGAGATTAGGATTGTGGGGCTGAAGTGTCACCAAAGGCTGCGAATCAGCCCCATAGGGGCTGCAGCCTCTCACTCTGAACATATACATGGCCCATGGACTCCTCTAGGCCGCAAACATCACCTGCAGCCTGGGAGTGGGTAAAGCTGCTTAAAACCCTGTCCCCCCCCCGCCATTCATTTCCTATCCCGGGCACAAGGACCCTGTTGGGAAACAGGACCGTGAGGCCCCGCCCACTCACTGTTGCCGCAACAGGATGGCCGCGCATGCGCCCTACTACCTACTGAAAAAAGATGGCGGCCGTTATCCTGGGTCTGGGTCTCGGGGATAAAAATAAAAAAACTCAATAAAATTAGAGATGAAATGATAGAGAAACCTGAATGTAACAGAACATCCATTATCCACCGGAAAGATCGGGAGTGGGAATTGTCCATCTCAGTCTCGTCAATAGATACTTAATGAGGGGACATTATTCTCTGTGTCTTTCCCGGACATGGAGTTGGAAAAGGGGCAAATGAATGAACTTTAAACACCTCGTCCACTTGGCACAGAAACTGTCTGAAACTCAGAATAGAAACCACATGGAACAAAATACTGACAAATACTCAACTGTTGGCTACAAATAAATAAAAATATATATTGGGGGAGGTGGTGCCACAGTGGGAATGTTACTGGGCTAATAATCCAGAAAACCAGCTTGATGCTCTGGGGACAGGGGTTCGAATCCCACCACAGCAGCTGGCGGGATTTAAAATAATTATTAAATCTGGAATTGAAAGCGAGTCTCAATAAGGGCAACAATTCAGCCATTGTTGATTGTCATAAAATCCCACCTGGTTCACTAATGTCCTTTCGGGAAGGAAATCTGCCGTCCTTACCTGGTCTGACATGTGACTCCAGATCCACATTGAAATGTGGCTACTGTTAAATGCCCTCTGAAATCGTGTGGCAAGCACTTGCTTCAAGGGCAACAAATGCTGTCCCTGCCCACATTCCATGAAAGAAAGTTTTTAACACCACCGCCACTGAATGGCTACAATTTCGGAAGGAAGTGAAGACAGAGGGTCCAGAAAAGATGCAAGAAAACGGTTCCCCTTCCAAGGATAACAAACCAACTTCACCTCGCCAAATTGAAGTTCCAATCTCTCGTGAATCTTTCCTCCACACTCTCACATTCTTCCTAAAGCTCAGAATTGGACATAATACTGCAGTTGTGTCCAAAGCAGTGTTTTATTCAGGTTTATTCTAACTTGGTTGATTTTGTACTTTATTCCCATATTCATAAAGCCCAGGATTCTACATGCTTTATTCACTGCTTTCTCAGCCTGCCCCGCCATCTTCAATGATTTGTGCACATAAAGCCCCAGATTACGCTGCTCCTGCACCTTTTTACACTTGTATCCTTCATTTTATATTGCCTCTCCTTGTTCTTCCTACCGAAATGAATCACTTCACACCTCTCTGAATGAAATTTTATCTGCCACCTGTCTGCCCATTCCACCATCGTGTCTATGTCCTCTTGAGGTTAATCACCATCCTCCCCACTGTAAACACAACTTGAAAATTTGGTGTCGTTTGCAAATTTTCAAATGTAGCCCTGCACACACAAGTCTAAATCATTAATATATATCAAGAAATAAGTGGTCTGACCACCGACCCCTTGTGATCCCACTGTATACTTTTCCTCAATTTGAAAAAGCAACCGTTCACCATGCATGTCACACAGCCAATGCTGCCTCTGCCCGATGGATTTTAACTCTGTTGACACGCCTGTTACTTGGCACTGTATCAAATGTCGTTTAGCAGTTCATGTGCACATCAACCGTGTTACCCTCATCAACATTCTCTGTTGCCTTATCAAAAACTCAAGAAATTTAGTTCAACACGATTGTCTTGAACAAATTATACAAGTGACCTAATTTTGACCTGAATTGCCGCTTCTAAATGCTTTCCCACACAGAGGTTAAACTGACTGGTCTGTCAATGCTGGGCTGACCCTTCCATTTAAGATTACTAAGGATTTAATGTTAGTGCCAGGAAGTGTGGGGAAAACGTGAGGAGTTGTGAAATTGTAACATTTAAAGACACTGATAACTGATAAATAGCTCAATAAATAATCAGTTTTCAAGACATAAAGTACATACAAATTAATTTATGAATAACTGAATTGAATTATTAATAATGTCAGATAGAGTGCATGGAATGGAGAAACGAAAATTAAAATGCTTAAAACATGAAGTGAAAAGATTAAAAACTGGAAACACTCAGCAGGTCTGGAAGAATCCGTAGAGAGAGAAACAGAATTAACGTTTCAGGTCTGTGAGCCATTGAAAGGGGGAGATGGAAGAGGAACAGAAGGGACGGTCTATGAAAGGCTGCAGGGCGGGAGAGATTAACTGACAAAATGTTTCATAATACAAGGTCAAAGGGAGTGGCAATGGGACAATTAAAAACACAAAAGCTGCTTCTGGATTAGGTGTGAATGGCACGATAACAACAGTCTGAATGCAATGTGAAGAAAATGAGAGAAATAAGAAAGGAAAACTAGGACTCAAAAGAAATAAGGAACAAATGAGGGCAGAGATAATTACTTGGTTAAACAGGGGTCCAGGGACAAAAGTAGAAGGTGGGAATCACTTTGAATGGAGCAGCGGGATAGAGATAAGTCAGAGAATCATAGAATGGTTGTAGCAAAAGAAGGAGGCCATTCAGCCAGTCGTGTCTGTATTAGGCCCCTGAAGGGACAATTTACCTAATGCCGCGTCCCTGCCTTTGCCCCATAGCCCTGCAATTAAACAAGATTGAACAAGTCTTCAACAAAACTTGTATGAAACAAGATATTTCCGCGAAGGGACAGCAGAAAAAAAAGAAAAGCAACTTGTTACAGAGTGTATCGGGGGCGGGGAGCAGCATAATGTACCTGTGCAGGTCAGTGAGGATCCCCAAGGTCCATCAGCCGTCTGCATGCAGTGTTTAGTGGGCCCTGGGGGAGGGGAGGATGGAACCATTTGGGACACAGAACAGGGCAGGAGGTCACCCCTCCCCCACTATCATGGTAACACGAAGGACTCACCTTGGACTGTCCCACACCTGGGCCAGGCGGGGTCAAGGTGCAGGAAGCTGCAAGCTGGTAGGTTGAGCTGTGAACTGGGCGGAGTTTGTCCCCTTCACTGTCAGGGCTGACGGCCTGAAGGTGCTGGGGATATGGTTCGCAGGGACCAGAGCATGCGTTAGAAACTGGAAGGAGCGAGTGCCTATGGTGAAAAGGAAACTGGGCATGTGGGAGCGATGCTCCCTCTCCATTGCGGGCAAGAACCTGGTCATCAGGTGTGAAGCACTCTCGCTGTTGCTGTACATGGCGCAGGTCTGGCCCATTCCACACTCCTGCGTGGTGGCGATCACTCGAGCCATCTTCCACTTTATCTGGAGGTCAAAAATGGATCGTGTCCGCAGGGACGCAATGTACAAGCCTCTAGATAAAGGGGAAAAAAACGTGCCCAACATCGCCCTCATACTGATAGCCACCTTTGTGTGTGGCTGCATCAAGCGGTGCGTAGACCCTCAGTATGCAAACACCAAGTGTCACCACGTGCTGAGGTTCTACCTGTCCCCGGTGTTGCGAAGGATGGGTCTGGCCACGCTGCCGCGGAACGCTCCAAGTAGTTGGACCGTGCCGTACCACCTGTCCCTGGTGGAAAAATTTATGCAGAAAAACCCCTTTGACCACAAGTCCATCAGGCAGTGGTCAGCACGTAACGTCCTAGAGGCCCTGAGGGAAAAGGAGAGGGTGGACCCTGTGGGATGGTTCCCCGAGCAGACTGTCAAAGTCATTTGGCAGAATGCCTCATCGCCAGAACTTTCCAACAAGCACCAAGACGTGGCTTGGCTGGTGGTGAGAAAGGCCCTCCCCGTCAGATCCTTCCTACACGCCAGGAGTCTCACCCCCTCTGCACATTGCCCTCGAGGTGGCTGTGATGGGGAAGAGACCGTTGTTGACCTCCTTGTAGATTGTGCCTTTGCAAAGAAGGTCTGGAGAGAGATGCAGTGGTTGCTGTCGAGGTTCATCCCGAGCAGTTCTGTGACACAGGACTCTGTGCTCTACGGGCTGTTCCCAGGGACACACACCGAGACAAACATCAACTGCAGCTGGAGGATCATCAACTCGGTGAAAGACACTCTTTGGTCTGCCCGAAACTTGTTGGTCTTCCAGCGCAAAGAGTTGTCCCCGACCGAGTGTTGCAGACTGGCACATTCCAAAGTCCAGGACTACGTGCTGAGGGACACACTAAAGCTTGGGGCAGCCGCTGCAAAGGCGCAATGGGGAAGGGTCGCTGCCTAAGAACTTTCTGCCACAGCGCACTGAGGGACTGGGAACTGTTTAAATCCCCTCGGGCTGTACAGCTCAAAATGAATGTCTGCAAATGATTGTAATATTGTTTGTTCTGATGCACCTGGTGATACATGTTGTAAAAGTTGAACCTGACTGTACCTTTGTAATGGTGTTTTTGAAATGGTTTGGAATGTGGTTGAAGATATTTTATGAATAAAGTATATTTTTGCAAAAAAAAAAAAATCACGACTTTAATAAAGACTTCCTAGACAAACCTCTGGGTTCTGAGTGTTCACTCCGTTTTTCCGCGACAGATGGCGACGAGGATGGGATCCGACTGAAGTCCAGTGGCCTCTTAAGTTGGAGAGGTATTTGAAAACCTGGACCGTCGGATCTTTGAAAAAGAACCCTCGCGGAGAAAGGGAGAGACTCTCCTAAATTGGTGAGAATACGAACTGCATCCTAGCTGAAAGGGGGAGTGCAGTTAAATAGCGTCCCAGCTACCTCTTAAGTTGGAGAGGTGGCCTCTTAAGTTGGAGAGGTGAAAGGGGGATGAACAAGCATCCTAGCTGAAAGGGGGAGTGCTTGAAAAAGGGTAGCTACCGACCGAAAAGATTTGAAAGACCCAAGGATTTGGAAGAATTGTTGAGGAATTCTTAAACACCGGTGGGCGCATAGGTAGGCAAAACACACTGCGCTGTTTAATTGTGTTTCCTTTCCAGATAAAATGGGAAATCGTGGCAGCAGAGAGGCATCTGCCGCATCCCCGGCTCCACGGGAATTCAAAAACAGACCAAAGCCAGAACCCAAATCAGGAACTTTGAAGATGGGCAAGAGAACGGAAAAACGCATGAAAATGGTATCCAGGGCTGGGCAGAAGGTAGGAGATCTGCTGGTCCCTCCGGGGTCGCCAGCCGACGTTGTTATAACAGAACCGGGAGAGGACAGGTATGCGGTGCCTTTTAGTAGTGACTGAAATGGCTGGACACAAGGGGAATGGCCGTATGGCGGACAGTTTTAAAATACCCCTCATCCAGACCTGGTGGGATGGAGTTGCGAATGGGGCCGGAGATCCTACTTGGGATTTTAATTATATGCTGGGTTGTTTTGAAAAATGGATGGCAAAGCGACATCAGCCCCCCAAACAAAAAAGTAAACAAGAGGGTTTGGCTTCTGATAATGAGACCCCGACCAACCGAGGGGGTACCCCTGATACCACCCGAAAGGAGAAAACTCCCGCTCCAGAGCCTGAAAACCCCTCTGCCCCTCCGCCTTATCCCACTAACTGCGGACTAGTGGGGCCTTATCCCCAGTTCCCTAGACTCATGTCGCCCGTTTCTGACAGCCCTTGTCAGCCTCCTCTCCCTGATACCCTGACAGGAGAACTAATAGAGATGGTAGCGGCTTGGAGACAATGTAATAAAGTATTGAGACCGGGTGCGGAAGCTGGAGCTGAGGCAGAAGCGGGTCCGGGACCATCAAATCCCGTCCCAACTGACGACAAGCGTAAACACCCTTCCCGATTCAGGGGGTCGGAATCTGATAGTGAAAGTAAGAAAGTGACTCAGCTAAATGGAGCCATCACGCGAAGCCTCTCTAGACAGATAGCAGCTGACTCTGCCTCTCATGCATTTCAGGCCCCTAAAATAATGATTGGAGACATGGCCGTACTTAAACCTTGGACCCCAGCTGAGGCTCGCGCCATGGTAGCCGAGGCACCCAACCCCATTAAGCGTCCCGCAGCCTTCCTCAATTGGTTGGAGCAAATGTGTGCAATTTATCAACCCCTTCCAGGCGACTTACAAGCCTTATTAAAATTTGCTTATGGCAGCTCCTGGGCCACATTCCGGTGCCACCTGGGGAAAATGGGGATTGGCGGTCCGATGATGATCAAGCTGACATGGGAAATGAAAGTTTAGAGCATTGGTTACGAGGGAGGGGACGTATTGCAATTATGGGGGCAGCACAGAGACATGGGGACCTGGGGGAAGTAACTCGGTGTTTGCAGAGGAAAGATGAGGGCGCCCCTGATTTTATTGCCAGATTCAGTAATACCTGGGAAGAGTATGCAGGTGTTCCCTTGGAGGGCAACGGGCCCTTGGTCATTCAAACGCTGTTGAACTGTTGAACCCAACAAGCCCAGGCCTTTAAGATGCAAAATCTAAATTGGCAAACTGCGCTGGTCCGAAATTACCACTACCTTGGTCAATATGGACCGTGAGGGACTGTTTGCTAGCCCCAGGGAGGGCCCCAAACAACAAAAGACCCAATGCTATCGTCAGGACTAGGGCAGATGTAAGGGACAGGCTAGGGGTCTGAGACAGGACAAATCCCAAGACATTTGCCGTAAATGCGGGAAGAAAGGGCACTGGGCCAGGGACTGCCCATCTACTCCCCCCAAGGAGCCTGCTATGCCACAAAGGCAGCCGATAACCCCGGTTCCCTCCTTTACTTATAATAACCCTTTTCCACAAAATTAGCGGGGCCCAGGGGAGGTTATGGTACAGGGAGCGGTTATATCACTTTCCCAAGACTCGGAAGCACAACCTATGGTAACCCTTAGAATAGGAGATACTCATTTACGAGCCTTGGTGGACACTGGCGATACCCTAACCTCTGTACCTCCCTCCCTGTGATTGCCCCTTAGTCAGAACAGGGTAGCGACTGTGGGAGTGTCTGGGGTCCCTTTATCAGAGCCCCTATCGAAACGGGTTGTTTTATCATTAAAAGACAACTGTGTAGAGGAGACACTGATAGTATCAGCAACTACTCCCTTACCCCTGCTAGGACGCCAGACCCTGTGCAAATTAGGAGCCACTATCTACTGTACCCCTCAGGGCATGTATATGGAGGTACCCTCGCCCCAGACCCATCAGCTAACGTCCCTACTCCTTACCCCCGAAGCTGAGCCCGAACCGACCTTATACTGCTGGCAACTTGAGGGTAACCCTTATGCGGCAAAGATGGGCCGCTTGTGGCAGGAAATTGATAAACTGCCGTTTTTAACTCCTGTTCGGACTCTGAAAAGCCTGTTACAGGTGGTGCAGTATTACTCTCGCTTACACTGTACTGCGTGGATTACAATGAAAGATGACCCTGAGTATCGCCAAAAGGCCAATGCTCTTGCAGGACAATTAACCTCCGTCAGCCCCGACCGCTACATTTATTTCGGGGAAGCAGGCACAGGCGTCCCGGTGCACCTAACCACAGAGCAGCAGCCCCTGTTCCATATGGACCTTGATTCAAGCCCCACTTGACACTCGCTAATCGCCCCTCTTCCTGGCAAAGCACATAGATCCCATGATTAAACGGTTACAGTCGGCCTCTACCTCTGAATGCATTGGATCTTTTGAGTGGTTTGGACCTGCTGAGGGTAGAATATACCTCCCTGGTATTTCCTGTCAGTTAATCGACCCTCTTGCTGAATTTCAGCGGCAGCAGCCCCCTGAGCAGCCCAGCCTCATTGGCCCTCCAGCCTTGGACATAATCAATAGCAATTTGTAGGCCCTGCACAATACTCATGTAGGCCAAGTGCTCACTGCCCCGGGCCACCTTGTCATACTACGAAAGGATGTTGTGCCGCCCTGCGTTCGACAGTACTGACTGACCCCTGAAGCTGAGGCAGTCATGGACTCCCTGCTCCAACAAGGGGTTCTCAAGCCTACTGTCAGCATCTGGAACACACCAACACTGCCTATACCTAAAGTTGGACAGCCAAATGAATGGCGTTTTGTGCAGCACTTGCGAGCTGTAAATAACATTGTGATTCCCATAGCCCCTGTGGTGCCCGATGTAAATGTGATTCTATCCTCTATCCCGTCTGAAGCTGCGGTCTACACTGTAGTTGACCTGTGTTCTGCATTCTTTTCCATCCCTCTCCACCCTGATAGCCAGTATTTGTTTGCTTTTACATATAAAGGACGACAATATACCTGGACACGGCTTCCCCAAGGGTATACAGAGAGCCCCACTGTGTATGCAGCTGCTGTGAAATGTGATTTGGAAGAATGCTGTCTGAATGGAAACTCTACCCTGATACAATATGCTGATGACCTTTTAGTGGCCTCACCTACCCTGTGGACTGTGTAGAGGACTCAGTGACTTTGCTCCAATTCTTAGCTACAAGAGGCCACAGGGTATCGAGGTCTAAACTACAGTTCTGCCAGTCACAAGTCCAGTACCTGGGATTCACCTTGAAGGCTGGAACTCGGCAAATAGGACCTGAGCGAGTGCAGGCTATCCTACGAAAACCCCCTCCGAAGACTAAAAAGGAAGTCCTTTCTTTTCTAGGCATGGTTGGCTATTGTCGACAATGGATACCCGATTATCGCCTGCATGATGCTGTCCTCTGTGCTGCTACTCTGAAAGAAGCACCTGCACTCGTTCAATGGACTCCAGAACGGGAGTAAGCATTCCGAGCCCTCAAGACAGCTGTAACAACAGCCCCGGCTTTGGTGCTACCTAACTATGCGCGCCCTTTTCAGTTGCACGTCTGTGAGAAGGAAGGAATCTCCACGGGAGTGCTTACAAAGTACCATGGACGAGGAAGGAGGTCAGTTGCTTACTACTCTACGGCTCTCCCTGCTGTAGTACTGGGAATGCCTGCTTGTCTCCGTGCCATAGCAGCCACCACTGTCATGGTCGAAAAGTCTTTACCGTTGGTTCTCGACCACCCTTGTCAGGTGCGAGTACCCCATGCTGTCATGTTACTTTTAAACTCCGCCGCTACACAACATTTTATTGCCTCACGACGTACAGGATACGGAGTAATTTTGCTATCACACCCCAATTACACCTACTGCCGATCACCTGCAATTAATCCTGCCACCTTTGTGCCGGAGCCCTCAACTGATGCAGAGCATGGCTGCCTCACAGTGGTCGAACAGTCCACTTCCCCCAAGGTGGATCTGCGGATAGACCCCCTGCTCGATCCAGATGTTATCTTTTACACTGACAGCTCTTCTCATCGACCAAGAGACTATTTACTCCTCGCCGGTTATGCCATCGTGGACCCGCACTGCACTGTGGAAGCCTATGCATTGCCCCCTGGCACTTCAGCGCAGGCAGCGGAACTTTTTGCCCTCACCCGAGCATGCATCCTGGCCGGTGATCAGGCAGCCAATATTTACACCGATTCCCGCTATGCCTTTGGTGTTGTGCATGATTTCGGACAGATATGGAAAAATCGGGGTTTTATTACATCAGCGGGAAAGTCCATCAAGCATTCCCAACTTGTATTAAACCTCCTCGAAGCAATTCAATTGCCCAAGCACCTGGCAATTATTAAATGTGAAGCACACACTAATTTAACTGATGATGTCTCCAAAGGGAATGCCCACGCTGACCAGGCAGCCAAAGGAGTAGCTGCTGCACAAGTACCTCTCCTGCAAGCTCTCTGCGTCTCCAGCCACCCTCCCATCCCTGTTTTAGAGTCTTCTGAACTACAGATAGCGCAACAAAACTCTACTCAACAGGAAAAGCGGACATGGGAACGGGCACAATGCAGTTCTAAGGAAGGATTTTGGTTTCATCCGGATGGACGGGTGGTCTGTCCCCGAAGTCTGTTTTTGCCCATGTATTGCCTAGTGCATGCACAGGCACACATGGGCAAAGGAGGAATGCAACATACGATTAACCAACAATGGTTTGCGCCAGGCATAACCCCAACCATACAAAAAATCACTCGCTCTTGTTCAATTTGCCAGCAGAATAACAAAAGGCCAGCAGCCAAGTATGATCACCTCCCGATGCTCAAGATACCCTTCGAAAATTTACAGATTGATTTTGTACATATGCCCCCGGCCTTGGGATATAAGTATATGCTAGTGATAGTAGACATGTTCACCTGATGGGTAGAAGCTTATCCCACACGAAAAGATGATGCTCGAACGGTAGTGAAAATATTGTGGAAAGAAATAATACCTAGATATGGAATACCTATGGGAATAAATAGTGACCGAGGGACTCACTTTACCGGAAAGATAGTAAAAGACTTAGCGCAGGTTATGGGATTTCAGTGGGAATTGCATATTCCCTACCAGCCAAAGTCCTCAGGGATGGTAGAAAGGGTAACTGGGGAATTAAAAAACTTTTTTTTTTTTTGCAAAAATATACTTTATTCATAAAATATCTTCAATCACATTCCAAACCATTTCAAAAACACCATTACAAGGGTACAATCCAGGTTAAACTTTTACAAAATGTATCACCAGGTGCATCAGTACAAACAATATTACAATCATTTACAGCCTTTCATTTTGAGCTGTACAGCCCGAGGGGCTCTAAACAGTTCCCAGTCTCTCGGTGCGCTGTGGCAGAAAGGTCTTAGACAACGACCCTTCCCCATTGCGCCTTTGCGGCAGCTGCCCCAAGCTTTAGTGCGTCCCTCAGCACGTAGTCCTGGACTTTGGATTGTGCCAGTCCGCAACAATCGGTCGGGGACAACTCTTTGCGCTGGAAGACCAACAAGTTTCGGACAGACCAAAGCGCGTCTTTCACCGAGTTGATGATCCTCCAGCTGCAGTTGATGTTTGTCTCGGTGTGTGTCCCTGGGAACAGCCCATAGAGCACAGCGTCCTGTGTCACAGAACTGCTCGGGATGAACCTCGACAGCAACCACTGCATCTCTCTCCAGACTTTCTTTGCAAAGGCACAATCTACAAGGAGGTGAACAACGGTCTCTTCCCCACCACAGCCACCTCGAGGGCAACGTGCAGAGGGGGTGAGACTCCTGGCGTGTAGGAAGGATCTGACGGGGAGGGCCTTTCTCACCACCAGACAAGCCACGTCTTGGTGCTTGTTGGAAAGTTCTGGCGATGAGGCATTCTGCCAAATGACTTTGACAGTCTGCTCGGGGAACCATCCCACAGGGTCCACCCTCTCCTTTTCCCTCAGGGCCTCTAGGACGTTACGTGCTGACCACTGCCTGATGGACTTGTGGTCAAAGGGGTTTTTCTGCATAAATTTTTCCACCAGGGACAGGTGGTACGGCACGGTCCAACTACTTGGAGCGTTCCGCGGCAGCGTGGCCAGACCCATCCTTCGCAACACCGGGGACAGGTAGAACCTCAGCACGTGGTGACACTTGGTGTTTGCGTACTGAGGGTCTACGCACCGCTTGATGCAGCCACACACAAAGGTGGCCATCAGTATGAGGGCGATGTTGGGCACGTTTTTTCCCCCTTTATCTAGAGGCTTGTACATCGCGTCCCTGCGGACACGATCCATTTTCGACCTCCAGATAAAGCGGAAGATGGCTCGAGTGATCGCCATCGCGCAGGAGTCTGGAATGGGCTAGACCTGCGCCACGTACAGCAACAGCGAGAGTGCCTCACACCTGATGACCAGGTTCTTACCCGCAATGGAGAGGGAGCGTCGCTCCCACATGCCCAGTTTCCTTTTCACCATAGGCACTCACTCCTTCCAGTTTCTAACGCATGCCCTGGTCCCTCCGAACCATATCCCCAGCACCTTCAGGCAGTCAGCCCTGACAGTGA
Source organism: Cetorhinus maximus (assembly GCF_964194155.1). Lineage (NCBI taxonomy): Eukaryota > Metazoa > Chordata > Chondrichthyes > Lamniformes > Cetorhinidae > Cetorhinus > Cetorhinus maximus. The sequence goes on along the minus strand of NW_027596279.1, from coordinate 228,760 downwards.
AGGGGACAAAGGATCGGTCAGCCCAGTTCCCAAAGAACATGGCCTCACTCTTCCCACGATTTACCTTGGCTCCCGAGGCCAGTTCGAACTGGTCGCAGATATGGATCAGTCTGCGCACCGACAGCGGATCCGAGCAGAAGACGGCGACGTCGTCCATGTACAGGGAGGCTTTTACCTGAGTGCCTCCACTGCCTGGGATCGTCACTCCTCTTATGCCCGGATCCTTCCTGATGGACTCGGCAAAGGGTTCTATGCAACACATGAAAAGAACAGGCGAGAGAGGACAGCCCTGCCTGACTCCAGATTTAATCGGAAAGCTATCCGTTTCCCACCCATTGATTGAGACTGCGCTACTGATGTTAGTGTAGAGCAGTTGGATCCAATTTCGAATTCCCTCCCCAAACCCCATTTTGGAGAGCACATCCACCATGTAGGTGTGCGATATTCTGTCAAAGGCCTTCTCCTGATCCAAGCTGATGAGGCAGGTATCCACACCCCTGTCCTGTACATAGGCAATCATATCCCTGAGCAGCACCAGGCTGTCAGAGATCTTCCTGCCTGGCACAGTGCAGGTCAGGTCAGGGTGAATCACCAATTCCAGAGCGGATTTGACCCGATTGGCGATGACCTTGGACAGAATCTTATAGTCCACATTCAACAGTGAAATAGGTCGCCAATTTCTAATTTCCTCCCTTACCCCCTTGTGCTTGTAGATGAGGGTGATGATGCCTTTCCTCATGGATTCTGACATACTACCAGCCAGGAGCATACTCTCGTACACTTCTAGCAGGTCTGGGCCGATCAAGTCCCACAGAGCCGAATACAACTCCGCCGGCAAGCCGTCGCTTCCGGGAGTTTTACTCTTCTCGAAGGACTCAATGGCCTTAGTCAGTTCATCAGGAGTTAGCGGTTTTTCCAGGCTCTCCCGCGTACTGTCGTCTAAGACCTCCGTGATAGAGGACAGGAAGGACTGGGAGGCCGTGCTGTCCGTGGGCTTCACGTCATACAATCCGGCATAAAAGGATTTGCTGATCCTCAAAATGTCGGACAGTGATGACTTTACTGAGCCGTCTTCTTCCTTCAGGCTGCTGATCACAGAGCTCTCTCTGTGTACCTTTTGGAAGAAGAAACGTGAGCACGTCTCATCCTGCTCCACGGAGCAGACCCTGGAACGGAAGATGATCTTGGAGGCCTCCGAGGCAAAGTGCGAGGCTTGCTGGCTCTTCACCTCTTGGAGCTCCTCCTTGACATCGACCCCCATCGACTGCAGCCGGAGCAGATTCTGCATGTTTTTCTGGAGTCGGGACATTTCCCTCTGTTCCTTTCTAGCTTTCTGGGTGCCTTTGAGGATGAAAAATCTCTTGATGTTTCCCTTGATCGCTTCCCACCAGTGTGTCAGGGACTCAAAGAGGGGTTTCACGGTTCTCCAACCTTTGTAATCCCTCTTGAGCTCCTCAATGTTCTCTGGGGTCAGCAGTTGCACATTTAGCTTCCATGCCCCCCTGCCCACCCTCAGGTCCTTCTCCAAGTGGCAGTCCGCCAGTAGGAGGCAGTGGTCAGAGAAGAACACCGGCTTGACATCGGTGGATCTGACTGTGAATGCACGGGACACAAACAGGAAGTCTATCCTGGACCGAATGGACCCGTCTGGCCGCGACCAGGTGTATCTACGCTGCGCTCCGTCTGCAGGGTTGCTGAAGACGTCGTGCAGCTTGGCATCCTTAACTGTTTCCATCAGGGATCTGGACGTAGCGTCCAATCTGCTGTCGGCCCTGCTGGATCGTCCAGCCGCATCGATGATGCAGTTGAAGTCACCGCCCAGAATGACCGGCCTGGAGGTCGCCAGCAGCAGTGGGAGCTGCTGAAAACCTCCAGCCGCTCAGCCCCTTGTGCCGGGCCATACACGTTAATTAACCGGAGTGGAGCGTTCTTGTACATTACGTCTGCTACGAGGAGTCGCCCGCCCACCACCTCCTTAACCTCGGAGACGGTGAAGTTGCCTCCCCGCAGCAGAATACCCAGGCCGGAGGAACGAGAGTCATTTCCGCCCGACCAGATCGATGGCCCGTGGGACCACCATCGTGACCTTTGCCTGTAGGAGCTGAGGTGCGGTATCGCACACTCCTGCAGAAACAACAGGTCAGCTTTGACCTTGGCTAGGTAGTCCAAGGTCGCAACACATCGCGTAGTAGATTTAATGCTACGCACATTTATGGATACAATCTTTAAACCCATTTTAAAGCATTTATTCTCCTACCAAACCCACTGTCTCTGAGACTCCCAGACCTTTAGTCTGCTCCTTCATACCCGTAGTGAGCTCAAATTCCTTCACTTTGGATGGGCTGAGGTAGATCTCCTTGGCAGTGTTCTGCTCCGGTGGCATCTGGAGGTTCACGTAGAGAGCGGGTTTTGAGATGACCTTTGCTGGAGAAGCTTCTCCAAAACTCACCCCCTCTGGGGTGTTGCTGTTCCCGGCTTCCTGGAGCTGGGGTGCGATGATTGCCTCACTGCTCCCAGATTCCAGGGGCTGTGGTGCACTGGCCTCCTCAGGTTGCAGGCAAAGTTGGGGTGCGCTGGTCTCCTTGTTGTCTCCAATTTTCTGGAGCTCGGGTGTCTCGTCCTCCAACGCCCTGGAGCTTTGCCGCCTCTTCTGTCGGTGCCGCCCTGGCACTTCATCATCCGAAGAGCTGCTGCCCTTGTCATCCATGTCGGATGGGAGACGCCTCTTGCCGCTTCTCTGGGAAATGCCTTTGCTTCTTCTTCGCTCCTTCTTACTTTTCTTGTTCTTCACCGTCCGCCACTCCCCCTGCTGCTTTTCCACTGCTTCCTCCTCCTCCATTGATTCGCTGTCCTGAGGACTGGGAGGTACAGGGGGTAGTGCTGCTGATTGGCTCTCTGTTGCCTCAATCTCTTTCTCCACCTTGTCTCTCTCTGTGTCCTCCTTTGTCCCGTTGAGCTCCCTGGGGGCCTTGGTGGTTGGAGTGACACGAAACATTTCTTCTGCTTCCCCCTCGTCGGCTTTGGCTGCCTGTGCGTAAGTACGGCAGCGTTTGGGGCAGGTCCTGTAGAGGTGACCTGCCTCGCCACACAGGTTGCAGCACTTGGCCTGTTTGCAGTCTTTTGTCTGGTGCCCTTCCTGTTTGCAGATCTTGCAGAGGGAGGCGCTGCAGTTGGCCGCCACATGACCAGCCTTGCCGCATGAGCGACAATGCTTGGGTTGCCCAGCGTAGACCAGGTAGCCACGGTTTCCCCCGATAGCGAAACTGGAAGGAGGGTGGAAAATGGCTCCCTTACCATCGGTCTTTAGCGTGACCTTAAACAGGCGTTTGCCTGTCCAGATCCCCAAGTCGTCTCGAATCTCGGTGCCGCTCCCCACCTTATCGAAGTACCTGGTGAGGAAGGTGACCACGTCGGCGACAGGGACGAAGGGGTTGTACACATGTACCATCACCACACGTTCCCGTTGCAACGGCAGAGAAAAGTGCGGCTCCGCCGTCAGGATCTTCATCTCCGGCAGGTCTCTCTTCTCCTCGAACACCCTCACCAACACGATTCCAGTCAAACTTCCACGAGGAAAGGGGAAGCCGTGACTGTGCCTGCTCTGATATAGCCCCAGACCTGTCACTCAAACCCCTCAACTCCGCCCAGTTCACAGCTCAACCTACCAGCTTGCAGCTTCCTGCACCTTGACCCCGCCCGGCCCAGGTTTGGGACAGTCCAAGGTGAGTCCTTCGTGTGACCAGGACAGTGGGGGAGGGGTGACCTCCCGCCCTGTGCTTTGTCCCAAATGGTTCCATCTCCACCTCCCCCAAGGCCCACTAAACACTGCATGCAAACGGCTGATGGACCTTGGGGATCCTCACTGACCTGCACAGGTACATTATGCTGCTCCCCACCCCCGATACACTCTGTAAATAAGTTGTTTTTCTTTATTTCTGCTGCCCCTTCACGTAAACATCTTGTTTCATACAAGTTTTGTTTAAGACTTGTTCAATCTTGTTTAATTGCAGGGCTGTGGGGCAAAGGCAGGGACGTGGCATTAGGTAAATTGTCCCTTCAGGGGGCAAATACAGACACGATTGGCTGAACGGCCTCCTTCTTTGCTGTAACCATTCTATGATTCTCTGACTTGTCCCTATCCCGTTGCTCCATTCAAATTATTCCCAACTTCTGCTATTGTCCCTGGATCCCTGTTTAATCAAGTAATTCCTCCCCTTTCCCCTGCTCACCCTGTGCAGTGTGTGTTAGACATCCTCCGGACACCTCCCCCCACCACCATCCCGGCGCCATCCACCATCAGCAGACTTCTGCTTGTCTGGTTTTAGTTTATATTTACAGAATTGCAGGATTTAGCTTCAAACTCGCCTTAATTGAATTCAGTAAAACTGAAATATTTTGTCCCACACAACAGGATGGATTATTTTGTTTAAAGTCAGAGCGAAAAATGCAGTTACTGTCCTCAATTAAAGAAGCTCTTCATTTTATTCCGCACCAGACCAGCATCTAAAACAGTGAACATTATCCCCCAGACCGGAATACAATACAGTGAACATTATCCCCCCCAGTCCCGAATATAAAACAGTGAACATTATCCCCCAGACCCGAATTTAAAACAGTGAACATTATCATCCCAGGACCCAATATAAACAGTGAACATTCTCCCTCAGACCCAAATATAATGAGACTGGAGTTTCATGAGACCGAGACTTCTGTTATCGATGTGGCAAATTAATTTGGGACAATCTCTATCTTTACAAACTTTCACAGTCTACAATCTCGACATGAATCTGAAAATGCTGGAATTCCTCAGCAGGTCAGGCCTTCATCTGTGGCAAGAGAAACAGAGTTAACGTGACAGCTCTGTGACCTTTCATCTGACCTGAGAATATATAGAAATGTAACAGTTCATAACCAGATCAAAAGGAGACGCTTTATAGACTTCGGGAATCAAAATTTGAGTTCAACAATTTTCTATCATAATCTCTGCCCTCATTTGTTCCTTATTTCTTTGAGTCCTAGTTTTCCTTTCTTATTTCTCTCATTTTCTTCACATTGTATTCAGACTATTGCTATCGTGCCATTCACACCTAATCTAGAAGCAGCTTTTGTGCTTTTATTAGTCCCATTACCACTCCCTTTGACCTTGCATCATGAAACCTTTTGTCAGTTAATCTTTCCCGCCCTGCAGCCTTTCTTAGACCTTTCCTTCTGTTCCTCTTCCATCTCCCCCGTTTCAATGGCTCACAGACCTGAAAAGTTAATTGTGTTTCTCTCTCTACAGATTCTTCCAGACCTGCTGAGTGTTTCCAGTTTTTAATCTTTTCATTTCATGTTTTAAGCATTGCAGTAATTTTCGTTTCTCCATTCCAAGCACTCTACCTGACATTATTAATAATTCAATTCAGTTACTCATAAATTAATTTATCTGTACTTTATGTCTTGAAAACTGATTATTTATTGAGCTATTTATCAGTTATCAGTGTCTTTAAATGTTAGAATTTCACAACTCCTTACATTTTCCCCACACTTCCTGGCACTAATATTAAATCCTTAGTGATCTTAAATGGAAGGGTCAGCCCAGCATTGACAGACCAGTCAGTTTAACCTCTGTGTGGGAAAGCATTTAGAAGCGGCAATTCAGGTCGAAATTAGGTCACTTGTACAACTTGTTCAAGACAATCGTGTTGAACTAAATTTCTTGAGTTTTTGATAAGGTAACAGAGAATGTTGACGAGGGTAACACGGTTGATGTGCACATGAACTGCTAAACGACATTTGATACAGTGCCAAGTAACAGGCTTGTCAGCAGAGTTAAAATCCATGGGGCAGAGGCAGCACTGGCTGTGAGACAGGCAACAACATGCATGGTGAACGGCTGCTTTTTCAAATTGAGGAAAAGTATACAGTGGGATCACAAGGGGTCGGTAGTCAGACTACTGATTTCTTGATTTATATTAATGACCTAGACTTGTGTGTGCAGGGCTGCATTTCAAAATTTGCAAACAACACCAATTTTTCAATTTGTGTTTACAGTGGGGAGGATGGTGATAAACCTCAAGAGGACACAGACAAGATGGTGGAATGGGCAGACAGGTGGCAGATAAAATTTCATTCAGAGAGGGGTGAAGTTATTCATTTCGGTAGGAAGAACAAGGAGAGGCAATATAAAATAAAGGATACAATTGTAAACGGAGCAGCGTAATCTGGGGCTATATGTGCACAAATCATTGAAGATGGCGGGGCAGGCTGAGAAATTAGTGAATAAAACATGTGGAATCCTGGGATTTATGAATACGGGAATAAAGTACAAAATCAACCAAGTTAGAATGAACCTGAATAAAACACTGGTTTGGACCCAACTGCAGTATTCTGTTCAATTCTGAGCTTTACGAAGAATGTGAGAGTGTGGAGGAAAGATTTACGAGAGATCGGAACTTCAATTAGGCGAGGTGAAGTAGTTTGTTATCCTTGGAAGGGGAACCGTTCTCTTGCATCTTTTCTGGATCCTCTGTCTTCACTTCCTTCCGAAATTGTAGCCATTCAGTGGCGGTGGTGTTAAAAACTTTATTTCATGTAATGTGGGCAGGGACAGCATTTGTTGCCCTTGAAGCAAGTGCTTGCCACACCATTTCAGAGGGTTATTAAGAGTAACCACATTTCAGTGTTGATCTGGAGTCACATGTCAGACCAGGTAAGGACGGCAGATTTCCTTCCCAAAAGGACATTAGTGAACCTGGTGGGTTTTTATGACAATCGACAATGGCTGAATTGTCGCCCTTATTGAGACTCGCTTTCAATTCCAGATTTAATAATTGATTTTAAATTCCACCAGCTGCTGTGGTGGGATTTGAACCCCTGTCCCCAGAGCATCAAGCTGGTTTTCTGGATTATTAGTCCAGTGACATTCCCACTGTGGCACCGTCTCCCCCAATATATATTTTTATTTATTTGTAGCCAACAGTTTAGTATTTGTCAGTATTTTGTTCCATGTGGTTTCTATTCTGCGTTTCAGACAGTTTCATGTGCGGCCTTCTTGTGGATGTAACAGTGAGTGAGTCCATGGGCCATTTACATATTCAGGGTGAGAGGTGCTGATCCTCAACCTCTGGCGATACTTCAACCTCACAATCCTAATCTCTGGCTGCCCAGTGTAAAGTGGGGGGGGGGGGCGGCGGGTGGGAGGTGGTGGGTTTGTTAAATCAGAGAATCTTCTCCTGTAACTGTTCATGGGCCTGTTTAACACAGGGATTTCTAGATCCAGGGTGGGTCTGGTCGCATTGGCTGCCGACCTCTCTTCCGTGGTCTTGTCCGTGCCCGGGTGTCCCTGGAGAGGGAACATGCAATATCCACCGGTACGCTTGATACTTCCCACAACCGGTGGGCACCTCAGGGTACAGAGTGTCTCATAGACATTGGAAACAACATTCTGGCTTACTTAGGAAGGTTCCCTTTGCTTTTGCTGGGACTTTGTTGCTGATTTGAACTTCTTTCAGTTTGATTGGACCACATGTTTGGGTGAAGAATGTACCAAAGAAACTCGAATTTTCTGTTTTGAATTTCTATCCTGTATTTACGATGAAGATTTTTGTAAACTCCTTTACAGGGTACAAGAGAGAGATAATTTGCTGATAGGAAACTCAAACCAAATATCACAGCAAGATCTGACAGTGTCACTCGATTCACCAGGAAACATAGAAAATAGGAGCAGGAGCAGGCCATTCGGCCCTTCAAGCCTGCTCCACCACTCATTATGATCATGGCGGATCATCCAACTCAATAGCCTCCTCCCGCCTTCTCCCCATATCCTTTGATTCCTTTCGCTCCAAGAGCTATTTGTAACTCCTTCTTGAAAACATTCAAGGTTTTGGCCTCATCTACTTTCTGTGGTAGCGAATTCCACAGGCTCACCACTCTCTGGGTGAAGAAACTGCTCATCTCAGTCCTAAATGGTCTACCCCATATCCTCAGACTGCGCCCCCTGGTTTTGGAATCCCCCACCATCGGGAACATCCTGCTGCATATAGGTTTCTATGAGATCCCACCTCATTCTTCTGAACTCCAGTGAATATAATCCTAACCAACTCCAACTCTCCTCATGTGTCAGTCCTGCCATCCCAGAAATCAGTCTGGTAAACCTTCGCTGCACTCTCTCTATAGCAAGAACATCCTACCTCAGATAAGGAGACTAAAACTGCACACAATATTCCAAGTGTGGTCTCACCAAGGCCCCATTTAATTGCAGCAAGACATCCCTGCTCCTGTGCTTGAATGCTTTCGCTATGAAGGCCAACATACCATTTGCCTTCTTTACCACCTGCTGCACCTGCATGCTTACCTTCAGCAACTGGTGTACGAGGACACCCACGTCTCGTTGCACATTCCCCTCTCTCAATTTAAAGCCATTCAGATAATAATATTCCTTCCTGTTTTTGCTACCAAAGTGGATAACCTCACATTTATCCACATTATACTCCATCTGCCATGCATTTACCTACTCATTCAGATTGTCCAAATCACACTGAAGCATCTCTGCATCCTCCTCACAGCTTACCCTCCCACCCAGCTTTGTGTATCTGCAAATCTGGAGATATTACATTTAGTTCCCTCATCTAAATCATTGATATATATGGTGAATAACTGGGGTCCCAGTAACTATCCCTGCGCTACCCCACTAGTCACTGCCTGCCTGCCATTTGGAAAAAGACCCAGTTATTCCTACTCTTTGTTTCCTGTCTGCCAACCAGTTTTCTGTACCTTTAAATACACTATCTCCAATCCTATGTGCTCTAATTTTACACGCTAATCTGTTATGTGGGACTTTGTTGAAAGCCTTCTGAAAGTCCAAATAAACCACATCCACTGGCTCCCCCTCATCAACTCTACTCGTTACATCCTCGAAAAATTCCAGTAGATTTGTCAAGCATGATTTCCCTTTCATAAATCCATGCTGACTCTGTCCGATTCTGCCACTTTATTTTTCCAAGTGCTCAGCTATTAAATCTTTTATAATGGACTCTAGAATTTTCCGCACAACTGACGTCAGGCTGACTGGTCTATAATTCCCGTCGTTGGACCTGAATATCATTGATCTTTGACTATGAAGGAGAAATATTTGTCTCTTCTGTCTGTGGGAAAAGATTTCAAACATCAGTGTGACTGGGAAAGCACCGAGACACAGACACGCCCGACTGAGAGTGCTCCAGTGAACTGACTGTGGAAAGAGCTTTAACCTGTTACACTATCGGAAAAAAACATCTCACCATTCACAGCGGGGAGAAACTGTGCAAGTGTTCTGTGTGTGGACAAGGATTCAACTGATCATCCAACATGGAGAGACATGGGGACACTGACACCATGGAGAAACCGTGGAAATGTGGAGACTTTGGGAAGGGATTCAGATCCCCATCTGAGCTGGAAACTCATCAGCGCACTCACACTGGGGAGAGGCCTTTCATCTGCTCCGAGTGTGGGAAGGGATTCAATCTCGTAAACCACCTCACTTCACCTCAACCTTTTCGCTCAGACATGAGACCTTTTAAATGTTGCGTCTCTGAGAAGAGCTTTAAAAGCAAAAGGAATCTGCTGATACACCAGCGAGTTCACACTGGGGAGAGGCTGTTCACCTGCACTGACTGTGGGAAGGGATTCACTCAGATAAGTACCCTCACTTCACATCAACTTGTTCACTCTGACAAGAAACCTTTTAAATGTTCTGACTGTGAAAAGTGCTTTAAAAGCAGAAAGATTCTGCTGACACACCAGCAAGTTCACACTGGGCAGAAACCATTCAACTGCTCCAAACGTGGGAAGAGGTTCACTCAACTAACCCAGCTCACTTCACATCAACGTGTTCACTCTGAAAAGAGACCTTTTAAATGTGCTGACTGTGTGAAAAGCTATAAAAGCAAAATGGGTCTGCTGACACACCAGCGGGTTCACACTGGAGAGAGACCTTTCACTTGCTCCATGTGTGGGAAGGGATTCATTCATCCATCTCTCCGGCTGACACACCAGCGAGTTCACACTGGAGAAAGGCCATTGACCTGGTCCGTGTGTGGGAAGGGATTCATTCATCCATCTCTCCAGCTGAAACACCAGCGAGTTCACACTGGAGAGAGACTGTTCACCTGCTCCGTGTGTGGGAAGGGATTCAGTCATTTATCCACCCTGCAGACACACCAGTGTATTCACAAGTGACTCCCGGGGTTGGATTCTGTTGTTATTGCTGCTGTTAATTACATCCCGGACTGAACCATGCCCTTTCCGACAGTTGGGGTTTGTTTCTGCTGATGTTAATAATCCCTGTCACTGGGCTGGAGTTTAATATCCTGGATAAAGGTTAAATCAATCAGCTTTGTGTCAAACATTGTCGACATATTAGTCGAGGCATTGAATGCAAGAGCAGGGAGGTTATGATGGAGCAGTATAAAGCATTAGTTAGGCCACATTTGATGTACTCTGTGCAGTTCTGTTTGCCGCACTATAGGAAGGATGTGATTGCACTGGAGAGGGTGCAGAGGAGATTCACTCAGGATGTTGCCTGGGCTGGAGAGTTTCAGCTATGAAGAGAGACTAGATAGGCTGGGGTTGTTTTCCTTGGAGCAGAGAAGGCTGAGGGGGTACCTGATAGAGGTGTACAAAATTATGAGGGGCATAGATAGGGCGGATAGGAAGACATTTTTCTCTTTAGTGGAGGGGTCAATACTCAGGGGGGCATAGATTTGAGTTAAGGGGCAGAAGGTTTAGAGGGGATTTGAGGATTTTCTTTTCACCCAGAGGGTGGGGTCTATCTGGAACCTGCCGGTGAAGCCTACATCCCATGAATGAATTTTAAAAGAAAGACAACGCTTTCATCCCAGAAATCAACTGAGTGAACCTTCCCTGAAATGCTTCTAATACAACTCTATCCATCCTCAAGATTACCCATAACTATGTTATCATAGGGTGCGAATGGTATGAGCTGGAACTTGGTCTTTTTTATTTTTCAATCCATTTGCTAACAGAATCTGCCCCTCCCATCCCCAGATTCAGACAATGATTAACTGAGACTCAGTCTCTAATGGCGGCCTTAAAAGTGGATAAATCCCCAGGCCCAGGTGAAATGTGGGACTCAGTGCCTGAGGGAGTGGTAGAGGCAGGAACCCTCACAACAGTTAAGAAGTATTTAGATGAACACTTGAAACACCACAGCTTACAGGGCTACGGGCCAAGTGGTGGAAGATGGATGAGAGTAGATGGGCTTTGATGATGACCACTGCAGGAATTCACCAAGGCTCCTTCGACAGCACCATCCAAACCCATGATCACTACCATCTAGAAGGATCAGGGCAGCAGATAGATGGGAACACAACCACCTGGAAATTCCCCTCCAAGCCACTCATCATCCTGAAAGGGAAATATATTGCCATTCCTTCACTGTCGTTGGTTCAAAATCCTCGATGTCCCTTCCTAACAGCATTGTGGGTGTAGCTACACCACATGGACTGCAGTGGTTCAAGAAGGCAGCTCATCACCACCTTCTCAAGTGGAACAAGCGGTGGGCAATAAATGCTGGCACAGCCAGCAAAGCCCATATCCCATGAATGAAGAAGAAAAAACAGGGCATGAGTGATTATTGTGGCCAGTAGAATGAAACAACGTTTTAAATTATCAATACAGTAAGACCTATTCCAGATAAAAATTGTCTCTCAAACATTCAGGAAAGAATTAAACACCTTGAACATATCAAAGTGAGTCAAATTAATTTGAAGAAGGAAATGGAATCTGGATTTAGAAAATATCCACGAAGAGGATGTAGGTTAACAGAGAGCTGAAGAATCTTTAACGTCTGTGCATAAACTTTTGTTTGAACCAGATGTAATTACAACATGTCAATAATTTAGAATTGTGTGGGATGATCAGCAGATGGGGAGGATGAATCTAAGTCGATAGTTATCACATTTTAGCGGAAAAGTTTTGACATTTATTCTTGGTGGCAGCTCAAGTGTTTGTGTTGCTGATTCTGATCATTCTAGTAGCTTTAGTATGTTATCTTCAGTTTGTCATCAAGAAATTAGGAAAACAAGCTCGTAGTTTAGAAATAGTGAGGTTAGTCAGAAATCAGTTGTGAGAAGTCAGAAAGGATATTCCCTTCTCAAGGTGGAGAGATCTGTGAGAAATAACTGTTTAATTAACCATATAAAATCTTCAGAAATTTAATGAACATTACAGAAATAGCTCTCTCTCTCTCCCTTCCATGTTCAAAATCCGATGATATTTAGGTTATGATAAATCGTGCGTATCCGTCAGATCCTGATGTGATGTTTGGTTTCAGTTTCCCGACTGCAAACCCTCTCCTTCTAATACCCTGTGGAATTGATTTAAAACAGAAAAAAGGGAGTGAGGGAGAACCCACAAATACACAAAAGCATGTTGTGAAATGGAGCTGAATGAATCTCGGAATTTGTGGGGCCAGCACGAGGAAAAAGTAACCATGAAAACTGCTGGATTGTCGTAAAAGCCCAACTGGTTCACTAATGTCCTTCAGGGAAGGGAACCTGCCACCCGGTCTGGGCCTACACAAGACTCTGGCCTAGCAGGAAGCAGAGGGTGAGAGAGGCAGGGGGTGAAGGGATATCTGCAACACAACAAGAACTTGAACAAAGTCTCCAGAAAACTCAACCTCCACTACCTAAAGGACCAGGGTAGCAGGTGTATGTGAACACCATCACCACCAAGGTCCCCTCCTAGTCACACACCATCCTGACTTGTCTGACATCCAGTACTGGATGAACAGAAATTTCCTCCATTTCAATATTGGGAAGACTGAAGCCATTGTCTTCAGTCCCCACTACAAACTCCACTCCCTGACCACCGGCTCCAGCACCCTTCCTGACAACTGCCTGAGGATGAACCGGACATTCACAGGGACATAGGGGCAGGAGTAGGCCATTCAGTCCATCGAGCCTGCTCCAACATTCAATCTGATCAAAGTCCTTTCCCACACTCTCCACATATCCCTGCATGTAATTGCTCAACCTGTCATCCATTCCTTTGTTCCGTCGAGACTTAATTATCCGAACACACGTCCGGCTGGCCTCCCACATTCAGCCTCCCTGTAATCCAAAACTCTGCTTACTCGCACCAAGTCTGGTTCACCCATCACCCCTGTACTCACCAACTTACAAAGGCTCTAGGTTAAGGAGAAACTCAATTTTAAATTTCTCTTCCTCGTTTTCAAATCCCTCCATGGTCTCTCCCTCCCTACCTCTGCAATCTCCTCCAGCCTCACAGCGCTCCGAGATATCTACACTTCTCTAATTCCGACCTGCTCAGCATTCCTGATTTTAACTGCTCCACCTTTCGTGTCTCCCCCAGCAGCTGCCAAGGCCACAAGCTCTGGAATATCCTCGCGACACCTCTCCGCCTCACTTTCCCCCTTTAAGATACTCCTTAAAACCTACCTCTTTAAGTAAACTTTTGTGCATCTGCCCTGATATCTCTTCATGTGGCTCCGTGTCAAATGTTGCTTCCTGACACTCCTGTGAAACACGTTAGTACGTTCCATTCCACAATAGAATTAATGAATTACCATTTCAGGATGGGCAGAATTTGATGGTCAATATAGGTGCCAAAGTGGGAGAGAAATGCACTATAGCGCAGGAAAAACAATTCCTGAAAGATAATGTGGGAAGGTAAAGCTGGTGAGCCAGCAGCACATGGTCAGGGGATGGGCAGCAGTGGAAACCTCATTTAGACACAGTGGACAGAAGGAACAGTAAAATCCTAAACATAGTTAAAATACACTCATAATTAGTGACAGAGAAAGTTAGATAATAGCAGAGAGGTGATCAGGGAGGGCAGAGGTGAAACAGAGCAATGGATGGACATGGATTCAGATCCACAGTAAAGGAATCACACCAGCCCCAGAGCCATGAAACCTCTCATAGATAACAGAGCACAGCACTAAAAGCTCTAACTGTGGATGAATAGTCAAGAATACTCAACTCTGAAACAATTTCAGTTTTTAAATTTAAAATCTCCTGCTGTAAAGATACCAGAAGCATTGGAGTCAGAGAAAAATCTTCCAGTGGAGGAAATACCCGGGGAGCGGGGTGATGCAACCGTGTAATTGTCGATTTGTGATGATGTCACAGACACGAACACAGAACATCTGGGTCTGTGATGACCAGTGATCACCACACATTATGAAGGATTTGAGGGTCCTTGAGAGGGGGCAGATGAGATTTACCAAAGTGGGTAAGGGATGAGGGATTTTAGTTGTAAGGTTAGTTTGGAGAAACTGGGGTTGTTCTCCTTGGAGCAAAGTGGATTGAGGAGAGATTTGATGGAGGTGTACAAGTTTATGATAGGTTGAGATAAGAAAAAGATGTTCACATTAGTTGACCATAAAAGGATTACAGACATAGATTTAAGATTTGAGGCAAGATCTACAGGGGGCCTGTGAGGAAAAAATTTTACCCAATGAGTGATTGAGTGGAACTCAATGCTTTTGCTCAGAGGCCGATAATATTCAGGTCCTGATGAATCGAGTGATTCTGTCGGATCTTGATGTGATGTTGGTTTGAGTTTCCCGTCTGCAAATCCTTCCCATTCAACATCCTGTAAAAAGGAGATTATATAAAAAAAATCCATCCCTGTCAGTCCAGGATAGAAATGCACAGCATTCTCTCCTCCTGCTACCTGGACCAGGATGACCGCGCATGCGTCCTCCTGCACAGCCGTTCCCCCAGGCCGCGCAGAGGGAGATTCAGCCATTTCCGGTCTGTTCGCTGCAAGCGCGGGGCCAGTAGTTTCTTATTAAGGCTCTGCGGCCTGCACCAAGTGTTTATGAAACCTCCCTACCCACTCCGCTGGCTCCATTCCTCCCGACCACCCACTAACTCTGTTTTTCTGCTGCAGTCGCCATTTTCCTACCAGCTCGCTGGCACCGGTCACAGGACAGCACTGCGCATGTTCAGATAGGAGACCGCAATGCGCAGGTGCCAATTACACTCCACAATGCGCATGCGCCTTGGCGTTCTGGATAGGACACTTTCTGCGCCGCTCTGAATGCTGGGTGATAGGTCCGCCATTGGAGACCGATATTCTTGCATATAAAATTATGTTTCATGTTCCGATGATGATCGGACGCTTAGAGAGAAAATTTAAAGTTATTAATTCTATTAATAGAACAGTCAATGTACAAAGGCTTCCACCAAAGTTCTGTCCTGGGTGTAATTACCAGCAGAACAAGCCTCTGCAGTTAGAGGTGAATTCACTGGATTCTCAGCAGTCCGGGTAAAGAAGTGATTTTTCCTTTCATACGCCGAGCATTTAAACTCCGTCTTGTCAGTCAGGACGTGACTGTTTTGAGTTAAATCCTTTGAACTTTTAAAGCTGGATTGTTAACAGGTGGCCAAACTGAGAAAATCCCTTCGCAAAGTTTTCTCCATCAGATGTGACTGCTGCTCTGTCAACTAATGAGGCGATCGAGGGAATCCATTTCCACATTCAGCTGATGAATTATGTTTTCATAGTGTGACTTTACCCAGGATTGTCCAGCTCAGACTTGGATCTCTAATCCTTCTGGCAATGAGTTCTACATTCTGCTTAAAGAAAAGATAAAGGCGATGCTATAACTCTGAAATATAACACAATATTTTGGAACTAAAACAGCTCTGGTGTCATCGGAGGTCTGTGACTTTTCAGAAGAACTGTACTGAATCAGTGCACAGACCTGAAAACATAATTCTGGTTCTTAATCCACAGACATTCCCAGATATGCTGAGTATTTCCATCATTTCCTGCTTTTATCTCTGGTTAAAGTCGTTGCCTCTGAATTGGACATTGGATTTATTGGTGACTAATTTACGTTGATTCTTGTCTATCCGCAAGTGGAAACATCTTCCAAACCCCTTTCCAAAATTAATGGCTTTGCTGAGGTCATTCCTCACCCTTCTCTCCACAGAAAGCCTTTTTAACCTGTTCAATCTCTTTTGAATTAGATAACTTTCCAATTTTAGCATAAATCCAGTAAACCTTTCTTGCATCTTCCCCAGTGCTCCGAGATCCATCTAATTATATAATGAGGGAGCTAATCTGAGACTTCAAACTCATCATTTCCCCCAAATGCCTGTATGCTGGTAGGATCAGTATTGCAGTGGGAGAGAGGACAAAGGTTTCAAGCTGTTATTTCCCAACCTCTCTTTCAGCCATTTCCCACGAGCCGAACTTAAGATGAAATGAACACATCCAATGGAAAGATTTAGAAAGTGGCGTGTTACTTTTATTTGTGACTAACTCACTCTTGCATTCTGTAAATACTGCTCGGGTTTTTGTGAATCAGATATCATCTACCTGCAATTTCCTGAGCCCATGCTTGGTGCATTGGGAGATTTGGACTCTGTTGCAGTATCTGCATCCCAGAGAAGGGCAGTAATCCGCTGATTGAAACTGCAATTGCCACTTTCCCCTGCTGGCTGTTGGAGAGTGATGGGCCAGATAATTACAGCTTTCTACTTTTCCCTATCTTACTGCGGAGCTGAAGAAGACAGAATACTTGTTGGGTTTGTTCGAATACAATAACTTTTTAGGTTTCTAATGGGTTAGATGTAAGTACTTGGGAGATGTAATTGTTTTCTAATCAGAAGCCAATTGGCAGCAGGGGGACAGATTCATAAATCAAAGAAAGTAGCAACACTACCGCTGAATCCTCACTCAGGTAAACGCAGCAACGTGTAAATGGTGAGAAAATATTTAGTGATACAAGTGTTACAGAATCAAATTCATGAATATGTCTAGCCAGCGTTAGTAACCACAGCACTGACAAAGTTCAATCAACACAATCAATAAATACTGAAAACTCAGCTCTTCACAGATGCTGCCTTGCCTGCTGAATTTTAACAGAATCCTCTGGGTTTATTTCACTATCTTTTCACATATGTAAACAGTCTCCAAAGAGACTACCAAAAATTGCTAATAGTGATTTTGTTACAAGTTACCATAGCGGGGTATTGGGAAAAATTTTCAATAAGCAATAATCACACCTCAGTTAAACCTCATTAGCTACAATAATGCCGCTGCACAAAGCTAATAGAGTCACCCTGGACATGTGGTGGTCTAGCAAACGCATACTGTTCACACTTGTGGTGAGCAAAATGAATTGATTTCAGCACATTGCACATTCTCGCCTGGGATTGAGTTTATCAGTTATAACTTATTTTCCAAAATTATATCAGCAGATTGAAACATTATTTATCAGCCAGAAAGTTGAAATGAGAAGGAAAGGTTTATGTGATGGGAATATTCTAATCCTCCCTATGATACTTTGTGAAGTGAAATGATGCCCTGTCTGCAGGGAGCACGTGTCCAAGCTCCCCAGAGGGTAGTTTAAACGGTTGTGTTAATCCGCTCTAATATAACTAATAGTAACACAACTTTGAACGTTATTTATAAATAATAATTTTAGAAAACTCTGGACACAGTAATGGCTCCTTGTGTATTGTACCCAGTTCAGACTCAATGAGGGGGATTACGAGGAGGGAGAAGAGAGTTTTCTGCTTCATGTTGACACATTGTAACCAGTTCAGACTCAATGAGGAGGAGTAGGAGCAGGGAGAAGAGAGTTTTCTGCTTCATGTTGATACATTGTTGGGAACTGGACAGAGCGGTTCTGATGAATCATGCAGCCTCAGCTGCTGAGTGCTTCCAGCCTTGTTTTTTTACTTTTAAATTTCAAGATTCATCTTCTGCAATTATTATTTTTACAGATCTGTATTTCAATTGATCCCAGGCTTGTTTTCAATTTGTGATTAGTAGTTTTTTCAGTTTTGTGTATCCACGCACAGAATGTGAGACAGCATTTATTGCCAATCCCTACTTACCCTTGAGAAGGTCGTAGTGAGCTGCCTTCTTGAACAGCTGCAGTCCTTGTGGTGTAGGAACACACGCAGTGCTGTTAGAGAGGACTTAATTATGATACAATCTTTCAGAGCCAATAATTAAACTTGGCTCAAATATATTAAGTGGAGAAATGAAAGCAAAATGTTCACTTAAAAGATACTGAAACATGATATTTATTCATGTGCTGATATAATACACTTCTATTTAATTGACTTTTTAACCTGTGTGCGCTGCTCCACCTGTGTTTTCCAACACATCTTTTGAAGACTCCAGCCGAGAAAGAAAGCAATCAAATTTAATTCAGCAACCTCGAACTTTATATTCACACCCTTTCAGCATTAGGGGATTTTGTTTTGCTAAGCAGACTTCATACAATCCAAAGGAAGACATTTTATTAAATGGAAGTGACTTCCATCCCATCTTAACTGGATATTCTTAATTATTGCGCACGTGTCCTCTGAAGGCTGCGGCACATTTGTAACATTTAACTGTTAAACTCTGAGTTTAGATCACTGCTCTAAATAGAGAAATCCAACTAAGATGATAGTTGTAACTGTTTGTAAATATCAGGTCAGTAGCTGGAATTGTTTTTTTTTAAGATTTTGTATGAGTAACACATTGTGACATTTTTTGTGTGATGTTTGACGTGTAACTTATGGACACTGGCTCCAATACTTTATACATTTTTGTGAAGTTAAATGCTGGTCTGTTTTATTGGTGCAATAACCACCTAGTGTTCGTTTTCTTATTTTGAATGCAAAGTTGGGGCTGTTTTCAGGATGAGCTATCTTTCTAAAGCCGAGACATCTGTACGAGTAATCCAGAGGCCCAGGCTCATGCTCCGAGGACACAGGTTCAAATCACACCACGGCAGCTGGTGGAATTTAAATTCAATTAATAAATCTGCAATCACAAGGAATGAGACCATCATCAGTTTTCGTAAAAACACATCTGATTACTCATGTCTTTAGGGAAGGAAATTTGCCATCCTCACCTGGTCTGGCCTATATATGACTGATAAATAACAATAAATTAGATAAGTAAAATAAATAAAATAAGAATTTTTAAAAATTCGCTAAGTAACTGATTTCCTGGTGGTAATTTAACCTGAAATCACCATAGGTGATATTAATAATTAACACATTCCCATGACATCTCAGTTTACCAAAGGCTGTCCCAATTAATGTGAATGATAAATGGGTTCTCACAATAGTGGGAGGCCAATTTATTAGTGAAGCTTCATCGACTGTACCCAATATTTCATGCTGCCATTTATCCATTGATGCGTTTTTGACATCCAAAAGTTTCAGAAATATTACCAAACAGAAACAGACTGTCACCTCCAACAAGTCTATGTTGAGATTCCACAAAAGAATTAGTCCTAATCTCACAGACCCACTAATCCGCTAAAAGCTATGTTTTTCTCTCGAGAGGCGCAGCCAGACCTGCAGAGAATTCCAGCATTTTCTGCCTTTTTTTTATTTCAGAAAGCCAGCATCTGCAGCATTTTGATTTTCTTTAACTAATTAGTGCTAAGTATGTGGAAGCCATAAGGTTTGAGATCCATTTTTCAGCTGAAAATGTCTAAGTAAGCTCATGTGCACAAGCTGAAAATGCAAATGGATTCATTCCATTGATCCAATTACTGACACAGGAACACAGTCACATCCAGAGACCATCCAGATATTTCACATGTGCGAAGGGATTTATTCGGTTTGCAAAGCAGTAAACACACCAACTTTAAAATTCAAAGGATTTAATCCACCGTCAGAGCATTCCTGTTGGCAGGGTTAAAATGAACCATGTATGGTGAAAAATAATCCATATGCTGAGACTCCATCGAGTTCGGATCTAACTGCAGGGTATTTGTTCTGCTCCTCATAACATCCATGATGGAATTAGGGTAGAGCCCAGAGCATTTTAGTTGCTGTATCAATTGATTCGAAGACTTTATAGCTTGTCCCGATGGCACCCACTGTATTCTGATTACTGGACTTCAGTTTCATTCTACAACGTTACCCTTCAATGGCGGAGTGGTCACCCAGCATTCACTGCGGTACAGAATGTGCCCTATTCTCATTACAGCAGCTCCCCGCACATGCGCATGACGGTGTGTGCTTGGAGCATGCGCATTGTGGTCTTTTCACGAGCATGCGCAGTGCTGGTCTGGGACTGAAGCTGCTCAGCGCGGGTTAGAGAATGTGGCGTGGAGCAAACTAACAGAGTTAGTGGGTGTGTGAGGAGGAATGGAGCTGGCGGAGTGGGCAGGGAGGCTTCATAAAGACACAGTGCAGGCCGCAGACCCCAAAGAACAAGGTACCGGTCTTGTGTTTACAGAGAACGGGCCGAGAAAGTCTGGATTTCTCACTTCGTCAGGCCCGGGGTAACGGCCGCCATCTTAATAGGGGGCAATGTGCAGCAGGGCGCATGCGCGGTTATCCTGGTCTAGGTGACAGGAGGAGAGAATATTGTTGATTTCTAAGATAAAAGCAAAATACCGCGGATGCTGGAAATCTAGAGCAAAAACAAAAATACCTGGAAAAACTCAGCAGGTCTGACAGCATCTGCGGAGAGGAATACAGTTAACGTTTCGAGTCTGAATGACTCTTCATCAGAACTAAGGAAAAATAGAAAATATAAGCTGGTTTAAGGGGTGGTGGGACGGGTAGAGCTGGATAGAGGGCCAGTAATAGGTGGAGATAGTCAAAAGATGTCATAGGCAAAAGGACAAAGAGGTGTTGACGGTGATATTAGCTGATAAATGTGATAATGGGGACATTAAGGGTAGAAAGCAGGACGAACAAAGTACAGATAGCCCTTGTAGGGGTGGGGTGCGGGAGGGGGGGATCGAAATAGGCTAAAAGGTAGAGATAAAACAAGACCTGCCCCTTTAATTCCCCCCTGCTCACCATCCAAGGGCCCAAATAATCCTTTCAAGTGAAGCAGTGCTTCATTTGCACTTCCCTCAATTTAGTCTACTGCATTCGTTGCTCCCAATGCGGTTTCCTCTACATTGTAGAGACCAAATGCAGACTGGGTGACCGCTTTGCCGATCACCTTCAGTCTGTCCGCAAGCATGACCCATACCTCCCTGTCGCTTGCCATTTCAACACACCACCCTGCTTTCATGCCCACATGTCCGCCCTTGGCTTGCTGCATTGTTCCAGTGAAGCTCAACGCAAACTGGAGGAACAGCACCTCATCTTCCGACTAGGCACTTTACTGCCTTCTGTTCTGAATATTGAGTTCATCAATTTTAAATCATGAACTCTCTCCTCCATCCCCACCCCCTTTCCGATCCCCCTTTTTCCCAATAATTTATATAGATTTTTCTCTTTCCACTTATTTCCATTATTTTTAAATGTATTTCCACCCATTGTTTTACTTCTACCTTTTAGCCTATTTCGATCCCTTCCCCCCCACGCCCACAGATAGCCCTATCTGTACCTTGCTCATCCTGCTTTCTACCCTTAATGTCACCTATTATTACATTTCTTAGATAATATCACCACCGTCAACACCTCTTTTTCCTTTTGTCTATGACATTTTTTGGTTATCTCCACCTATCACTGGCCCTCTATCCAGCTCTACCTGTCTCTCCGCCCCCCCACCCCTTAAACCAGCTTATATTTCACCTCTTTTCTATTTTTCCTTAGTTCTGTTGAAGAGTCATACGGACTCGAAACGTTAACTGTGTTCCTCTCCACAGATGCTGCCAGAGCTGCTGAGTTTTTCCAGGTATTTTTGTTGTTGTTATGGACAGACGCTTGGTTGTTGGATTTTAGGAGGTGAGGACGCGGCGAAGCGGAGGTAATGTTAGCGACGATGGATGGGCGTGAAGGCTTCAGAAACCCCCGGTGTAGGCCACAAGCCGCGAACAAGAAACTCCTGGGCCGTTTCTGTCCAGTGCTGCGAATCTCCGGAGCCGCTGTTTCCCCGGGACCGGTTTAACGGCCGCTATCTTGTTTCAGCGTGGAGCAGGGCGCATGTGCGGCCATATCGGTGACATCATGGAGTGGGCGGGGCTTGGGCTGGATGACAAAGGCGGAAGAGAATGAGAGTGGGGAGCCAGGGCTGAGCACGTGACTGGGGAATGCCTGACTCCCCGAGGACAATGTGCATTGAGAAGGTGAGGCTGAGCTGCCAGTGGTTCAAGAAGGCAGCTCAACACCACCTTCTCAGGGGCAAATAAGGATGGGTAATAAATGCTGACCAAGCCATATCCCACATCCCATCAAATAATTAGAAAAAAAAATTCTGTACCAGGCTTGACTCTTGAATAAGAACATAAGAACTAGAAGCAGGAGTAGGCAATTCAGCCCCTCGGGCCTGCCCCACCATTCATTACCATCATGGCTGATCTTTCGGCCTCAACTCCAATTTCCCAACATCTCCCCATAACCTTTCAAACCGTTACTAATTAAAAATCTATCTATCTCCTCCTTAAATTTATCCACTACACTCTGAGGCAGTGAATTCCACAGATTTTGAGAAAAGCAATTCCTACTTATCTCTGATTTAAATCTACCACCCCTTAGCCTAAAACTATGGCCTCTCATTCCAGAATGCCCCACAAGGGGAAACATCCGCTCCACGTCTACTTTGTCTGTCTCCTTTAGCATCTTATTTTCCTCAATTAGATCTCCTCTCATATTTCTAAACTCTAGCGAGTACAGATATAAACTGCTCAATCTCCCCTCATTAAACAAGCCCCACATCTCTGGAATCAATCTAGTGAACCTCCTCTGAGCCTCCTCCAATGCAACTACATCCTTCCTCAAGTAAGGGAACCAAAACTGTGCACAGTACTCCAGGTGCGGTCTCACCAATGCCTTGTACCGTTGCAGCAACTTCCCTATTTTTATACTCTATTCCTTTAGCAATAAATTACAAAATTCCAATTGCCTTCCTTATTGCCTGCAGTACCTGCATACTAGCTTTCAGCGATTCATGCACGAGGACACCCAGATCCCTTTGCACTGGTGCATTCTGAAGTTTCTCTCCATTTAAATAATGTCGCCTTTTCATTCTTCCGACCAAAATGGATAACCTCACACTTATGCAGTGAGATGTAGCTCTATTAAGTCCGTCTTCTTTACCTCCGCTTCTACTACCCCCTTCTCTTCTTTTCTTTCTCTCTCAGACAGTGGAGTTGAAGCCCAGGATCAGCCATGCTCATTTCGAATGGTGGAGCAGCTTAATGAACCGTATGGTTTATTCCAGTTCCTATCTGTTATCTTAAGGAGGACAGAGTCTTGTGTAGACCCAGACCAGGTGGCAGGTTCCCTTCCCTGATGGACATTAGTGAACCAGTTGGGTTTTTATGACAATCCAGCAGTTTTCGTGGTCACTTTTTCCTCGTGCCGGCCCCACAAATTCCCAGATTCATTCAGCTCAATTTCACAACCTGCCTTTGTGTTTTTGTGGGTTCTCTCTCACTCCCTTTTTTCTGTTTTAAATCAATTTCACAGGGGATTAGAAGGGGAGGATTTGCAGTCGGGAAACTGAAACCAAACATCACATCAGGATCTGAAGGAGTCACCCAATTTATCGTAAACTGATTTTGAACATGAAGGGAAAAAGCACTGTTCAAAGTGGGGAGAAACCATGGAAATGTGGAGGCTGTGAAGAGGGATTCAGATGCCCATCTGAGCTGGAAACTCATTGGCGCACTCACACTGGGGAGAGACCGTTCACCTGCTCCGAGTGTGGGAAGGGATTCACTCGATCGTGCAACCTGCTGACACACCAGCGAATTCACACTGGGGAGAGACTTGATCCGAATGTGGGAAGGGATTCATTCACTCATCCGACCTGTTGCAACACCAATGAATCCACACTGGGGAGAGACCGTTCACTTGCTCCGAGTGTGGAAAGGGATTCAATCAGTCATCCAACCTGCTGAAACACCAGCGAGTTCACACTGACGAGAGACCTTTTAAATGCTCAGACTGCGGGACGTGCTTTAAAAGTTCTGGGGACTGATGTCCCATCAACGTGTTCACACTGACGAGAGACCATTCAGGTGCTCTCACTGTGGAACTGGGTTCAGGCGAGCATCTCAACTCACTGGACACCAGCGAGTTCATACTGGGAAGAGGCCGTTCACCTGCTCCCAATGTGGGAAGGGATTCACTCACTTAACTAATCTGCTGAGACACCAGCGAGTTCACACTGATGAGAGACCGTTTAAATGCCCAGACTGCGGGAAGTGTTACAAAAGTTCCAGGGAACTGATGTGTCATCAAAGTGTTTACACTGACGAGCGAACGTTCAGGTGCTCTCACTGTGGGACCGGGTTCAGGCGAGCATCTCAACTCATCTACACCGGCGAGTTCACACTGGGGAGAGACCATTCACCTGCTCCCAGTGTGGGAATGGATTCACTCAGTTATCGCACCTGTTGACACATCAGCGGGTTCACACTGGGGAGAGACCATTCACCTGCTCCCAGTGTGGGAAGGGATTCACTCACTCATCTAATCTGCTGAGACACCAGCGAGTTCACACTGACAAGAGACCGTTTAAACGTCCAGACTGTGGAAGTGTTTCAAAAGTTCCAGGGAACTGATGTGTCATCAACGTGTTCACACTGACGAGAGACCGTTCAGGTGCTCTCACTGTGGGGCTGGGTTCAGGCGAGCATCTCATCTCACTGCACACCAGCGCATTCACACTGGGGAGAGACCGTTCACCTGCTCCCAGTGTGGGAAGGGATTCACTCAGTCATCCTACCTACTGATACACCAGCGGGTTCACACATAAAGACAGTGATTGGATTTTACTGTTAATTATATTCAGGAGTGAACGATGTTTATTAGGGTCTGTTTCTCTGATGTTAATTTCTAGGCATTAATGTCAAGTTCTAGGCATTAATGTTCTGGACAAAAGTCAAATAAATCAGCTTTGTATTACACACACAATATTGAGTCTTTTTAAGATCACAAGTAAATACAATGATGGGATTTTCCTGTTAACACCACCCGGGACTGAACGATTTTCATTGGGGAGTATTTCTGCTGATGCTAATAAATTCCAGCCCAGTTATAGGTGTTAATATTCTGGATAAAAGTCAAATAAATTAGCTTTGTGTAAAACACACTGTCTGGTGAATCTTGTTAATATCTCAAACACAAATTAGTTCCTTCTAAAGGACTCTCCCTCTCCCCTGTCTCCTCCATCCTCACCTCCAACAACAAGTGTGAGGAGCTCATGGAGCTTCTTTGTCACTAAGATTGAGACAATCTGATCAGCTGCCTCTGCTGCTTCCCTCCCTTCCACTAACCCACCAGGACAAACTGTCTCTAAAGTCCTCCTTGTCCGAGCCCTGAACCCACATCTTTCTCCAGTTTCTCTCCCATCTCCCCTCATGCCCTCTCAGTGCTCATCTTGTCCATGAGACCCACCTCTGTTCCCATAACCCTATTCACATTAAACTGTTGACCATCCAACTTCTCCATCTCAACAATATCAGCTAATGGTTCTGTCTCTCTCCTGGTACTGTTCCCCTCACCTTTAAATCCACCATCATCACCCATCCTGAAAAAAAACTTTTTCCACAATTGTCATTGTAAACTACCACCCCATCTCCAACCTCCCATTCGTCTCCAAAGTCCTTGTACTTGGTGTCCCCAAGGATCTATCCTTGGCCACTCCTATTTCTCATCTTCAGGCTGCCACTCGGTGACATCATCCAACTGTTACTAAATTATCAAACTGCTTATCTCATATCCAGTACTGGATGAGCAGAAATTTCCTCAATTAAAAATCAGGAAGACCAAAGCCATTGTCTTCGGTCACCACTACAAATTCCGTTCCCTAACTACCGAGTCCATCCCTCTCCCTGGGAACTGTCTGAGGCTGAACCACACTGTTCACAATCTTGGTGTCATATTTGACTCCAAGATGAGTTTCTGACCACATATCCACACCATCACTAATACCAGATATTTCGATCTCCACAACGTCGCCTGTCTCCACCCCACCCCCAGCTCATCTGCTGCTCAAACCCTCATCCATGTTACCTTTAGACTTGATGATTCCAATACATTCCTGGCTGGCCTCTCACATTCACCCCATCCCCACACGGAAACATGAGATCATCCAAACTCTGCTGACTGTGAGCTTTCTCACACCAAGTTCCATTCACTCATCACCCCTGTGCTCATTGACCGACATTGGCTCCTGGTCAATTTTGCCTCAATTTTAAAATTTGTATCCTCAGTTTCAAATCCCTCCATGGCCTCGTCACTCCCTATCTCTGTAATCTCCAGTCACATGACCCTCTGCGCTCCTCTCATTCTGCCGTCTCGAACACCCAAAATTATAATTACTCCATCATTGGTGGCTGTGCCTTGATGTGAAGCTTTTAAGTTCCCTCCCTAAATGTGATGTGAGGGAACATTTTTTCACCCACAGGGTGGTTGAAGTCTGGTACGAACTTCCTGGAAGGGCAGTAGAGGCAGGTTCGATTGAGGGATTCAGAAGGGAGCTGGATTGCTACCTGAAAAGAGAGAATGTCCAAGGTTACGGGATAAGGCAGGGGAGTGGGACTAGGTGGAATGCTGTTTCAGAGAGCCAGTGCAGACTCAATGGGCCGAATGGCCTCCTGCACTGTAAAGATTCTATGATTATCCCTATTCTGGATCGGGGAACTATACTCTATCTGTATGATTGCAGTGCTGTTAATAAAGTCAGTGTGAGACAATCTGTTGTCAGCTTGATTACCTGGTGTCTGAAACCACACAATTCAATATTTAGAGTCAACAAGATGAACAAGGAAACACCTCATGACCCAAAACTCCAGCTCGATATTCACAGGAGAAAGTCTGTTATCTAACACCTCGAGTGGACAGAACAGAGGAAGATCCCAACTGTAAGGAACCCTCGAAAATTTGTAAATATCTTTAAAATGCTGACAGGTTCCAGCTGTGAGTTTCCTTCACATTGAAGTTAATGGAAGGTGAGAGCGTGGTTATTCTGGAGCTATAAAAAACACTAGTTAGAGCACAGTCCAGTTCTAATCAGCACTTTACAGGAAGGATGTGATCACACTGGAGAGGGCACAGAAAAGATTTATCTGGATGATGCCGGGACTGGTGAATTTTAACCCTGAGGAGGATTTGGAGAGGCGGGTGTTGTTTTCTTTGGAATAGAGGATGCTGAGGGGAGATTTAATTGATGTGTATAAAATGATGAGGGTCCCAGATAAAGTGGGTAGGAAGGACCTATTTCATTAACAGAGAGGCCAGTAACCAGGGGGCTGAGATTTAAAGTAATTGGTGGGAAGATTAGAGGGGAGTTGAGTAATGTTTTCACTTAGAGGGTGCTGGGGAATTTTAAATCACTATCTGAAAGGGTGGTAGAGGCAGAAATACTCACATTTAAAAAGTACTGGGTTATGCACCAGTCGTGCTGTAACATACAGGACTACAGACCAAGAGCTGGATAGTGGGATTGGACTGGATAGCTCATTTTCAGCCAGTACAGACATGATGGGCTGAATGGCCTCCTCTGTGCTGTAAATTTCTCTGATTCTGTGCTGACAAGAGGTCCTCATGTTTTTATCCGAGACAAACCTCAGCCCAGTCATTTGCTCCAAGTGTTGATGTGATGGGTCAAGTGAAGAGGTGCCAGGTATCGGGAGCAGCAGAAGCAGTAAATAAAATCGTGATGTCAGTGAATGCTAATAAAGTTTATCAGTATCTTGTTTCATTTTAATAACTTCTGCTGAATGTGGCCCTCACCCAGTGCCAGGATGTCGGATCAGAGCCACCATGGAAAAGGAGTTTGACACCCCTGAGATAGACAATGTCAAATGGATCCTCAGCATCTCTGTAACCTCCTCCAGCCCCACAACCCTCTGTGTAAATACAAGATGCTTGTGTTGGATTACACCCTGAGATAGACAATGTCAACCTGATTCCCCTCATCCACCAGCACAGCAACTTCTTCACAAAACACAAACAGGTTTCTAAGGCGTGACATTCTTTCCCGGAATCCATGTTGAGGATCTCGAATGGATCCTTCTCACCCCCAGTGATCAGAAACAGAATCAGAAACCTTCAAGCATCTTCCCTGTGATCGTGGCCACACTGATGGGCTTGTCATTCCCTGGCTCTGATTTTTCCCTGATTTGGAAAGTGGGAACACCATGAGCTACTTTCCGATCTCAGAGAACAATCGCTGACTCTATTGAGCTGTTGAAGATACGGAAAAGAGGCTCACAGGGCACCCGTTCCATCTCTTTAAACCCCCTTGGGTGGACATCATCTGGACCTGTAGCACCATCTAGTTTGATATTCCCTATTTTCTCCAGGGTGACAATCCCTTTCTATTTTAATATTGATGATGTTATTGACGACAGCACATCCCACAGCTGGAATTTGAGCATCATCCACAGGAATGCAGACTGATGTGAAACAGTCATTTAACAGTTCTGTCATAGCCTGGCAATCTGTTTCAATCTGTCCTCAACTGTTTTTCAGTGTTTCAAAATTACGTTTAACCATCTTCCCACTCCTGATGGAGCTGGGAAAGCTTTGCTGTTATTTCCACAATTGTTCACCATCTTCTTTCCCAAAGATCTCTTCTCTAATGGCTGCTTTTCTCTCCCTCAATTGTGGGTGATATTTGTCCCAGTTCTCCTGGACACTGAATTCATCTTGTTCCAAACGGGGTTCAGTGTCAGACAGTTCAGGGAGTCAGGAATCATTCACCCCTAGACCTACACTGAGAGGTAAAGCCCCAGACAGTTCCTCAGTAAGGATTCCTCTGGTTCCTCACCGTATATTAGTCAGGATACTGAAACACTGCTTTCTCCCAATCCACTCCTGGAGGGCCCACTCCCCGAGCCTCCAACCTGCAGCAGGGTCAGTGCTGGAGCTACACAGCGGGAGTGATTCCAGAGTAACTTTGAGGGTCGCAACCACATGGATGTTCAGGGTTGAGTATTTTTAGTTATCCTGGTGTCTAACACACATCAATAAAACAGGGAACTCCAGGAAATGTGCTCCAGGTCTTTCTTTATCTGTTGTATAATTCTCCCAGCAGTTAACAGGTACCTCTGAAATCATCTACCTGCTATTTTAGTACAGAATTTTGCAAATTTATTTCAAATGGGTTTAATTCTGCCTTAAAGTAATCGATTTTGGTCTGTCACAAACACAGTAAATCTTCATAGAATAATTAGCACAGTAATTTTCAGACTGGAAATTTAAACCTGATTTTCCCTTTCAGTCAGAAACAGATCACAGTTTTACACCAACCTCTGATTTGACAGCACGTTTCCAGCATTCACCATTGTTCCTCCTGACTCTAAACACAGTTGTAAAGGAGCCTCCTGTTCTGGGTCCAGGAGCTCCGAACTATGGGGAAGAGAGCAGCTGGGACACATTTCTTACACACCTCAGGATTAACCCACACGGGGGCTTTGCTGTAAGTGAAGAGAGAGGAGAAAGAGCAAAGTGCTGTTTGTCCCTCTCAGTGTGACCCTGAAGGACTGTGATCAGGCTGAAGTTCTGTTCCTGCTGTATGATCCACGACCCAGATTGTCCTTTCTAAGCTCCAGCCAGGTGATGTTAAACACCCAGGTGGGAAAGGCAAAAATCCACAACGTGTTTAAAATAAACCTGATTTATTTCACATTTATCCAGAATATTAAACTTCAGTCCAGTTACAGGGTTTATGAACATCAGCAGAAACAAACTCCAACTGTCAGAATGGTTCAGTCCTGGATGTGGTTAACAGCAGCAATAACAGCAGAATCCAATTCCTGCAGCCGCTTGTGAACTCGCTGGGGTGTCAATAGGTGAGATGACTGAGTGAATCTCCTCCCACACACATAGCAGGTGAACAGCCTCTCCCCAGTGTGAATGTGTTTGTGTCTCAGCACCCATTTTGCTTTTAAATCTTGGCTCATGGTCAGACCTTTGAAAAGCTTTCTGACCTATGTAAACAAGTCGATGTGTATAGATGAAAGCAAAATACTGCACATGTTGGAAATCTAAAATTAGAAACAGAAAATGCTGGAAAAGCTCAGCAGGTCTGGCAGCATCTGTGGAGAGAGAAACAGAGTTAACGTTTCAAGTCGGTATGACTCCTCTTCACAACTAATGTGTATGGAGGTGGGATGACGGAGTGAATCTCTCCCACACAGAACAAATGAATGGTCTCCTCCCCAGTGTGAGTGCGCTGGTGAACACTGAGTTCACATGATCACTTGAACCCAGTCCCACAGTGAGAGCACTTGAACAGGCTCTGGTCAGTGTGAACACGTTGATGGAACATCAGCTCCACAGAACTTTTATAACTCTTTCCACAATCTACACATTTAAAAGATCTTCCATCAGTCTGAATCCCTCCCCACACATGGAGCCAGTGAATGACCTCTCCCCAGTGTGAACTCACAGGTGTTGCAGCAGGATGGACAATCACCTGAACCTCTTCCTGCAGTGAGAGCAGATGAATGGAGTGGAACGGAGTGAATGCACTGGTGAACCATCAATGAATGTGGGTTTTTAAAGCTCTTGTCACAGCCTAAACAGGTGTTTCAGCAGGGTGGAAGAACTAGCGAATCGACTTCCACACTTGGAGCAGGTGAATGGCCTCTCCTCAGTGTGAATTCGCTGGTGCACAGTGAGATTAAGTGATTGCCTGAACCCAGTCCAACAGAGAGAGCATCTAAATGGTCTGTTGTCACTATGAACACATACTGATATAGCCCCAGACCTGTCACTCAAAGCCCTCAACTCCACCTAGTTCACAGCTCAATCTACCAGCTTGCAGCTTCCTGCACCTTGACCCCGCCCGGCCCAGGTGTGGGACAGTCCAAGGTGAGTCATTTGTGTAACCAGGGGAGTGGAGGAGGGGTGACATCCCGCCTTGTGCAGTGTCCCAAATGGTTCCATTCCCCCTTCCCCCAGGGCCCTCTATATACAGCATACAGACGGCTGATGGGCTTTGGGGATCCTCAGTGACCTGCACAGTTACATTATCCTGCACCCCGTCCCCGATTCACTGTGTGAAAAGGTTGTTATTCTTTATTGCTTCTACCCCATCGCCTAAACACTTTGTTTCACACAAGTCTTGCTTAAGACTTGTTTAATCCCAGGGCTACGGGGCAAAGGGAGGGAAGTCATAGAATCAGAGTTGTACAACACAGAAACAGGCCCTTCATCCCATCGTGTCCGTGCCGGCCATCAACACCTATCTATTACAATCCCATTTTCCAGCACTTGTCCCATAGCCCTGAGGTGGCACTAGGAAAATTGTTCCTTCAGTGAACAACACAGACAGGACGGGCCGAACGGCCTCCATCTGTGCTGTAACCATTCAATAATTGCCTGAGGTGTCTTTATCCCGCTGCTCCATTCCCAGTGATTCCCGCCTTCCGCTATTGTCCCTGGCTCCCTGTTTAATCAAGTAATTCCTCCATTTCCTCTACTCACCCTGTGCAGTGCGTGTGTCAGACTTCCTCTGGACACCTCCCCCCAACACCATCCCGGCCCCTTTAACCATCAGCAACTTCCTGTTTGTCTGGTCTTAGTTTAAATTTACAGAATTGAAGGATTTAGATTCAAGCTCGCCTAAACTGACTGCTCTAAATCGGAAAATGTTTGTCCCTCAAACCTGGATAGTTCATTTTGTTTAAAGTCATACCAAAAATGCAGTTACTGTCCTCAATTGAAGAGGCTCCTCATTTTAATCCGCACCAGACCCGAATATAAAAGAACGAACATTGTCCCCCAGACCCGAATGTGAAACAGTGAACATTATCCCCAGATCTGAATATAAAACAGTGAACATTATCCCCAGACCCGAATATAAAACAGTGAACATTATCCTCCAGACCCGAATATAAATCAGTGAACATTATCCCCCAGACCCGAATATAAAATAGTGAACATTATCACCCGGACCCGAATATAAAACAGTGAATATTATCCCCCAGACCCGAATATAAAACAGTGAACATTATCCCCAGACCCGAGTATAAAATAGTGAACATTATCCCCCAGACCCGAATATAAAACAGTGAACATTATTCCCCAGACCCGAATATAAAACAGTGAACATTATCCCCCAGACCCGAATATAAAACAGTGAACATTATCCCCCAGACCCGAATAGAAAACAGTGAACATTATCCCCCAGACCCGAATATAAAACAGTGAACATTATCCCCCCAGACCCGAATATAAAACAGTGAACATTATGCCCCAGACCCGAATATAAAACAGTGAACATTATCCCCAGCCCCGAATATAAAACAGTGAACATTATCCCCCAGACCCGAATATAAACAATGAACGTTATCCCTAGACCCGAATATAAAACAATGAGACTGGAGTTTCATGAGGCCGAGACTTTTGTTGTCGATGTGGTAAATTAATTTGGGACAATACCTTTAAAAATACTCACAGTCTACAATCCTGACATGAATCTGAAAGTGCTGGAATTCCTCAGCAGGTCAGGCCTTCACCTGTGGAGAGAGAAACAGAGTTAACATGACAGCTTTGTGACCTTTTATCTGACCTGAGAATATATAGAAATGTAACAGTTCATTACCAGGTCAAAAGAAGACACTTCACAGACTTCTGGAATCAAATTGACTTCAACAATTTTCTATCATAATCGCTGCCTCCATTTGTTTCTTGTTTCTTTAAGTATTTGTTTTCCTTTCTCATTTCTCTATCATTTTCTCCACATTGTTTTCAGACTGCTGTTATCGTGTCATTCGCATCTCATCTAGACACGTCTTTTGTTTTTTTAATGGAGCCATTACCACTTCTTTTGACTTTACATCATGAAATCTTTTGTCAGTTAATCTGTCCCGCCCTGCAGCCTTTCAGAGACCTTTCCTTCTGTTCCTCTTCCCACCTCCGCCATTTCACTGGCTCACGGACCTGAAATGTCAATTCTGTTTCTCTCTCTATAGGTTCTTCCAGACCTGCTGGAGTGTTTCCAGTTTTTACTGCTTAGTTCATATTTGAAGCATCGCAGTATTGTTCGTTTTTCCATTCCAAGCACTCTACCTGATTTGTTTAACCTCTGTGTGGGAAAGCATTTAGAAGCTGGAATCTAGGTCAAAATAAAGTCATTTGTTCAATTGTGGTTTCATTAAAGCCTGTTCAGGCCAAATCGTGTTGAACTAAATTTCTTGAGTTATTTGTTAAGGCAACAGAGAATGTTGATGAGGTTAATACGGTTGATGTGAACATGAATTGCTAAACAGCATTTGATACTGCGCCAAGTAACAGGCTTGTCAGCAAAGTTAAAGCCCATGGGGCAGAGGCAGCATTGGATGCGTGACAGGAAACAACACGCATGGTAAACGTTGTTTTTTCAGATTGAAGAAAAATATAGAGTGGGATCACAAGGAGTCGGTGTTAAGACCACTGTTTTCTTGATACATATTAAAGCCCTAGACTTGTGTGTGCAGGGCAAAATTTGCAAAC
Organism: Cetorhinus maximus; assembly: GCF_964194155.1. Taxonomy (NCBI): domain Eukaryota; kingdom Metazoa; phylum Chordata; class Chondrichthyes; order Lamniformes; family Cetorhinidae; genus Cetorhinus; species Cetorhinus maximus. Next base: position 195,419 of record NW_027596279.1, on the reverse strand, counting down.
GAAGCCAAATTTTCAAGTTGCGTTTACAGTGAGGAGCATAGTGATAAACCTCTAGAAGACATAGACAGGATGAAGGAATGGGTAGACATGTAAGCAGGTAGAATATAATTCAGAGAGGTGTGAAGTGATTTATTTTGGTAGGGAGAACGAGGAGAGACAAAATAAAATAAAGGGTACAATTGTAAAAGGGTGCTAGAGCAGCGTAATCTGGGGCTATATGTACACAAATCATTGAAGATGGCAGGGCAGACTAAGAAAGCAGTGAATAAAGCATGTGGAATCGGGAATAAAGTAGAAAATCAACAAGTTAGAATAAACCTGAATAAAACACTGGCTTAGCCCCAACTGCAGTATTGTGTCCAATTCTGAGCCCCTCACTTCAGGATGAATGTGAGGCATTCGAGAGTGTGCAAAAAAGATTCACGAGAGATGATGAACTTCAGTTAGGTGAAGTTGGGTTTGTTTTCCTTGGAAGGGGAACCGTTCTCTTGCATCTTTCCTGGGCCCTCTGACTTCAATTCCTTCTGAAATTGCAGCCATTTCTTGTTATTGATGTGGATCATTAAGAAACAATGGACTCTTATGATGTCATCCAGTCCCAGTGCGATGATGTCATGAAGACTATTAAATACCAGCGGAGCCTTAGTGGTGAAAACAGTTTTGTTCGAGATGGCAGCAAGTCCATTACTGATAGATCAGCAAATGGAATTAATGGGAAAGAAAGTGAGGCAACTCATGAACATCAGGAATATTGTTGTGAATTACGAAGGTGAACAACGTGTACAGTATACATTCCCCGTCTCCCGACACGCGGCCCCCGTCTCCCGACACGGTGTCCCCTATCTTTAAGTCCTTCCAGTTTGGATAAAAGGTCACTGACCTGAAACATTCACTCCGTTTCCCTCTCCACAGAAGCTGTTTGACCTGCTGAGAGTTTCCAACATTTTCTGTTTTGAGGTCGGATTTCCAGCACCATCAGTATCTTGTTTCAGGGTCACAGTGGATCAGTTTTCTCTGACTTATCGTTCCCTGTTTAAAGGTGATGAAGGAGCTTTTAAAGAATGAGACAATAACTGTCCCCCTGTTCGACATGAAACTAAACTCACTGTTAGTTCCTCCTCAGTAACAATTGTAAACACAAAGCTTCCAGCCGGGATTGAACCGGGGACTTTCTCATGTAAAGTAAAGGTGATAATCAGTGCACTAGGGAAATGAGTGTGAATCCCCCCCGTACAGAGCGGAACTGACCATCCATCTCTAGCTCTAATTCCCAAACAGAAAATGCTGCCAAGAATCAGCAAGTCAGGCTGAGTCTGTGGCCGCGCTCACCATTTGGAACCGTCACAATGCCCGGCTGATTGACGGCAGGTCCGGACCAATAAGAAGAGGGGGCGGAAACGGAGGACCGAGCGGGACGGCTGGTCCTCCAACCAATCGGAGTGAATGAGGGGCGGGACCGAGCTGGGAGTGAAGCATGCGCAGTGTGAGTAATGGCGATGGAGAGACGCTTCTCGGACCCGTAATCGGTAAGGTAGAGAATAGTTGGGCGGAGGGAGCGATCGTTTGGGCGCGTGGGCGAAGCGGATTGGTAAACTTGTTGTGCAATCAGAAAACCCCAAAATTGAACTCTGCGGTCGCTCGCTTGCACGGAGCGGGGGACGCAACCCCCATAAATCGGGCCCAGTTATCGGCCGCCATCTTTATTGGGGGCAATGTGCAGCAGGGCGCATGCGGGGCCGCCATCTTTGTAGGGGGCAAGGTTTTGAATGAGTGGGAGGAGCCTGGTTCCCATTGTTCAGAATGGAGACAATTTGTCCATCAAGTTGCAATACCCTTTGAGTCCCAATGTCTTATTGATGAGGCAGAGCGACGACAGAGAAAGAAAGAAAAGGAAGCAAATTCTGCTTCCCGAATTCTGCTACCTCGTGGCACGTCCTGCCCCCTATGTCCAAAGATCTGTGGATCTTTTCAGTCCTATGAGGACCCAGGGCAGAAACCTGCGTCCCTGAGGAGACGTCATCCTGCCTTTGTGTTTCTGTGGGTTCTCTCTCACTCCCTTTTTCCTGTTTTAAATCAATTTCACAGGGGATTAGAAGGGGAAGATTTGCAGTCGGAAAACTCAAACCAAACATCACAACAGGATCTGATAGAGTCGCCCAATTTATCGAGTTCTGAATATCATCGGTTTATGGACATGGAAGGAAAAAGCACCATTCACAGTGGGGAGAAACCATACACATGTTCTGTGTGTGGACGAGGCTTCAGCCGATCATCAGACCCATCAAAACATAAATGCAGTCAAAATGGGGAGAAGCCATGGAAATGTGCAGATTGTAGGAAGGGATTCACTGATACAGTTCAGCTGGAAACTCAGCGGGACAGTCACACCAGGAAGAGGCTGTTCACCTGCTCAGATTGTGGGAAGAAATTTGTTAATTCATCCAACCTGCTTACACACCAACGAGTTCACACTGGGGAGAGACCATTCACCTGCCCTGAGTGTGGGAAGGGATTCATTAATTCATCCAATCTGCTGAGGCACGAGAGTTCACACGAGTGAGAGACCTTTCACTTGCTCCAAGTGTGGGAAAGGATTCACTCAGTCATCCAGCTTGGTGATACACCAGCGGGTTCACACTGGGGAAAAGCCGTTCACCTGCTCTGAGTGTGGGAGGGGATTCACTGACTCATCCAACCTGCTGGCACACCAGCGTGTTCACACTGACGAGAGACCGTTCAGGTGCTCTCACTGTGGGACTGGGTTCAGGCGAGCATCTGAACTCACCATACACCAGCACACTCACACTGGGGAGAGGCCATTCACCTGTAAAGAGTGTGGGAAGGGATTCACTGATTCATCCACCCTGCTGAGGCACCAGCGAATTCACACTGGGGAGAGACTGTTCTCCTGTACAGAGTGTGCGAAGGGATTCACTCAGTTATCCAGCCTGCTGAGACATGAACAAACTCACACTGAGGGGAGGCCATTCAGCTGCTCTGAGTGTGGGAAAGGATTCGCCCATTCGAACAACCTGGTGAGACACCAGCAGGTTCACACTGGGGAGAAGTTGTTCACCTGCTCTGAGTGTGGGAAGAGATTTACTCAGTCATCCCACCTACAGACACATCAACGAATTCATACTGATGAGAGACCGTTTAAATGCACAGACTGTGGGAAGTGCTTTAAAAGTTCCGGGGAACTGATGTCCCATCAACTTGTTCATACTGATGAGAGACCGTTCAAGTGCTCTCACTGCGGGGCTGGGTTCAGGCGATCATCTCAACTCATTTTACACCAGCGAACTCACACTGGGGAGAGGCCGTTCACCTGCTCCGAGTGTGGGAAGGGATTCACTCAGTCATCCCACCTGCAGACACACAAGTGCACTCACACAGGGGAGAGGCACTTCACCTGCACCATGTGTGGGAAGGGATTCAATCAGTCATCCCACCTGCTGACACACCAGCGAGTTCACACTGGGGAGAGGCCATTCACCTGCTGCAAATGTGGGAAGGGATTTACTCAGTCTGCTAACCTGCTGAAACACCAGCGAGTTCACAAATAACTGCAGTGATTGGATGTTGCTGTTAATGACATCCAGACTGAGCCATGTTCATTCGGGCCTGTTTCTGCTGATGTTAATAAACTCCAGCCCTGTCATCGTGGTTCTCACTCTGAATAAAAATTAAATTAATCAGTTTTGTGTTAAACACACTATTTTGAGTCTCTTTAATATCTCAAACACACATTAATTCCTTTGAAGGGCTCTGCTTCTCCTTTAAATCTGCCATCATCGCTCTCTCCTCAATAAAACCAACCCTTGACCCCAATGTCCTTGCAAACTACCTCTCCATTTCTTTCCACCCTTCCCTCTCCCAAACCCTTGTCACCTTCCAAATCCATGCCCATCATTCTTGGAACTCCATGTTTCAATCCGTGCAATAAGATTCCTGCCCCTGTCACAGTATCGAAACAGCTCTTCTCAAAGTCACAGATTACATCTGATGTGAATGTGATAAAGGTAAACTCTCCCTCACAGTCCTTCTCGGCCTGTCTGCAGTCTTTGACACCATTGACCAAACCATCTTCCTCCAGTGCCTCTCCACTGGTGCCCTGCTGGGTGGGACTGCAAGCTCCTGATTCCTTTCTTATCGATCTCATTGTAACCAGAGAATCACCTACAGGAGCTGTGATTACCTGAGTTACATTTAGACTGGCTCACTTGCTCAGTAAGCGATCAGGTCTCACCGAACTATGACACAATCATATTCTAATCACTCACACAGACTGAATCTTGCAGGCCAAATTATTCTACCTACATCAGCCCTTCTGCACAAGATTGACAGAGAAGACTGAACATGTTATTGACCACATAACAAGATCACAGTGCTACAAACATTTGGAACTTCTTGTGAGAATGTAAACTGGGAGAACAATGGTCTATTGGTCTCTTACAGACATAGAGATAGAGATTGAATGTCAGGATTAACCAATAATTTTTACCACATCACACAATTGGTATGACGCAGAAGGAGGCCATTTGGTCCATCGTGTTTGCACTTGCTCTCCCAAAGAGCAACTCACCTAGTCCCATTCTCCCACCTTTACGTCCTCCCATTTCTGACAACAGTCTCATTCCTTCCTGAATGCTTCAGTTGAACCTGCCTCTGCCACATTCTCAACCTGTACATTCCAAAATTTAATTGCAATGCTGCATAAGAAGTTTCTCCACATATCGCTTTTGCTTCTTGAATAACTTCTTTAAATCTGTGCCCTCTCATTCTTGATCCTTTCACGAATCAGAACAGTTTCTTCCTATAGACTCTATCCAGACGCCTCATGATTCTGAATGCCTCCATCAAATCTCCTCTGAGCATTTTTCTCTCATGCCACCATGCTAACCTTTCCTATCTATCTTCATAACTCAAGTTTCTCAACTCTGGAACCATTCACGTAAACGTCTTCTATACTCTCTCCAATGCCTTCACATCCTTCCTAAAGTTCAGTGCCGAGAACTGTAAGCAATAATCCAGCTGAGGTCTAACTAGTGTCTTATACAAGCTCAGCATAACCTCCTTGCTCTTGTACTCTGTGCCCCTATTCATAAAATCCAGGATACTGTATCACTTATTAACCATTCTCTCAACCTGCCCTGCCACAATGACTTAGGCACATATACACACAGGTCCCTCAGCTTCTGCATCCCCCTTTAGAGTTGTACCCCCAAATTTATACTGTCTTTTCCTGCCAAAACTTATCGTCTCACATTTCTCTGGATTGAACTTCAGCTGCCACCTCTCTGCCCATTCCACCAACTTGTCTATGAACTTTTCAAGTTCTACAATATCCTCCTCACAGTTTGTGATTTTTCTGAGTTTTGTATTATAGACAGATTTTGAAATGTTGCCTTTACACCAAGATCTAGGTCATTAATGTATGGCAGGAAAAGCAATGGTCCCATAACCATACCGCTGTGGAACTCCATTACAAACCTTCCTCCAGTGCAAAAAATATCCACTAACTGCTACTCTCTGTTTCCTGTTATGCAGCCAATTCTGTATCCATGTTTCTACTGTCCCTTTTGTAACCTGAGCTTTAAATTTTCTCACAAATCTTTTGTGCAGTACTGAAACAAACGCCTTTTGGAAGTCCATGTACACCATAGTGACTGCATTGCCCTCATGAACCTTCTCTGTTACCTCTTCAAGAAACTCCATCAAATTAGTTAAACATGATTTTCCTTTAAGAAATCCATGCTGGATTTCCATAATCAACCTGCAATTGTCCATGTGATGATTAACTTTGTCCAGAATTATTGTTTCTAGGAGTTAATTGGTCTGTAGTCGCTGGGCATATCTTTACGCCCTTTTTTGATCAAGAGTGTAAAGTTTGCAATCTTTAGTCCTTGGGGACTACCCCTGAGTCTATGGAAGACTGAAAAATTATGTCCAGTGCCTCTGCAATTTCAACTCACATCGTGCAGTGTCCATGGATGCATCTCATCTGGTCCTGGTGACTTAACAACTTTAAGTACAGATAAGATATTCAATACCTCCTCTTTCCCGATTTTAAACCCATCTAGTGTCCAAATTACTTCGCATTTTTACCATGGTCTGGGTAGCATCTTCTTCCTTGCTAAAGACAGGTGCAAAGTATTCATTTAATACCTCAGCTATATGTCTGCCCCCTTGTGTAAATTCCCTTTTTGCCCCATATCAACCCTGGTCTGAAGCTTTGGAGCTCGACCATGGTATTTATTATTCTTCAGCCTCTATGCTAACAGAAACCCTATCCTCAATTCCCCAGGTTCAGACAAAGATTAACTGAGACATTGTCTCTAATGGCGGCCGGATCACCCACGATCCGGTGCGCGTCAGAAACCGCTCTATCTGCTGCTTGTTGTCCGGGTGAACGGCGCATGCTCGGAGTCTCCCGCTCTCGGCTTGAGGTTGGTGCCGGAGTGAAGCCGGAAGAGAGTGGAGAATGTTCATTGGTTCAGATTCGGCTCTGGGGCCGCCCTCGTTGCTTGTAAACCCCACCCCCTGACACTGACCTCTCACCTGACAGCTCCCAATGCCCGGCTGATTGATGACAGCTGCGGGCCAATAGGAAGAGGGGGTGGGGCAGGATAGTCGAGTAGGAGAGGCTGGTCCTCCAACCAATCGGAGTGAATGAGGGGCGGGGCTGAGCCCGGGTCTCCCTCATTGACTGAAACTCTGCATCATTCTGAAAGCTAATTTCTCTCAAACTCCAGAAGAAAGCTGGACCTTTCTTTTTGTGACTTTAAACAGATGAAACCCTGTGGATGTGGAGTAGACATTTCAACATTTGTTACTGAAATGTGCGGACATGATGAAACAATGTACACACAATTCAAGAGCTGACTTCAGGGCATGAATGCAGACATGGAATGACACCATTAGAACAAGAAGGTTCCCTAGTTTCAATAAATGGTTTGGACAGTTTAGGGAGAAGGTTAATGCTGTTAATCATTCAGAACAATAGACGGAAATCAAGGCCTGTGAGAGAGGGGCCCACCGCAGACAGGTCGAGAAAGACCAGAATGGAAAGTTTACCTTTGTAACAGTCATATAGCTTTCAAAATAACTGTTCTGGAATTGTGGCGGGGCAGAAACCTGATTGGAGAGATTCAAACCTGGAGTTCAGAGAAAGATGGACATGGATTTGGGAGATTACAAAATGTTTAAGTATTTTTCAAAGGAAATTGAGGCAGGGAATGGGGCAGCAGCATGCAAAGATGGAGAAGTGAAGAGTTTGTTATTTTAACAACAGTGGTAATGATGGAAGATTTAAAGGAGAGCGGGACAGTACTTGAAAAGAGAGAACTGTTGTGAATGTCAGTAGGCATGGGGAGGTTGTTTGGTCAATAGTTTAGTGGGAATAGGGTCGATGGAGCAGGTTGTGCACAGAGAGAGCGCTGAGAGGGCATGAGGGGAGACAGGAGAGAAACTCGTGAAAAATGTGTGTTCAGGGCTTGGGCAAGTGGGATCTTCAGACACAGTTTGTCCCGTTGGGCAAGTGGAAGGGAGGGAAGCAGCAGAGGCAGCTGATCGGATTGTCTCAATCTTAGAAACAAAGAAGCTCCATGAGATCCTCACATTGCTGCTGGAGGTGAGGATGGAGGAGACAAGCGAGAGGGAGAGCCCTTCAAAAGGAACAAACTTGTGTTAAAGATATTAAAAAGACTCAACACACTGTGTTTAATGCAAAGCTGATTTATTTGAATTTTATCCAGAATCTGTAACTGGGCTGGAGTTTATTAACATCAGCAGAAACACACTCCAATGAATATGCTTCAGACAACAATATCATTAGGAACTAAATCCAACCCAAGCAGTTACTTGTGAACTCGCTGGTGTCTCAGCAGGTGGGATGACCGAATGAATCCCTTCCCATACTCAAAACAGGTGAACGGCCACCCCTGACTTTGAACTCACTGGTGTTTCAGTAGGTTGGATGAATCAGCAAACCCCTTTTTACACACAGTGCTGGTAAATGGCCTCTCCCCAGTGTGAACTCACTGGTGTGTCTGCAGATGGGATGACTGAGTGAATCCCTTCCCACACTCAGAGCAGGTGAACAGCCTCTCTCCAATGTGAGCGCTTCAATGAATTTCCAGCTGGGATGGGTAACTGAATCCCTTCGCACAGTTCCCACATTTCCATGGATTCTCTCCAGTGTGACTGTGGCTGTGGTTCGACAGGTCATTTGTTCGGCTGCAGCCTCGTCCACACACAGAGCATGTATACGGTTTCTCCCCACTGTGAACAAGGCTTTTAACTTCCATGTTCAAAATTCGATGATATGTGGGTTACGATAAATTGGGCGACACCATCAGATCCTGATGTGATGTTGGGTTTGAGATTCCGGACTGCAAGCCCTGTGAAAGTAGTTTAAAACAGGCCAAAGGGAGTGAGAGAGAATCCACAAAAACACAAAGGCAGGTTACGAAATTGAGCTGAATGAATCTGGTCATTTTTGGGACTGGCACGAGGAAAAAGTGACAATGAAAGCTTTCAGACACAATGGATTCATCAATGCCTATTAGGAAAAGGAACCCACCGATTGGACAGGGCCTATACAAAACTCCAAAATCTAGGGGAGGAAAGAGAGGGAGATGGTAGAGCCAGGGCATGAAGGAGAGGGATGTTAAACATCTGCAACTCTACCAGAGCTTTGGCAGAATCTCCCAAACTCGCAACCTCTACCAGCTAGAAGGACCAGGGTAGCAGGTGTCTGTGAACATAATCACCTCCAAGTCACACACCGTCCTGACTTGACTGACATTCAGTACTGGATGAACAGAAATTTCCTCCATTTAAATATTGGGAAGACTGAAGCCATTGTCTTCAGTCCCAGCTACAATCTCCACTCACTAACCATCAATGCCATCCATCTCTCTGACAAATTTGAGACTGAACCAGACTATTCAACAATCAATTTTAGATCGTGAACTCACTCCTCCATCCCCACCCCCTTTCCGATCCCTTATATTTTCCAATAATTTATATAGATTTTTCTTTTCCCACCTATTTCCATTATTTTGAAATGTATTTCCATCCATTGTTTTATCTCTACCTTTTAGCCTATTTCGATCCCTTCCCTTCACCCCACCCCACCCCCCCGAGGGCATATCTGTACCTTGCTTGTCCTGTTTTCTACCGTTAATTAGCACATTCCTTAGATAATATCGCCACCTTCAACATCTCTTTGTCCTTTTGTCTATGACATCTTTTGGCAATCTTCATCTATCACTGGCCCTCTATCCAGCTCTACCTGTCCCACTCCACCCCCCACCCTCCGCCCCATTAAACCAGCTTATATTTCACCTCTTTTCTATTTTTACTTAGTTCTTTTGAAGAGTCATACAGACTCAAAACGTTAACTGTGTTCCTCTCCGCAGATGCTGCCAGACCTGCTGAGTTTTTCCAGGTATTTTTATTTTTGTTTCAGACTATTCACTATCTTGGTGTCATATTTCACCCCAAGCTGAGCCTCTAACTACATATCACCAAGACCGCCTATTTGCACCTCAGTAACTTTGCCAAACTTCACAACTGCCTCAGCTCATCTGCTGCTAAAACTCATCCTTTTCCTTGTTCCCGCTAAACTGGACTATTACTAGCTACCCACATAAAGATGGGGTCATTTAAAACTCCGCTTCCCTTATCCTTACTCGCACTAAGACTCGTTCATCCAACACCCCTGTGTTCACTGAGCTACATCGGCTTCTCGTTAGGCAGCTCCGCAATGTTCAAATTCTCATCCTTGTTCTAAAATCCTTCCGTGGCCTCACCCTCACTATCTCTATAATATCCTCCAATCTACATCCCGCCAAAAAACTGGAGTCATTTAATTCAGGCCTTCTGAGGATCCCTGATTTCAATTGATCCACCATTGGTGACCGAGCCTTCAGCTGCCCAGGCCAAAAACTCTGAAATATTCTCCTTAGACCTCTCTGCCTCCCTCTCATCCTTTAAGACACTCCTTATAACCTACTTCTTTGACCAAGCCTCTGATCATCTGCCCTTATGCCTGCTTATGTGACTTAGTGTTAAATATTGCAACATAATATTCCTGTGAAACACATTGGAAGGTTTTATTCTATCCAGGATTCTACATAAATACAACTTGTCCTTGATGATTTGGATATATATCATCGCTGAGTGGAAACCCTGTAACTCCTTACCAAACAGCATTGTGGGAGCACCTTCACCACAGTAACTGCAGCGGTTCAGGAAGAAGGCCCACCAACACCTGACCAATAAACAACTGGGGATTGACAATATCTGCTGGTCTTGTTAGTGACGCCCAAATACCAAGAATGGAGTTAACAAAAAACCTCGGTTGTTTCTCTCTCCACAGTTGCTGTCAGACCAGGTGAGTTTTTTTTTCCAGCATTTTCTGTTTTGATTTCAGACTTCCAGCATCCCCAATATTTTGCTTTTATCCGAATTGGTCTGCCTGTGTTTCTAAACTCAATCCTGTAAAACAATGATACAAAAGCAAAACTCTACAATGTTGGATCTGAAATGAAAATATAAAAGACTTCAAATATTCAGCTGGTCAGGCAGCATAAACCGATTAAGAAACAGAGTTAGGGTGTCAGGTCACTGATTTGCCTTCAGAATGCACGAAAACGCTCAGCGGCAGCCGATAAGTAATGGCGGCCAAGGTTCCCACAATGCTATGGGCCCAGAAACCGCTCTATCTAAAAGTTGTTTATTTTCTTATCTAAGGTCGGTTGACGCAATCTGCGGGTGGTAACAATGGCGCATTGAGAGGTAAGGAGGTGAAGAACTGCAGCAAATTACAGGAATACTTAAACGGACTTGCAGACTACACGAAGAAATGGAAAATTAAATTCAAAATAGAGAAATGAAGGAGGGTTGGGTTCCTGCTGATGGAGATAGACCGTATTCGATCCCGAGGTGCATTCAGGGTAGGATGACCCGCCATTATTATAGAAGAATTATGCCGCGTTTCTGCGCTTGCGCACCCACACCAATGCCGAAACTAACAAAATAAAGCCCAGCTCTAAAGAAGAGTCATACGGACACGAAACGTTAACTCTGTCTTTCTCTCCACAGATGCTGCTAGACTTGCTGAGTTTTTCCAGCATTTTCTGCTTTTGTTGCCGAGACTAACAACCTTCCCGCATCCAAAATCACCGGAACCTGCAGCCTGGAACTGGGAGTGGGAGAAGCGGGAAGAATGAGGAGAAACAATATAATCTGACACTCACAACAACCTCCAATCCACCTCCATTCCCGGGATAGTGAGACAGAGTTTAGAAACACTCACCAACACGACTCCAGTGAAACATCCACGAGGAAAGGGGGAGCAGTGACTGTGCCTGCTCTGATATAGCCCCAGACCTGTCACTCAAACCCCCAACTCCGCCCAGTTCACAGCACAACCTATCAGCTTGCAGCTTCCTGCACTTTGACCCCGCCCGGCTCAGGTGTGGGACAGTCCAAGGTGATTCGTTTGTGTCACCAGGAGAGTGGGGGAGGGGTGACCTCCCGCCCTGTGCTTTCTCCAAAATGAATTCTTCCTCCTCTCCCCCAGGGCCCTCTAAACACTTCATGCAGGCGGCTGATGGACTTTAGGGGTCCTCACTGACCTGCACAGATACATTATCCTGCACCTCCCACCACCCCCATTCACCATATGAACAAGTTGCTTTTCTTTCTTCTGCTCCCCCTTTGCGTAAACATCTTGATTCATACAAGTTTTGTTTAAGACTTGTTTAATTGCAGGGCTATGGGGCAAAGGCAGGGACGTGGCATTAGGTAAATTGTTCCTTCAGGGGGCTAACGCAGACCAACTGAGCGACCCCCCTTTTGAGCTACAACCATTCTATGGTTCTCTGATGTGTCTATTCCGTTGCTCCATTCCCACCTTTTGCTATTGTCCCTGGCGCCCTGTTTAACCAAGTAATTCCTCCCCTTTCCCCTGCTCACCCTGTGCAGTGTGTGTCAGACTTCCTCTGGACACCTCCCCCCACCACCATCCCGGCCCCTTTAACCATCAGCAGCTTTCTGCTTTTAGTTTAAATTTACAGTATTGCAGGATTTAGCTTCAAACTTGCCTTCGCTGACTGCAGATAATATGATAATGTTTGCCCCTCACACCAGGGTAGTTTATTTTGTATAAAGTCAGACCAAAAATGCAGTGACTGTCCTCAAGCTTCTTCTTTTGATGCTCACAGGACCCAAATATAAAACAGCGAACGTTCTCCCCCTAGACTGAATATAAAAGAGTGAACATTCTCCCCACAGACCCAAATATAAAGTAAAGTAGTGAGACTGGAGCGTCATGAGGCAGAGGCATTTGTTGTCGATGTGACAAATTAATTTGGGACAATCTCTGCCTTTACAAACTCTCACAGTCTACAATCCCGTCATGAAACTGAGAATGCTGGAAATCCTCAGCAGATTTGCATCTGTGGAGAGAGAAACAGAGTTACCGTGACAACTCTGTGACCTTTCATCTGAACTGCAAATGGATAGAAATGTAACAGTTCATTACCAAGTCAAAAAGAGACACTTTACAGACTTGGAGAATCAAAATTGTGTTCAACAATTTTCTATCATATTCTCTGCCCCCATTTTGTTTTTTGTTTCTTTGCATCCTTGTTTTCCTTTCTCATTTCTCTTATTTTCTTTACTTTGCTATCAGACGGTTGTGATGGTGCAATTCGCGCCTCATATCGACACATCTTTTGTGTTTTCACTTGTCCCATTACCACTCCCTTTGACCTTGCTTCATGAAACCAAATTTCTCTCACCCTGCAGCCTTTCAGAGACCGTTCCTTCTGTCCTCCCCACCTCCCCGCTTTCACTGGCTCACAGACCTGAAACGTCAATTCTGTTTCTCTCTCCAGAGGTTCTTCCAGACCTGCTGAGTGTTTCCAGTTTTAACTGTTTTCATTTCATATTTGAAGCATTCAGTATTGTTCATTTCTCCATTCCAAGCACTCTGGCTGAGATTTATTAATAATTAAATTCATTTATTCATACTTTAGTGTTATATGTCTTGAAATCTGATTAATTATTGAGCTATTTATCAGTGTCTTCAAATGTAGTTACAATTTCATCACTTCTCTCTTTTTCCTCACACTTCCTCTCATTAATATTAAATCCATACTAATCTTAAATGGAAGGATCACCCCAGCACCGACAGACCAGTCAGTTTAACCTCGACATGGGAAAACATTTAGAAGCGGCAATTCAGGCCAAAATTAAGTCATTTGTGCAATTGTGGGTTAATTAAAGTGAGCACGGATTTGTTCAGGACAAATCGTGTTGAACAATATTGCTTGAGTTTTATTGATGAGACAACAGAGAATGTGATTGAGGATAACACAATTGAGGTGCACATGAACTTCTAAAAGGCATTTGAGACAGTACCAAGTAACAGGCTTGTCAATAAAGTTAAAGACCATGGGGCAGAGGCAGCATTGGCTGTGTGACAGGAAACAACATGCATGGAGAATGATTGTTTTTTCAGATTGAGGAAAAATAGACACTGGGATCACAATGAGTCAGTGTTAAGACCACTGATTTCTTGATATATGTTAATGACCTAGACTTGTGTGTTCAGGGCAAAATTTCAAAATTTGAAAACGAAACCAAATTTTCAAGTTGTGTTTACAGTAGGGAGGATAATGAGAAACTTCAAGAGGACATAGAGAAGATGGTGGAATAGGCAGACAGGTGCCAATAAAATTTAATTCAGAGAGGTGTGACGTGATTCATTTTGGGAGGAAGAACGAGGAGAGACAATAGAAAATAAAGGATACAAGTGTAAAATGGTGCAGGAGCAGTTCAACCTGGGGCTTTATGTGCACAAATCATTGATGGTAACAGGGGAGGCTGAGAAAGCAGTGAATAAAGCACGTGGAATCCTGGGCTTCATGAATAGAGGAATTAAGTACAAAAACAACCAAGTTAGAAGAAACTTGAATAAAACACTGGCTTGGCCCCAGGTATAGTATTGTGTCCAATTCTGAGCACCTCACCACAGGAAGAATGTGAGGCATTAGAGAGTGTGCAGAAAATATTCACGAGAGATGAGGAACTTCAGTTAGGTTAGGTGAAGTTGGGTTTGTTTTCCTTGGAAGGGGAACCGTTCTCTTGCATATTTTCTGGACCTTCTGTCTTCACTTCCTTCTGAAATTGTAGCCATTCAGTGGCGGGGGTGTTAAAAACTTTCTTTCATGGCATTTGGGCAAGGCCAGCATTTGTTGCCCATCCCCAACTGCCCTTGAAGCAAGTGGCTTGGCACACCATTCAGAGGGCCATTCAGAGTCAAACACATTTCGGTGGATTTGGAGTCACATGTAGGCCAGACCATGTAAGGATGGCAGATTTCATTCCCTAAAAGGCATTAGTGAACCAGATGGGTTTTTTAAAATGATAATCGACCATGGTTTCATTGTCACCGTTACTGAGCCGAGCTTTCAATTCCAGATTTTTTAATTGAATTTAACTTGAACCAGCTGCAGTGGCGGGACTTGAACCCAAGTCCCTCGAGTTTTAGCTGGCCTTCCAGAATACTGGTTTAGTGAAATCGATGCCACCGTCTCCCCCAATATATATATATTTTTAATTATTTTGTAAATAGTTTAATATTTGTCAGTATTTTGTTTCATGTGGCTTCTAATATGAGTTTCAGACAGTTCTGTGCCAAGTGGACGAGGTGTTTAAAGGTCATTAATTTCCCTCTTTGCATGTTAATGTTCATTAAAGACACAGAGAATAATGTCCTCCTCATTCAGTATTAATGGCACTTAAATCTTTTGGGTGGACAGGTGGTCTATACATTCAGGTTATTGTATAATTTGATTGCTAATTTTATTGAGTGCCCAAAATTTTAATTTGCTTACCCAATCTCCACATTGTTGCATAAAATGACCATTTCTCATTGGGCAGGTAATGGCGATGTGTTTTCCCAGCATAACCCGCGGTGGTGAATGTCCCCTATCCACACCACAAGCGAGCGGTGCGCAGGCTCAGTGCCGGACAGTGTTTGGAGCGCGCGCATTGTCAGTGACGGCGATGGGGCGAGAAGCGCCTCAGTCTCATCTGCAGCCGGTGAGGATTTGGATATGCGACGGGAGCAATAGAGCCGGCGGCTGGTTGGGGAAAGTTTCTAAACACCCGGTGAAGGCCTCAAACCCCGAACAGAGACCTGCAGGTCCTGAGCTTGCAGCTCCGGGGCTTTTAACCGAGACGAGACCCAGATTAACGGCCGCCATCTTGTTTCGGCGGGGATTAGAGCGCATGCGCATATATCTTGATGACGCCACAGTGGGCGGGGCTTCGGCGTGCCTGTTCCCAACCGGGTCCAAGTGCCCGGATAATACACTACTTGGGCAACAGGTTTTTCAACAGCTTTACCCACTTTCAGGCTGCAGGTGATGTTTGAAGCGTAGAGGAGTCCACGGGCCTTGTTTCTATTCGGGCGGAGAGGTTGCAGCCCCTGTATAGTTACCTGAAGGGGATGATCCTCAACCTTTGGTGTCACTGCTGTCCCATTCTCTGAATCTTTGTCTGACCAGTGTGGAGGGGGAGTGGGTAAGTCAGAGAATCTTCTCCTGACACTGTTCATGGGCCCGGTTAAAACAGAAATTTGCAGATCCAGGATGGGTGACACACCTGGGGGTGGTCACACTGGCTGCCAACCTCTCTTCCATGGTCTTGTCCGTGCCCGGGTGTCCCTGGAAAGGGAACACGCGGTGTCCACTGGTACACTTGATACCTCCCACATCCAGTAGGCACCTCAGGGTACAGAGTGTCTCATAGACACTTGAAACAACATTCTGGTTTAGTTAGGGAGGTTCCCTTTGCTTTTGTTGGGACTTTGTTGCTGATTTGAGCTTCTTTTAGTTTGATTGGACCACATGTTTGGGGAAAGAATGTCCCAAAGAAACTTGAATTGTCTGTTTTGAATTTCTATCCTGTACTTACAGTGATGGTTTTTGTAAACTCCTTTTACAGGGGAGAAGAGGGAGATGATTTGCATCCAAACCAAACCAAACATCACATCAAGATCTGACCGCGTCACTCGATTCATCAAGACCTGAATATCATCAGACATTGACTGTGAAAGTAGATATATTTGTCTGTTCTGTCTGTGGGTAAAGATTTGAAACATCAGTGTGACTGGAAAAACACTGAGACACACACACACACACCGGAGTGAGAGTGTTCCAGTGAACTGAATGTAGAACGTGTTTTAACCTGTTACACCACCTGAAACAAAGATTTCACCATGCACAGCAGGAAGAAACTGTGCAAGTGTACTGTGTGTGGACAAGAACTCAACTGATTATCCAACCTGGAGAGGCACAGGAACATCGACACCATGGAGAAACCGTGGAACTGTGGGGACTGTGGGAAGGAATTCAGATCCCCTTCTGAGCTGGAAACTCATCGACGCATTCACACTGGGGAGAGACCGTTTACCTGTTGCGATTGTGGGAAGGGATTCACTCGACTAACTAACCTCACTTCACACCAACTTGTTCACTCAGACATGAGACCTTTTGAATGTAGCGACTGTGAGAAGAGCTTTAAAAGCAAAAAGAATCTGCTAATACACCAGCGAGTTCACACTGGGGAGAGGCCGTTCACCTGCTTTGACTGCGGGAAGGGATTCGCTCAGTTATCCAACCTGCTGCGACACCAGAGAGTTCACACTGGAGAGAGGCCGTTCACCTGCTCCAAGTGTGGGAAGGGATTCACTCAGTTAAGTACCCTCACTTCACATCAACTTGTTCACTCTGGCATGAGACCTTCTAAATGTTCTGACTGTGAAAATTGCTTTAAAAGCAGAAAGATTCTGTTGATACATCAGAGAATTCACACTGGGGAGAAACCATTCACCTGCTCCAAGTGTGGGAAGGGATTCACTCAACTAACCCAGCTCACTTCACATCAGCGTGTTCACTCTGAAAAGAGACCTTTTAGATGTTCTGACTGTGTGAAAAGCTATAAAAGCAAAGTGGATCTGCTGACACACCAGCGAGTTCACACTGGAGAAAGGCCATTCACGTGTTCCATGTGTGGGAAGGGATTCATTCACCCATCCCTCCGGCTGAAACACCAGCGAGTTCACACTGGAGAGAGGCCGTTCACCTGCTCCGTGTGTGGGAAGGGATTCAGTCATTCATCCACCCTGCAGACACACCAGTGTATTCACAAGTGACTGCAGGGGTTGGATTCTGCTGTTAATCACATCCAGGACTGAACCATGTTCATTCTGACAGTTGGGGTTTGTTTTTGCTGATGTTAATAATCCCGGTAACTGGGCTGGAGTTTAATATTCTGGATAAAGGTTAAATAAATCAGCTTAGTGTCAAATACACAGTGCTCGAGTCCATGATTTCTCTAAGAAAAGAGGAGACTGATTGATGTTCTGTTAATGACTTTTCTGGCTTTGGTCCTTCTCTCCTTTGTGAATGGAAGATGTACATTTATATCGCACCTTTCACAGCTTCAGGATGTTCCAAAGTGCTTTACAGGCAGTGAAGTCTTTTTGAAGTGTAGTCCCTGTGTAATGTGGGAAATGCATGTCGGACCAGCCGTGAGCTTGGTCCAAACCATGGAGTCCCTCATCTTGCAGGAAATCCACCCCAGCCACAAGGACGAGGTTTTGATGGCACCGCCCTGGGTGTCTCAATGGGATCCACGAGGTCGCTGGACATAACACGTCACCCAACAGTGATTAATCCCAAACAGCAGACCCCCAACAAGGGACTGGTGAGGAGTTTACCCTCTCACAGACCACAATGGGACTAGCGAAGAGTTCGTGTCTCATGGTTTTGATCCCTGGAAAAGCAAAAATGAGCCGTGCGAGGCCACGAAGACCCCGACACCAACAACGAACTGGTCGTGTGTGGGTCAAGACTCCAGATACAGGGTGACAGAGAAACACAAACAACAAACTGGTCCTGTGTGGGTCAAGTCTCCGGGTACAGGGTGACAGAGAAACACAAACAACAAACTGGTCCTGTGTGGGTCAAGACTCCGGGTACAGGGTGACAGAGAAACACAAACAACAAACTGGTCCTGTGTGAGTCAAGACTCCGGGTACAGGGTGACGGAGAAACACAAACAACAAACTGGTCCTGTGTGGGTCAAGACTCTGGCTACAGGGTGACAGAGAAACACTAACAACAAACTGGTCCTGTGTGGGTGAAGATTCCGGGTACAGGGTGACAGAGAAACACAAACAACAAACTGGTCCTGTGTGGGTCAAGACTCCGGGTTCAGGGTGACAGAGAAACACAAACAACAAACTGGTCCTGTGTGGGTCAAGACTCCGGCTACAGGGTGACAGAGAAACACAAACAACAAACTGGTCCTGTGTGGGTCCAGACTCCGGATACAGGGTGGCAGAGAAACACAAACAACAAACTGGTCCTGTGTGGGTCAAGACTCCGGGTTCAGGGTGACAGAGAAAATCAAACAACAAACTGGTCCTGTGTGGGTCAAGACTCCGGGTACAGGGTGACAGAGAAACATTAACAACAAACTAGTCCTGTGTGGGTCAAGACTCCGGGTACAGGGTGACAGAGAAACACTAACAACAAACTTGTCCTGTGTGGGTCAAGACTCCGGGTACAGGGTGACAGAGAAACACAAACAACAAACTGGTCCTGTGTGGGTCAAGACTCCGGGTACAGGGTGACAGAGAAACACAAACAACAAACTGGGCCTGTGTGGGTCAAGACTCCGGGTTCAGGGTGACAGAGAAACACAAATAACAAACTGGTCCTGTGTGGGTCAAGACTCCGGGTTCTGGGTGACAGAGAAATGCAAATGCCAATACGGATCATCCAGCTCACCAACCACAACACCCGGGTGGAGACCTACCCAACAAATCACACAAGACGACTTTTCTGATTACTCAATTTCAGATAGGCCAAGTTCACTGCACAGATCAGATTGGATTCCTCCAGAGAATGAAATGAACACTGAAATATCTAACTTCATCAAAGCAACTCAGGAATCGAGAGAATCCCTGATGTAAAGGATAAACAAAACCTCATTGAGGAGAGAAAGACAAGCGATCAAAGAATTAAAAGTCAATACAGATACTGCCATAAAACCAGCAGACAAAGGCAGTAACATAGATATGGACAGACAACAAAACCTTACTGAAGCAAACAGACAACTCAACAAGACAGATTACTGCACCAAGTGAACTAAGTCCATGTATCAATAGAGACAAAAAGAAGTTAAGAACAGACTAACAGAACTTAAAGATTCCAACTACATGAATCGAAAACAGATGGAATACCTAAAGAGACAGCAGCCGCAACCAAGGACATTTTATAAAATACATAAATACCTGGACACCTGACGGTATCATGAGAAATCCTCCAAATTTCAATCATTACAGGCTGTGGCAGTGAATCATACAGAATGGCAGAACACACTGATTCATTTTTGAACCCCACCCCCCGGCTCAATATTAGCCCAATTACATTAAGGATACTTACCGCTCAGAAAAATCCCTCACCGCACCCTTCCGACAGCACACTCTTCACAATGGAAATTGAGAGTTTGGAAAGCAACATAGAAACAGAGGGATTCCAGTCATCCAAAACATCTTGAATAAATTTCCACAATCTCATGGACCAGGCAAAGCCATAATCTGATTATTATATCTGGGACTAACAAAAAACAACTTTGAATTCAGATGGAGAATACAATCTTCAAATTAAAGATATAGCCACTCGCAAAAAATTTGCACACCCCTGCCCCTCCCCCCATGTTAATATATAAATGTGTGGGGGAATGGGAAGAGAGTGTTTTCAAAAAATGTTCCAAGCTACCATTATGTTATTACAGATTTCTAGATGATACATGAGGAGTTTGGTCCCACACGGAGACAGAACTGGAGGAATCTGTACAAACAATCACTATCTATCAAAATCAAAGTCACAACAATGTTAAGAAACATGAACTTACCTGTCTCTCTGTGATGTTTTCTGGCTGGAGACTGAGGACTAGGCGTCCCAGCATTCCCTGGGAGTTCC
The DNA here is from genome assembly GCF_964194155.1 of Cetorhinus maximus. Taxonomy (NCBI): domain Eukaryota; kingdom Metazoa; phylum Chordata; class Chondrichthyes; order Lamniformes; family Cetorhinidae; genus Cetorhinus; species Cetorhinus maximus. Next base: position 175,341 of record NW_027596279.1, on the reverse strand, counting down.
AGCACATGTCCAGAGTGGGACAGGCAGCGCAGGCTCAGGAGAAGAGATTGAACCATTGGGAGGTGTGCAGTTGTTGAGGCAATCTGAGTCAGAGCAGATTTGAGGGATGCGAGAGGCTAGATTCTTGAAAGTGGAGACCCTTGTGAGGGAGATGGAGTTTTCACGAGATTGTGTGACTCCCAGTGAACACTGACATCTGGGTGGGTTGCTGAGAAATCTGTGGGAACTGTCTTGGTTGTCTGCTATTTAGTGTGCAGTGCACTATGTTTGACCACAGTTGCCTGTTACTTCATATTTTTCTCATGTTAATTCTGAATGTTAAAGTATAAGATAGATATTGCCAATTGTTTTACTTTTCTGACTTTGTATAATAAAGTTTAACTTGTTTGTTTAAAACTGTGGAAGTTTGTAATTTTATTCTCTTAGTACTTGAGATTTCAAATATTGTCTCCTTTAAACAAAAAGTTACTGGTCCCTAACCAGATTGAAACAATAAATACAGAAATAAAATGAATTTCTTAGACACCACAGAGTTCAAACTAACACAAGAAGATAACACAAAACACATTAGCAACTAAGGTTTTCTTCAAACCAACAGACACGCGCACCCTATTACATACCAAAAGACGCCATGCTAAACACACTTTCCATGGATTAGTGAATTCACAACTGCTGCGATTCCATGGCATTTGTACAGAACAGGTAGATTTAACAGTGTAGTCAATACCTTATTCACTGCGTTGTGGCAGAGGGCATACACAAAAAGGTTCCTTAAACATATCAAATCCAATTTTTGGAAAGAATTAGACAACCTTCCAAGATTAAATAGATTAGGCCCCAAAAATACCACTTATTATGGGATATTGCAATAAGATCCTACATATAAAGAAAGTAATTAAAACTAATTTTGAAAACTTAAATGAAGGAATCGACTCACTAAACCAAAAAATAACAGCCTTTAGAAGGAATAAAAACCGAAAGGATCTTTTTGTTAGCAGCAAGGTGAGCACACAAACCACACCAAATTGTGGGAATAGTAACTGTATAACATTCAAGCACTTCAAAGTCCTGAAAACAAGACAAAAATTCAACACAGGGAAAACATCCCTTTAAACCACGGAATCAAAAATGTGAACAACAATGTTGTTTATGTAATCCAATGTAAACATTGCAAAATCTGATACATGGGAGAGACAAGGAACAGATTAAGAACTAGACTCACAGAACACCCTCGTGACATTAGAAGGAAGAAAGAACAGGAAGCCATCAACAAACATTTTATTGAATATGGACCAGACCCTTTGGAAATGACAAGACTGGAAACAAATCTAAATTGGTTTACATTGCAAAGGAAGAGTAAAGAGGGACAGAGTAACAATGTCACCAAAAGGCTTAAAGAAAAAAAAGTGTTAATACAAGAAAACTGTTAATATTTTCATTAACTTGAATGATTCCCATTCTGGGAGGTTTTGTGAGATGGGAAAGAGCTATTCACACCTCCAGGGAAACCACTGTCAATGAGTTTACCCTTGTGGAAATGCGCGTTGGATTTCAAATGTTGTCACATGTCTGGGTAGGTCCTTTTCCAATTTACTTGAAGCCTCCTAGAAGCTTGGCAAATATTGCAGTTGTAAAAGGTCAGGTGACCTTTAGCAGCTATTTTTAAGGTTCCTTGCGCCCATTTAAAAGAAATGTTAGTTTCTTTTACAAAATCTACCACATCACAACACTACATTCGTGACAAGATTCCCCCTCTTCCATTCCTTTAAGTGGGTGACTTAGGCTCTGGCTCAATCCCGCACTTCGCTCTAATTCTACCAAATAACACAGCTCACAACAAAACATCTTTCATGATTTTATTAGTCATTTTGAATGTTCCAGATGTGAACGTGGTCATGTGGCCGAGCAGTGTATGGTACTGGAGTTAGGATCTTGTCTCTTTGGAGGTGTGGGTTTGAATCCCACCACTGCTAAAGTTTTGGGTGGTTTGCTTTGCTAGGTTGTTCCAGAAAGTTCTTCATGTGGGCAAGGGGCAGCTGAGCTGTGCAGTGTTTCATTCTGGTTGGGAGAATGAGGAGAGACAGAGACAGTAAATTACAGGTGACCAGGAAAGGGTGGGGGAAGGGCACAGACTGGATTGACCGAATACCGTTTTTCTCTGTAACACTCCGTATCCATTCTATCATCCTTCCCAAATAGTTGTGGTCGAGTGGTTAAGGCGATGGGTTTGAAATCCAGTGGGTTCTCCTCACGCAGGTTGGAAACCTGTCAACTCCTCTTCTCATCATTCCTGATTATAACCAATCGCAGAATTAATTATCAGTTAAACGGAATAAAAACCATCCAAATTCCCAGTGTTTCTTATTTCCAGTCATCCCAAACGTTCATTAAATTTGCAGTCTGAAATGGAACAATAATTGGCCAGGTTGGTGACATCCTTGTTTTCTGGCTGTTTGTCTCTCCTTAGGACTCTGTCACTGTATATGTCTGTTGTGTGTTCCTCTGTGTGGGTCAACGCAGTTCAGTTCCCTGACGGGGTGAATATATTTTTACCATCACAAATTTAATTCACATCAGTTGTGTAGCTTCATAATAAAATGTTCCAGAGAAAAAAATATCAGGGTGAAATATACAAGAGGAGTTTGTCTCTTTCTATGTATGGACTACTACAACAACAACTTATATTTATATAGCAGTTCAACATAAACATCGCACAGGAGAATTATGTAACAAAATATGACACTGACCCACATAAGGAGAGATTAGGTCAGATGACCAAAAACTTGGTCAAAGAGGTAGGTTTTAAGAAGGGTCTTGAAGGAGGAAAGTGAGATCGAGGCGGAGAGGTTTAGGGAGGGAATTCGAGAGCTTGGGACCTTTGTAACTGAAACCACGGTCACCAATGGTGGAGCCATTCTGATTGGGAATGTACAAGGGGCCAGAATTAGAGGAGCAGAGATATCATGGGGTTTGAGAAGGTCACAGAGATAGGGAGGGTGAGGGCATGTAGGGATTTGAACACAAGGATGAGAATTTTAAAATAAAGACATTTCTTGACTCGGAGCCAAAATGGGTCAGCAAGTACGTGGGAGATAGAGGATTGGTACTTGCCATGAGTTAAGACACGGGCAGCAGTTTTGGATGAACTCAGTTTATGGAGGGTAGAAAATTAGGTCAAAAACTAACAAGCAGGACTTCAAATGTAGTCATCTCTGGATTATTCCCAGTGCCACGTGCAAGTAAGTACAGAAATAGGAGGATAAGACAGATGAATGTGTGGCTGGAAAGATGATGCAGGAGGGAGGGCTTTAGATTCCTGGGACACTGGGACTGGCTCTGGTGAAAATGGCACTTGTACAAGCCAGACGGGTTGCACGTGGACAGAGCCGGGACTGAGTTTGTTGCAGGGTGTTTTGCTAGTGCCATTGGGGCGGGGGCTTTAAACTAACTAGGCAGGGGTGTGGGAACCAGGGGAGAGCATTAGAGAGGAATACCAGGGTGCACAAAATACGGGGAGAGACCGATAGCACGAGAAAATAGAATCAACAGTTAATAGTTGGAGTCGGACTGAGGGAGAAAGTCATAATGACTAAATCAGGGTTAGTGTGCATGTATGTGAATGCATGGAATATAGTAAATAAGATTGGGGAGTTACAAGCGCAGATTGCCATGTGGAAATATGATGTTGTGGCGATAACAGAAACCTGCCTCAAGGAAGGGCAGGACAGGGTGTTAAATATTCCCGGGTAAAAGATGTTCAGAAAAGATAGAAAAGGAAGAAAAGGTGGAAGGCTGGCAGTATTGGTTAAGGAGAGCGTTGCAATGCTGGAGAAAGAGGATGTCCCAGAGGGTTCAAGGACAGAATCAATTTGGCTAGAGCTAAGGAACAAATAAGGTGCAATTACACTCTTTGGTGTCGATAGACCACTGGGAAGCATGCAGAGGAACAAATCATCAGGGAAATTAGAGATGCAAACATCACAGAGTAATTATAATGGGGGACTTTAATTACCTGAATGTAGACTGGGACAATGGTCGTGTCAAGGGTGGAGAGGACCAAGATTTCCTAGAGTGTGTTCAGGAGAATTTTCTACAGCAGTGTGTGTCCAGTGCAACAAGAAAGGATGCACTGTTGGGCCTGATTCTTGGAAATGAGGTGGGCCTGATTCTTGGAAATGAGGTGGGCCAAGTGGATCAAGTGTCATTGGGGGAACATTTAGGAGACAGTGATCATTGTATAGTAAGATTTAGGATGATGTTAGAAAAGGACAATGTGCAATTCAGAGTAGGAATTATTAACTGGGGGAGAGCAGACTTCAATGGGGCAAGAACGGTGCTGGGTTGGATAGACTAGAACCAAAGGTTGGTGGGAAAAACTGCAGCTGAACAATGGGCTACCTTCAAAGAAGAAATGGTTCATGCACAGTCAAGGTATAATTCCTCCAAAGGGAAAGGTAGGGAAAACAAATCTAGAGCTGACTGGATGAAAAAGGAGATAGAAATCAAGATTAAGTAGAAAAAGTGTGCTTATGACAGGTGTCATGTAAAAAATACAAAAGAGAACAAAGCTGAATACAGAAGGTTCAGAGGGGAGCTGAGAAAGCAAATAAGAGAAACAAAGAGGGATTATGAGAGAAGACTGGTAGCCAAGACAAAGAGGAATCCCAAAGTCTCCTACTGAGACAAAAATAGTAAGAGGATGGTCAAAGGAAAATAGGACTGATCAGGGACTAAAAAGGGGATTTGCACAGGGAGGCAATAGGCATGGCTGAGGAGTTAAATGAATACTTTGCATCTGTCTTTACGAAGGAAGCAGATGCTACCAAGGCCACGGTGATAGAGGAGGAAACTTTGTCACTAAAATGATTCAAAATTGATAAGGAGGAAGTGTTGGATAAACTGTCAGTACTTAAGGTTGTCAAGGCACTGGGACCGGATGAGATGCAACCAAAGATATTGAAGGAAGTAAGAGTGGAAATTACAAGGGTATTGGTCATAATCTTTCAGTCTTCCCTAGGCTCAGAGGAGGTTCCAGCGGACTGGAGAATAGCAAACATTATGCATTTATTCAAAAAAGGTTGTAAGGATAAGCCCAGCAATTACAGACCAATCAGTTTAACTTCAGTGGTTGGGAAGCTTCTAGAGATAATTATATGGGATAGAATTAGCAGTCACATAGAAAAATGTGGGTTGATGAGGCAGAGCCAGCATGGATTTCAAAAGGGGAAATCATGTTTGACTAACTTGCTGGAGTTTTTTGAAGAGGTAACAGAGAGGGCTGATGAGGTTAATGCTGTTGATGTGGTGCGTATGGACTGTCAAAAGGCATTTGATACAGTGCCACACAACAGACTTGTAAGAAAACTAATTGCTCATGGAATAAAAGGGACAGTGGCAACGTGGATACAAAATTGGATGAGTAATAGGAAACAGAGGGTAATGGCCAATGGATATTTTTAGGGCTTGAGGAAGGTTTGTAGCATCTGTGGCTTCTGTGCCGTAATAATTCTGTGATTCTGTGATTGACACATCACCTGTCCTGCCATCCTTAATGTGTTTTAAATAATTACTCAATTATATTAATCACCTATTTATAATGCTTTCTAATATATTTATTAACTTTACCTCCAATTTGAATACTATTTTAAACCTTAAGAATAGAATAGGCCTTAACCACACACCAGTTACTCACCAAACTTTCCCTGTGGTAGAGCAAGAACCAATTCCAACAGTGTGAGAAACATAAAAAAAGGAAATGAACATCTCCTCCCTTCACTTCACCAAACTCCCTCTCTCACCAAACTCCAAGTATGCATTCGTTTGCCTTAGCTGCTCTGAAGAGGCCTGTATTTATAGCCAACTAAACAGGGGCTAGAATAACCAGATTCAACCAATTAGCGAATTAACTACTCAGCTCTCACAACAGAGAGTGAATTTACCCTGTCTAAACTGCAAGAAAACAAGAACTTAGCCTGCTTACACAGCACTTTCATGTTTCTGCTAAGGGAGTAAAGGTTATTGGGGGTAGGCTCCTTGTGGAGTTGAAGCCACAATCAGATCAGCCACGATCTTATTGACTGGCTTAGCAGGCTCAAGGGGTCGAATGGCCTACTCCTGCTCTTAATTAATATGTTTAATACAGTACGTTTGATACAGAGCTGAGTTATTTGACTTATAATCACAATATGAACCCCGATAACTGGGCTTGAGTTTATTATCTGCAGAAACAGACCCCAGTGAACATGATTCAGTCCTGGATGTGATTAACAGTAAAATCCAATCACTGTAGTTACTTGTGAACTCGCTGGTGTGTCAGCAGGTGGGATGACTGAGTGAATCCCTTCCCACATTTGGAGCAGGTGAATGGTCTCTCTCCAGTGTGAATTCGCTGGTGCCTCAGCAGGGTGGATGAGATAGCGAATCCCTTCCCACACTTGGAGCAGGTGAACGGCCTCTCCCCAGTGTGAACTCGCTGATGTGTCAGCAGGTAGGATGACTGAGTGAATCCCTTCCCACACTCGGAGCAGGTGAACGGTTTCTCCCCCGTGTGAACGCGCTGGTGTGTCAGCAGATGGAATGACTGAGTGAATCTCTTCCCACACTCAGAACAGGTGAACGGCCTCTCCCCAGTGTGAACTCGCTGGTGTACAGTGAGGTTAGATGATCGCCTGAACCCAACCCCACAGTGAGAACACCTGAATGGTCTCTCATCAGTGTGAACACGTTGGTGGAACATCACTTCCCCAGAACTTTTAAAACACTTCCAACAGTCTGAGCATTTAAAAGGTCTCTCGTCAGTGTGAACTCGCTGATGGGACATCAGGTCTCTGGAGCTTTTACAGCACTTCCCGCAGTCTGGACATTTAAAAGGACTCTCCCCACTGTGAGTTCGCTGATGTTTCAGCAAGTGGGATGACTGAATGAATCTCTTTCCACAATCGGAGCAGGTGAACAGCCTCTGGCTAGTGTGAATTTCCAGGTGATTCCGCAGGTTGGATGAATCAATGAATCCCTTCACACACTCAGGGCAGATGAACGGTCTCTCCCCAGTGTGAACTCGCTGGTGTGTCAGCAGGTGGGAGGAGGTAGTGAATCCCTTCCCACACTCAGGGCAGGTGAACGGTCTCTCCCCAGTGTGACTGCGCCGATGTCTCTCCAGGTCAGGTGGGTAATTGAACCCTTTTCCACAGTCTCCACATTTCCATGGTTTCTCCCCATTGTAACTGCATTTATGTTCTGACAGGCCAGATGATCGGCTGAAGCCTCGTCCACACACAGAACACGTGTACGGTTTCTCCCCACTGTGAATGGTGCTTTTTCCTTCCATGTTCAAAATCCAACGACATTCAGGTTACGATAAATTGGGCGACTGCATCAGATCCTGATGTGATGTTTGGATTGAGTTTCCCGACTGCAAATCCTCGCCTTCTAACACCCTGTGGAATTGATTTAAAACAGAAAAAAGGGAGTGAGAGAGAACCCACAAAAACACAAAGGCAGGTTGTGAAATTGAGCTGAATGAATCAGGTAATTTGTGGGGCCGGCACAGGGAAAAGGGACTGTTAAAGCTGATGGATTGTCATAAAAACCCAACTTGTTCACTAAGGTCCTTCAGGGAAGGGAACCTGCCACCCAGTCTGGGTATAAGCAAAACCCTGGCTTCTATGGGAAGAGAGAAGGAGAGAGATAGAGATGGGAGAGGTACCAGGTAAAGCAGAGGGATTTTATATATCTGGAACTCGACCAGAACTTTGACAGAATTTCCCAAACCCTCAACCTCCTCCACCTAGAAGGACCAGGGTAGCAGGTGTATGTGAACATCATCACCTCCAATTTCCCCTCCAAGTCACACACCATCCTGACTTGTCTGACATCCAGTACTAAATGAGCCGAAATTTTCTGCATTTAAATATTGGGCAGATTGAAGCCATTGTCCTCAGTCCCCGCTACAAACTCCACTCCCTAGGCACCAGCTCCATCCCGCTCCCTGACAACTGTCTGAGACTGAACCAGACTGTTCACAAACATGGTGAAATATTTCACCCCAAGATGAGCTTCCAACCACATATCCACATCATCACCAAGACCACCTATTTCCACCTCAGTAACATCGCCCGACTCCAGCCCAGTCTCAGCTCATCTGCTGCTGAAACTCTCATCCATTCCTTTGTTACCTCGAGACTTAACTATCCTAACGCACTCCCGGCTGGTCTCCCACATTCAACCTCCCTGTAATCTTGAGGTCATCCAAAACTGTGCTGCCCGTGCGCTTACTCGCACCAAGTCTTGTTCACCCATCACCCCTGTGCTCACTGACCTACAAAGGGTTGGGGCTAAGGAGAACCTAAATTATAAACTTCTGATCCTTTCAAATCCCTCCATGGTCTCACCCCTCCCTATCTCTGTAATCTGCTCCAGCCTCACAACCCTCTGAGATATCTTCACTTCCTCAAATTCCATAATCCTGACTTGAAATTTTAATTGCTCCAGATTTGATCACAACTGCTGCACATTTCCCCTAAAAGGATGGCAGACACACGTGCATACTGCTGCACATCACCCCCAGCAGGGAGGAGGTGATGGATTAATGGCATTGTCACTACACGAGTAATCCAGAGGCCCAGGTTCGAATCCCACAGCAGATGTTGGAATTTGAATTTAATAAAAACCTAATTCAAAGTCTAATGATGACCATGAAACTATTGTTGTAAAAACCCATCTGGTTCGCTAATGCCCTTTAGGGAAGGAAATCTGTTGTCCTTACCTGGTCTGGCCTAGATGTGACTCCAGAGCCACAGCAATGTGGTTGACTCTGAAATGGCCAAGTGAGACACTCAATTGTATCAAACCACCACTGAGTCACAAAAAAGGAATGAAACTGGACAGGCCAGCCAGCATCGACAACGGCAAATCTCAGCCCCTGTCGACCCTGCAAAGTCCTCCTTACTAACATCTGGGGGTGAGTGCCGAAAGAGCTGTCTCACAGACTAGTCATAAAACAGCCCAACGTAGTCATCCTCACGGAATCATATCTTACAGATAATGTCCCAGACTCCACCATCGCCATCCCTGGGTATGTCCTGTCCCACCGGCAGGTCAGATCCAGCAGAGTTGGCAGCACTGTGGTATACAGTCGGGAGGGAGTTGCCCTGGGGGTCCTCAGCATCGACTCCGGACCTGATGAAGTCTCACGGCATCAGGTCAAACACGGGCAAGGAAACCTCCCCTCGATTGCCACATACTGCCCTCCCTCAGCTGATGAATCAGTGCTCCTCCATGTTGAACACTACTTGGAGGAAGCACTGAATGTGGAAAGGACACAGAAAGTACTCTGGGTGAGGGACATCAATGTTCATCACCAAGAGTGGCTCGGTAGCACCACTACTGACCGAGCTGGCTGAGTCCTAAATAACATAGGCGGTGAGGGAACCAACAAGAGGGAAAAACATACTTGACCTCATCCTCCCCAACCTGCCTGTCACAGATACATCTGTCCATGACAGCATCAGTAGGAGTGACCAAGGCACAGTAGTTGTGGGGATGAAGTCCCTCCTTCACATTGAGGATACCCTCCATTGTGCTGTGTGGCACAACCACTGTGCAAAATGAGATAGGTTTCGAACAGATCTAGCAACTTAAAACTGGGCATCCAATAGGTGCTGTGGGCCATCAGTAGCAGCAGAATTGTACTCGAACATAATCTGTGACCACATGGCCCGGTATATCCCCCACTCGACCATTATCATCAAGCCAGTGGGTCAACCCTGGTTCAATGAAGAGTGCAGGAGGGCATGCCAGGAGCAGCACCAGGCACACCTAAAACTGAGGTGTCAACCTGGTGAAGCTACAACACAGGACGACTCGCAAGCCAAACAGCATAAGTAGCAAGTGATAGGCAGAGCTAAGTGATCCCACACCAATGGATCGGATCCAGTCATGAATGGTGGTGGACAATTAAACAACTCACTCGAGGAGCAGGCTCCACAAATATACCTATCCTCAATGATGGAGGAGCTCAGCACATCAGTGCAAAAGATAAGACTGAAGCATTTGCTACAATCTTCAGCCAGAAGTGCCGAGTGGATGATCGATTCACAGATGCCAGTCTTCGGCCAATTCGATTCACTTCACGTGATATCAAGAAATGGCTTGAAGGCACTGGGTACTGCAAAGGTTATGGGCCCTGACAATATTCCGGCAATAGTACTGAAGACTTGTGCACTGGAACCTTCCGCACACCGAGCCAAGCTGTTCCAGCACAGCTACAACGCTGGCATCTACCCTACCCGGCTGTGTGGAAAATTGCCCAGGTATATCCTGTACACAAAAAGCAGGACAAATACATCCCGTCCAATTACCGCCACATTCGTCTACTCTCGATCATCAGTAAAGCAATGCAAGGGGTCATCAACATTGCTATCAAGCAGCATTTGCTTAGCAATAACCTGCTCACTGGCGCCCAGTTTGGGTTTCACCACGGCCACTCAGCTCCTGACCTCATTACAGCCTTGGTTCAAACGTGGACAAAAGAGCTGAACACCTGAGGTGAGGTGAGAGTGATTGCTCTTGACATCAAGGCCGAGTGTGGCATCAAGGAACCCTAGCAAAACTGGAGTCAACGGGAATCAGGGGGAAAACTCTCCACTGGTTGGAGTCATACCTAGCACAAAGGAAGATGGTTGTGGTTGTTGGAGGTCAATCAGCTCAGTTCCATCACATCACTGCAGAAGTTCCTCAGGGTAGTGACCTCGGCCCAACCATCTTCAGCTGCTTCATTAATGACCTTCCTTCCATCATAAGGTCAGAAGTGGGGATACTCGCTAATGATTGCACAATGTTCAGCACCATTCACGACTCCTCAGATACTGAAACAGTCCACGTCCAAATGCAGCCAGACCTGGACAATATCCAAACTTGGGCTGCCAAGTGGTAAGTAACATTAATGCCACCCAAGTGCCAGGCAATGACCATCTAACCACCACCCTTGGACGTACAACGACATTCCCATCACTGAATCCCCACTATCAACATCCTGGGGGTTACAATTGACCAGAAGTTGGATTGGACTAGCCATTTAAATACTGTGGCTACAAGAGCAGGTCAGAGGCTAGGAATCCTGTGACAAGTAACTCACCTCCTGACTTCCCAAAGCCTGTCTACCATCTACAAGGCACAAGTCAGGAGAGTGATGGAATACTCCCCACTTGCCTGGATGAGTGCAGCTCCCACAGCTCTCAAGAAGCTTGACACCATCCAGGACAATGCAGCCCACTTGACTGGCACCAGCTTCACAAACATTCACTCCTTCCATCACGGATGCACAGTAGCAGCAACGTGTACCATCTATAAGGTGCATTGCAGGAATTCACCAAGGCTCCTTTGACAGCACCTTCCAAACCCACGACTACTATCATCTAGAAGGACAAGGGCAGCAGATAGATGGGAACACCTGGAAGTTCACCTGCAAGTCACTCACGATCCTGACTTGGAAATATATTGCCATTCCCTCATTGTCACTGGGTCAAAATCCTGGACTCCCTTCCTAACAGCACTGTGGGTGTACCAACGCCACATGGACTGCAGCGGTTCAAGAAGGCAGCTCACCACCACCTTCTCAAGTCCAACTAGTGATGGGCAATATATGGTGGCCCAGCCAGTGAACCCCACATGCCGTGAATGAATTTTTTTTTAAAAACCAGCACTTTCAATCCAGGAATCAACTGAGTGAACCTTCTCTGAAATGCTTCCAATGCAATTCTATCCATCCTCAAGATTACCCCATAACTATGTTAGCATAAGGTATGAATGGTACAAGCTGGAACTTGGTCTTTCTTATTTTTCAATTCTTGTGCTTAGAGAATCTCCCCTTCCCTTCCCCAGATTCGGACAAACAGTAACTGAGACTGGGTCCCATTGTGGCCTTAAAAGTGGATAAATCCGCAGGCCCAGATGAGACGTATCCCAGGTTTCTGTGGGAGACAAGGGAGCAGGAGCCCTGGCATTAATTTTCAAATCCTCTGTGGCCACAGGAGAGATGCCAGGGGACTGGAGCACAGCTAATGTGGTACCATTATTCAAGAAGTGTGGTAGGGATAAACCAGGGAACTATGGGCCAATGAGTCCAACATCAGTAGTAGGGAAACTTTTGGAAAACATTCTGAGGGACAGAATTAATCCCCACTTGGAGAGGCAAGGATTAATCGAGGATAGTCAGCATGGCTTTGTCAGAGAGAGATCATGTCTAACAAATTTAATTGAATTTTTCGAGGAGACGACTAGGGGTGTAGATGAGGGTAGTCCAGTTGATGTAGTCCACATGGACTTCAGTAAGGCTTTTGACAAGGTCTCGCATGGGAGACTGGTCAAGAAGTTTAGAGACCATGGGCACAGGGCAATTTGGAAAATCGGATCCAAAATTGGCTCAGTGTCAGGAGGCAGGGGGTGATGGTAAAAGGTTGTTATTGTGACTGGGAGGCTGTGACGAATGGTGTACTGCAGGGTTCGGTGCTGGGTCCCTTGCATTTTGTAGTGTACATTAATGATCTAGACATAAACGTAGGAAGTATGATCAGTAAGTTCGCAGATGACATGAAAATTGGTGGTGTGGTAAATAGCGAGGAGGAAAACCTTAGACTACAGGACGAAATAGACGGGCAGGTCAGATGGGCAGAACAGTGGCAAATGGAATTTAACCCTGAAAAGTGTGAGGTGGTGCATTTTGGAAGGACTAACAAGGCAAGGGAATACACAATGAATGGTAGCACTCTAGGAAGTACAGAGGATCAGAGGGACCTTGGCGTACATGTCCATAGACCCTTGAAGGCAGCAGGACAGGTAGATAAGGTGGTTAAGAAGGCATGCCTTTATTTGTCAAGGCACTGAATAAAAGAGCAGGGAGGTTATGACAGCGCTGTATAAAACATTAGTAAGGCCACATCTGGAATACTGTGTGCAGTTCTGGTCACCACACTATAGGAAGGATGTGATTGCGCTGGAGAGGGTGCAGAGGAGATTCACCAGGATGTTGCCTGGGCTGGAGCGTTTCAGTTGTGAAGAGAGATTAGATAGGCTGGGGTTGATTTCCTTTGAGCAGAGAAGGCTGAGGGGGGACATGATAGAGGTGCACAAAAGTATGAAGGACATAGATAGGGTGGACAGGAAGAAACTTTTCCCCTTAGCAGAGGGATCAATAACCAGGGGGCACAGATTTAAGGTAAGGGGCAGGAGGTTTAGAGGGGATTTGAGAGGGTGGGGGGTATCTGGAACTCACTGCCTGAGGGGGTGGGAGAGGCGGGAACCCTCACTACATTTAACAAGTATTCCGATCAGCATTTGAAACGCCTGAGCTGACAGGGCTCCGGGCCAAGTGCTGAGAAATGGGATGAGAGGAGATCGGGGATGGATGACGGGCAGGGACACGATGGGCCGAAAGGCCTCTTTCCGTCAGCCCGGGTCTGTCACTGGGAGGAAGCGGCGGCCTCGCTCGGAGCAAACGGCGGGAGGGTCCCCCAGGGACCGGGAACTCCCTTTCCAGGTTTTTTTACTTACACAACATGTTTACGGAGCCGCCCCGTCCACCCGCCGGATCCATCGCTCCCTCCGCCCCGCCGGTGACTCCCTGGGACCCGACAAAGAAGCGTCTCCCCATCACCATTACTCACACTGCGCATGCTTCACCCCCCAGCCCCGCCCCGCCCCTCATTCAGTCCGATTGGCTGGAGGACGAGCCGCTCCCGCTCGGTCCTCCAGTCCTACCCCCCTCTTCCTATTGGTCCCTAGCTGCCGTCAATCAGCCGAGCATTGTGAGCTGTCAGGTGAGAGGTCAGTGTCGGGGGGGCGGGGTTTACAAATACCGAGTGCGGCCCCAGAGCCGAATCTGAACCAATGAACATTCTCCACTCTCACGAACCGCCGCTTCCGGCTTCTCTCCGGCACCAACCTCAAGTAAAGAGAGCAGGAGACTCCGAGCATGCGCAATCCACCCGGACAACGCGCGGCAGATAGAGCGGTTTCTGAGGCGCATGGGGCTGTGGGTAATCCGGCCGCCATTAGAAACCGAGTCTCAGTTCATCTTTCGATAAAAGCAAAATACTGCGGATGCTGGAAATCTGAAACACAAACTGAAAAATTGTTTCTATCTCCACAGATTCTGCCAGACCTGCTGGGATTTTGGAGTATGTTCTGTTTTTGTCTCAGTTAATCTTTATCTGAATTTGAGGAGGGGGATATTCTGTTAGCAAATAGAGAGAGAATTCGAAAGATCGAGGTCTATCTGCTACCATTTGCACCATGTGATAACATAGTTATTGGATACTTTTGAGGAGGGATAGAATTGGAGGCATTTCAGAGAAGGTTCACTTAGTTCATTACTGGGATTTTTAAAATTCGTTCACGGGATGTGCGCTTCATTGGCTTGGTGAAGATAATAGTTAATTAAAAAATAATAACTAATTAATTATAATACATGATAATATAATAATTATTATAGGCGCAGACCCCGGAGATTATCGGCCTGTTAAGTGTAAGCATTGAGTTCCAAGGTCGTTGTGTAAAATGTCTTCCTCACATCCCCGCTGTAGATCTTGGCCCAAATCTTAAATGTGTCCTGTAATCCTTTTACAATCAGATGATATGAACATCAGTTTTTAAACCAATCATAAACGTGTACACCTCCATCAAATCTCCCATCAATCTACTTTGCTCCAAGGAGAACAACCCCAGTTTCTCCAAACTAACCTTACAACTAAAATCCCTCATCCCTCGATCCATTCTGGTAAATCTCCTCTGCCCCCTCTCAAGGACCCTGACATCCTTCATAATATGTGGTGATCACTGGTTTGCACAGACCCAGATGTTCTGTGTTTGTGTCTGTGACATCATCACACATCAACAATAACACGGTGACATCATCACACATTGACAATTACATGGTGACATCACCCCGCTCCCCAGGTATTTCCTCAACTGGGAGATTTTTCTGATTCCAGTGCCTCTGATATCTTTACAGCTGCAGGCTCCAGCAGGAGAGTTTAAAACTGTAAACAGAAATTGTTTCAGAGCTGAATAGTTCTGACCATTCACCTACAACTTGGACCTTTAATTGCTATGCTGTTATCTGTGAGAGGTTCCATGACTCTGCGGCTGGTGTGATTCCTTTACTTTAGATCTCAATCTATTTCCATCTATTTCTCTGTTTCACCTCTTCCCTCCCTGAATACCGCCCTGCCACTTTCTAACTCCTTCTGTCTCTAACAATCAGAGTTTAGCTCTGTTTAGGATTTTACTCTTCCTTCTGCCTGTAATCCTTTTACAATCAGATAATGTGAACATCAGTTTTTAAACCAACCATAAATGTGCACACCTCTATCAAATCTCCCATCAATCTACTTTGCTCCAAGGAGAACAACTCCTGTTTCTCCAAACTAACCTTACAACTAAAATTCCTCATCCCTTCAACCATTCGGGTAAATCTCCGACTGTGTCTAAATGAGGTTTCCACCGCTGCCCAACCCCCAACCGTGTGCTGCTGGCTTACTAGCTTTAACTTCCCACAGTATCTTACATAATCAAGAACTGTTTTTCCAGTGCTAGATTCCATTTCTCTTCCACTTCTGAGCTTACACTGGCCATCACATAATGCCCGCCCTGAAACATTAATTAATTAATTCTATTGTGTAATAGAACACTCCAAGGTGTTTCACAGGAGTGTTAGAAAGCAACATTTGACACTAAGCCACATGAAGAGATATCAGGGCAGATGCACAAAAGTTTACTCAAAGAAGTAGGTTTTAAGGATTATTTTAAAGGTGGAGAGGTTTAAGTGGGAAATTCCAGAGCTGGTAGCCTTGGCAGCTGAAGCGGGAGACACCAAAGATGGAGCAGTTAAAATTAGGAATGCTGAAGAGGCCGAAGTTAGAGAAGCATAGATATTTCAGAGGGTTGTGAGGCTGGAGAAGATTACAGCAGTACGGAGGGAGAGACCATGGAGGGATTTGAAAACAAGGATGAAAAATTTAAAATTGAGATTCTCCTTAAACCAGAGTCTTTGTAAGTTGGTGAGCACAGGGGTGATTGATGAACAAGACTTGCTGCGAGTAAGCAGAGTTCTGGATTACAGGGAGGCTGAATGTGGGAGGCCAGCTGGGTGTGTGTAAGGAGAGTTAAGTCCAGAGGTAACAAATGAATGAATTGCAGGTTGAGCAATTACTTATAGGGATATGGGGATAACGTGGGGAAAAGACATTCAACTTATTGAATGGTGGAACAGGTTCGATGGGACGAAATGGACTACTCCTGCTCCTCTGTTCCTATAAACAGACTGGTCCAGCCTCAGACAGTTGTCAGGGAGAGCGATGGAGGCAGTGGCTTGGGAGTGGAGTATGTAGCAGAGACAGAGGGGGGCAGTGGAGAAGGGAGAGCCATTCCTATAATATTCAATACATTTCAGGAGATTTTATAAGGTTATTAGACAGTGATTTCCTACAGATTTCCCCAGCTTGAGAAGGGAATATCCTTATTGACTTCTCACAACTGATTTCTGACTAACCTCACTGTCTCTAAGCTTTGAGTCTGTTTTCCTAATTTCTTGATGGCAAACCATTGATAACATACTAAAGCTACTAGAATTATCAGAATCAGCAACACAAACCCTTGAGCTGCCACCAAAAATAAACGTCAAAACTTTTCCACTAAAATATGATAATTATTAACTGAGATTCATCCTCCCCACCTGCTGATCATCTCACACAATTCTAAATTATTGACATGTCGTAAATACATCTGGATCAAACAAAAGTTCATGCAGGGACTTTGAAGATTCTCCAGCTCTGTTCACCTTCATCCACCTTGTGGATATTTTCTAACTGATTCTGGACCTTGTTCGACTTAATTTGTCCTTTCTGACCCTCTTTAGAAATCTTGTCAAGGATATACTAGTAATCCCGTCACACTCTTCTCCAATCCCCAAGATATCTCTCACCCTCGGCCCGCCTGTTTTCTCTGTGAGACTATCTGTCACTCCCTGTAATGTGTCAATGCCATTGTATACTCCTGGCTTCACTTAGGAACTTCTTCATTCATGTTTAACTAAGACTGTTGCTTCTCAAGTTTATGATCTTGATCACTGTGATTCTACTCCTAACACCTCTTGTAAGATTGAGCTCCATGAGTCACAGATGACCCGAAAAGGGATCAAGTTCAGAAGAGATTTTAAAGTGGTTTATTGAGAAGCAACAGTTTAAATCTGATGTGTAAGCTAAATAGACAGGAAAACACACGACCCGTGACAGGTGAGAAAGGTTTACCGGTCCGGAGGACATACGGACGGATGACGCATAGTGAGTGCTGGTCTCTGTAGCTGGTGGTGACAGTCTCCTCTGAACGGTCAACTGGTGTGAGCCAGAGTGTGGGTATTGGGCTGAAGCCAGTGTGGATCACGTCAATATCTCTGTGCTCACGAGAAACTGTTTTAACCTTTACACAGGCAGTTGGTTTACGGATGGGTCATGAGTTCCAATCATATCAGGGTTAGAAGTGTCATGTTTCAGGGCCTGTGCTAGAGACATGTCCTTGGCAGAGATAACAGGCCTGTCCTGTGTTTGTCAGCCAGCAAGTTGCTATGGAAGTTTTCTTCATAAGAGAGAGAGTGAGCTGATTCTGTAATATTCCATAAATTTCTGAAGGCTTTATAAGGTCATTAGGCAGTGATTTCTTACAGTCCGTTACTTGGATTGAACTTGTCTCCATTCCCGTGCCGAGGGGATTTCTGTACCAGGCGGGAGGGGTAACATTTGGGAACTCTCGATTCTCCACCAATTCCCATCCTCCTACTTTCTGATGGATAATGGAGGTGTCGCTGTGAGTAATGTACAAGTCAGTAAGACTTGGCAGCAAGGATTAATCAGCGCTTTCTAACTGGAGATGTTAATCAGTGGAAACTCTCATTAAAATGAATTGAAGGATGCGTACCAAAGATCAATTTAAGATTGAAGTACAAGTTCAGAATCTTGTTGTAAACTAATTTCTGATGAGAGTTCCTGAATTATGGGGAAAGATCAATGACAAGGGACACTGCAGCCCCGAGAACACAATTAACTATAGATCCAGAATATTAAACTCCAGCCCAGTTACAGGGATTATTAACATCAGCAGAAACAAATCCCAAATGTCAGAATGAACATAGTTCAGTCCTGGATGTGATTAACAGCAGCAATTACAGCAGAATCCAACCCTTGCAGTCGCTTGTGAACTCGCTGGTGTGCCTGTAGGTGGGATGACTGAGTGAATTCCTTCCCACACTCTGAGCAGGTGAATGGCCTCTCCCCATTGTTAATTCGCTGGTGTGTCAGTAGGTGAGATAACTGAGTGAATTTCTTCCCAAAGTCAGAGCAGGTGAATGGTCTCTCTCCAGTGTGAATTAGCTGGTGCTTCAGAAGATCAGAAGACCCACTGAATCTTTTCCCACATTCTGGGCATTTGAAAAGTCTCTCAACAGTGTGAACCCGCTGGTGTCTCAGCAGGGTGGATAAACCAGGAAATCCTTTCCCACACTCGGAACAGGTGACTGACCTCTCCCCAGTGTGAACACGCTGGTGTGTCAATAGGTGGGACAACCGAGTGAATCCCTTCCCACACTCGGAGCAGGTGAACGGTCTCTCCCCAGTGTGACTGCGCCAATGAATTTCCAGCTGGGATGGGTAACTGAGTCCCTTCCCACATTTCCACAGTTTCCTCCCAGTGTGAACAATGCTTTTTCCTTCCATGTTCAAAGGCTGATGATCTTCAGGTCCTGATGAATCCAAAGACTCTTTCAAATCCTAATCTGTTGTTTTGTTTCAGCTTCCCAACTGCAAATCCTCCCCTTCTAATACCCTGTGAAATTGATTACAACAGAAAAAAGGGAGTGAGAGAGAACCCACAAAAACACAAAGGCAGGTTGCGAAATTGAGCTGAATGAATCTGGGAATTTGTGGGGCTGGCACTGGGAAAAAGTGACCATGAAAACTGTTGGATTGTCATAAAAACCCAACTGGTTCACTAATGTCCTTCAGGGCAGGGAACCTGCCACCCGGTTTGGGCCTACACTAGACTTTGGCCCACAAGGGAGGAGAGGGAAAGAGAAAAAGAGGGAGAGAGAAAAAGAGCGAGAGAGAGAGAGATGGGAGAAGCAGAGGGACTTTATGTATCTAGAGCTTGACCAGAACTCTGACAGAAATGCCCAAACACTCAACCTCCACCACTCAGCAGGACCAGGGTTGCAGGTGCATGTGAACACCATCACCCCCAAGTTCCCCTCCGAGACACACGGCGATATAGTTCCAAGTCAGGATAGTGTGTGACTTGGAGGGGAACTTGCAGGTGGTGGTGTTCCCATGCGTCTGCTACCCTTGTCACTCTCGGTGTTAAAGGTCACGGGTTTGGATGGTGCTGCCGAACCAGCCTTGGTGTGTTGCTGCAGTGCATCTTGTAGATGGTATACACTCCTGACACTGTGGCTGGAGAAACTGAGGGTGCCAAGTAAGTTGAAGGGAGATTTGATCGAGGTGTGCAAGTTAATGGTAGGTTTAGATAAGGTGGATAAAGAAAAGCCATTCACAAGAGCTGATAGTAAAATGATTACAAGACACAGATTTAAGATTTGGTGCAAGACCCACAGGGAGGATGTGAGGAAGAAATTTACACAGTGAGTAGTCATGACCTGGAACTCAACACTTACACTCAGAGGCCGATAATGTCCTGGTCCTGATGGATGGAGTGATTCAGTGAGGTTTTGATGTGATGTTTGGTTTGAGTTTCCTGTCTGAGAATCCCGGTGTAATATCCTGCAGAAAGTGAACAAGAGGCATTACTGTCAGAGGGCGGCCCTTACCCCGGCTCTGAGATCGGAAGAGGCCGCAGCTGCTGTCGGTTTGATGTAAACTGGGACCGGGTCCACACTGACTCCATTTCTCTCCTGCACTCGGCTGTCACTCACCCTTTCCCGCCTCCAGCTCCCGCACTCCCCGGGCTTCAGGTACAATGACACTGCGCCTGCGCGGAGCCACATCTGTCGATCCCCGCCCCTCCTTCACTCCGATTGGTTGGAGGACCAGCCGCTCCCGCTCGGTCCTCCAGTCCCGCCCCCTTCTTCCTATTGGTTCGGAGCTGCCGTCAATCAGCCGGGCATTGTGACGGTTACAGATGGTGAGAGCGGCCACAGACTCAGCCTGACTTGCTGATTCTTGGCAGCATTTTCTGTTTGGGAATTAGAGCTAGAGATGGATGGTCAGTTCCCCTCTGTCCGGGGGGGATTCACACTCATTTCCCTAGTGCACAGATTATCACCTTTACTTTACATGAGAAAGTCCCCGGTTCAATCCCGGCTGGAAGCTTTGTGTTTACAATTGTTACTGAGGAGGAATTAACAGTGAGTTTAGTTTCATGTCGAACAGGGGGACAGTTATTGTCTCATTCTTTAAAATCCCCTTCTTCACCTTTAAACAGGGAACGATAAGTCAGAGAAAACTGATCCACTGTGACCCTGAAACAAGATACTGCAGGTGCTGGAAATCCGAGCTCAAAACAGAAAATGTTGGAAACTCTCAGCAGGTCAAACAGCTTCTGTGGAGATGGAAACAGAGAATGTTTCAGGTCAGTGACCTTTTATCCAAACTGGAAAAATTTAGAAACGGGAACAATGTGTCAGGAGACGGGGACAGTGTGCCGGGAGATAGGACATGTGTACTCGACATGTTGTTCATCTTCATAATTCACAACAATATTCCTGATGTTCATCAGCTGCCTCATTTTCTTACCCATTAATTCCATTTGCTGATCTATCAGTAATGGACTTGCTGCCATCTCGAACAAAACTGCTTTCACCACTAGGGCTCCGCTGGTATTTAATAGTCTTCATGACATCATCACACTGGGACTGGATGACATCCTAAGAGTCCATTGTTTCTTAATGACCCACATCAATAACAAGAGGAAATATTAATAAACCTGAGCACATTATCTAGGCTGACACTCCAGGGTAACATTGAGGGACTGCTGCACTGTCAGAGACAGCATCCTTCACATGGAACTTGTGGAGGCTCTGGTCACAATCTTCCAATCCTCCTTATATAGTAGTGGTGTCAAAGGACTGACAGATTGTAAATGTTACACCCCTGTTCAAAAACACAGCAATTCCAGGACAATCAGCTTCATATCAGTGGTGGGGAAAGGTTGGAGACAACAATCCAGGAGAAAATCAATTGGCACTTGGAAAAGCATGGATTAATAAATGAAAAAAATCAATGGATTTGTTAAAGACAAATAATTTTTGACCAACTTGGTGAAGTAATGGGAGGGTGTATGAGGGGAGTGGGGTTGATACCTTTTACATGGGCATTCAAATGATGTTTAATATGGTACCACACAATAGCCTTGTCAGCAAAGCTGAAACCCATGAGTTTCAACCTGGGTATAAAATTGGCTCAGGGACAGGAAGCAGAAAAGTTTGTTTTTCAGAATGGATGGGAGTTTACAGCAGTGTGACCCCAGGGTCTCGTGTTGGCACTGCTGATCTCTTTGATATATGTTACTGACCTGGACATGGAGATACGGGCAGAATTTCAAATTTGCACATGACACAAAACTGAGAAATACAGGAAACAGTGAGGAAGATAGTAACAAATGTCAGGAGGACATAGAGGGACTGGTGAAATTGGCAGGCACACAGCAGATACAGTATATATACCATGCTGCTTGACACGTCTTATATCCTTACCAACTTTGGGAACAATGCCTGAATAGTCAGAATGGAGAGACATAAAGCAGATAGGAAACGGATTTGGAAACAGTAAAGAGAAGAAAATAATAGTGGCAATACCAGTGAGAAGTATCCATGGAAATGAGAATGGGATTGGCTGAATGCAGGAGCAATAGAAACAAACTGGGAGACAGGTAAGACTCGTTATTAAGATTGTTGGAAGAAATTTGTCTGGGAGACAATCAGCTCTGAGACATTGGACTAAAATAAATGTGTGTGATGTCACTGACATGAAATAGACAAACAATTGCTGTTTATTTTATATTCCTAGCAGGTCAACCAAGGCATGGATCATACTGAGTCAGAGGATCTGTGGTTTTCCAACCGTAAGGTTGTTATGCAATGTTATAGAACATTTCTCAGAGCCACTGGTTTATGTCAGTAAAATCTGTGCTTTCCTGTTTTTTGTATGGAAATTACAGCAGTCTTTTAGAGATTCAGTTGGAGAAATGAGCATAAAGTTGTCAAGAAACCATCATGTTAATGTGGGGACTGTTACCACTCCTGTGAAGCAGTTTGGGGCATTTTTACTACTGTTAAGGTGCTATATCAATGCAAGTTGTTGTTGAATGTGGGAAGGGACCGAATTCCAGTCTGAGCTGGAAACTCGTGGATCACTCACACTGCAGACTGATCACTCAGCAGCTGGATGTGGGAAGAGATGAAGTTGGTTATCTCATATACTGACAGAGCAACACAGTCACACTGGAGAGAGACCACCCCAATATTTCATGTGAGCGAGGGCATCTCATCGTTTTTCCAATTGTTCACACCCTAATTTTTGGGTTTAGAAGGCGCTCACCAAGTCTTTTTAGACAGCACCTTCCAAAACCATGACTACTACCATCTAGAAAGGCAAAGGCAGCAGACACATGGGAGCACCACCACCTGGAAATTCCCCTCCAAGCCACTCACCATCCTGACTTGGAAATATATCACTGTTCCTTCTCTGTCACTGGGTGTTATAACACAGCAGTTGGTAAAGACTGAGTTGTTTAAATCCAAGAGGGAAACTTGAGCAACTGTCATAACCAATATTTTTAATTGGTATGTTTGAGATGCAGCTCTGAATTCAGGAATAAGACCACTAAGCCTCAAAAGGTTTTTTTTATATATAAAACTAAATTAATCATTTATTAATTTAACAAGTTAAACACATACACATGTCTACAAATTACTACCATAATAGTTTTTAAACAAATCCCCAAATTAATCACTCCAGGTAAATCTTCACCAAGGCAACATTAACCCATAGACTTTAAACGGACACCAGGCAAAGCACATTTGAGCTTACAAATTAAATATGAGGTTCCTTTCAATTTGGTTCCTTTGCAGACACAGTTGTAGGCTTACAGGCTGGTTAGATCTTAAATGCCTCTGCCCTACACACACAAATTCCTTTCTGTTTATACCTGGCTTCCCATTTCAATGTAAATTTTCCATTGCATCCTAGGTTTTTAATGTCACATCTTCGAACAATAACATTTTCATCCCACTAATTTTATTAGTTATTTAAATACATTGCTTGGCGTCTCCCAGCTAGGTGCAAGGTTTTACTCCCACTCTTGAATGCTGTATTGAACAAATGCAAATTTACACTTTACCTTTTAACTTCCGTATGTTTATCTAATTAACATCTCAAAAGTACTATACATCAAAACACCCAGACTACCTGGCTTTAAACCCCAACTGTCAGAATGAACATGGTTCCGTCCTGGATGTGATTCACAGCAGCAATAACAGCAAAATCGGACTCCTGCAGTCAGTTGTGAACTCGCTGGTGTTTCAGCAGGTTGGATGACTGAGTGAATCCCTTCCCACACTCGGAGCAGGTGAACGGTCTCTCTCCAGTGTGAGTACGTCGGTGGATTTCCAGTGAAGATGGGTAATTGAATCCCTTTCCACAGTCCTCACATTTCCACGGTTTCTCCATGGTGTGGGTATCCCTGTGTCTCTCCATGTTTGATAATCAGTTGAAGCCTCATCCACATAGAGAACACGGTATGGTTTCTCCCCTGCTATGAATGGTGTGATGTTTTTTCAGGCTGTGTAACTGGTTAAAGCTCTTTCCACAGTAAGTGCACTGGAACACTCTCACTCGGGTGTGTGTGTGTCTCGGTGCTTTTCACACTGATGTTTGAAATCTTTTCCCACAGACAGAACTGACAAACATTTCTCCCTTCACATTCAAATTCCGATGATACTCAGGTCCTGATGAATCGAGTGACTCTGTCAGATCTTGAAGTGATGTTTGGTTTGAGTTTCCTATCTGCAAATTATCCCCTTCTAATTCTCTGTAAAAGGTGTTTATAAATGTCATCACTGTAAGAACAGGATAGAAATTCAAAACAGACAATTCTAGTTGCTGTGGAACATTATTTGCTCTCTTGTTCTCCCAAAGCTGCAAATCCCCGTCCACACTCTTCCTCCTCCCCGTGCTGAAATCCAGAGTTTTGGACAATTCTTTCTGTATCTTTTTAACAAATTTCTACAACTGGAGGTGACAATATGTCTGATCATTCACTTCAGTGATTACTCGTGACAAAACATTAATCTGAAACCCCCTGACCGACCAGACAGAATAGCAGACGTTAACCTTGTGTCCAAAACTTACTGTGTGGAGATTTAATGAGCGATTGTGAAGGTGGTTTCTTCAAACCTCCCTGGGTTTCCTTCCTTTCTTCTCTCTCTCTCTAACTAAGTTAAACCTGGGATCAGTCTCATGGCCCATTCTGGTTCCTGCTTCTCTTCCTGATGACTAATTAATTCCAATTAAACACTGAGAAGACTGAAAACACTGTTTTCAGTCCCCGCTCCAATCTCCATTTCCTAGATACCAACTCCATCCCTCTCCCTGGGAACAGTCTGAGATTAAACCAGTCTGTTCACAACCACGGTGTTAAAATTGATTTCGAGATGAGTTTCTGACCTCATATCTGTGTCATCACTCTGATCGCCTGTTTCCACCTCTGTAACATCACCCAACCTCATCCTGTCTCAGTGAATCTGCTGCTGAAATCCTCATCGCTGCCATTGTTACCTCCAGACTCGACTATTCCAATACACTCCTGGCTGGTCGCACACGTTACCCTCTGCAAACTTAACACCATCCAAACGTCTTCTATCCATGTCTTCACTCACAGTGAGGCCCTTTCCCCTAACATCCCTCTGCTTCCTGACCTGCCTTGGCTCCCAGTCAAGCAACAACTTGATTCTAAAATTCTCATCCTTGTTTTCAATTCCCTCCCTGGCCTCGCCCCTCCCTATCTCTGTAATCTCCTCCAGCACCACAACCCTCTGAGATACCTGCACTGCTCTAATTCTGGCCTTGTACATTCCCTATTTTAATCGCTCCACCATTAGTGACCGTGCCTTCAGTTCCCTTGTCCCCAAGCTCTGAGATTCTCTCCCTACACCTCTCCCTTTGTTTACCATACATTCCCCCTTTAATGCACTTGAGTATTGTTAAAAAAAAGAGACATTCTGTCAAAACATTTAATCTTGTACTCATCAGGACAGACACAAGAACATCAAATTTCAAAGATTATCAGTCAGGCTCATAAAGTGTCTCACTTACATTTGCTAGAAGCTACATATATTCATACACAGGGACTTGTCCTCTGCAGGCAGAAGGAACAAGTCCAGGCATGGCACATTTTGTTGAATTAAACAAAAGCACATGATGATAACTACCTGGAACATTCTCCATGGCAATGACCAATCAGAACTGACTGGCCAACCAATCAGCACCCTTTTCTCATGCAGTATAATCTGTTGTTCCCTATGAAATTTGGTTTATTTTCGGCCCTGCACTCTATTTCCTTTTTGAATGACTCCCACTGCTCTGATGTAGATTTTCCTACAAGTAGATGCTCCCAGTCCACTTTGTCCAGATCTTGTCTTATCATATTAAAATCAGCCTTCACCCAATTCAGAATCTTTATTTCTAGATCATCTTTGGCCTTTTCCATAACTACCTTAAATCTTACTCAATTATGGTTACTATCACCGAAATGCTCCCCCACAGACACTCCTACCACTTGCCCGGCTTCGGACTGCTGCCTCACTCGTAGGACTTCCTATGTGCTGGCTTAAAAAGCTCTCTTGGGTACATTTTAAGAACTCATCCCCCTCTAAGCCTTTCACACTTTGTCAATCCCAGTTAATATTGGGGAAGTTGAAATCCCCGACTATTATTACCCTATCATTTTTACACTTCTCTGAGATTTGCCTACATATCTGCCCTTCTATCTCTCACTGTCTGTTTAGGGGTCTATAGTACACTCCCAACAATGTGATTTCTCCCTTTTTGTTTTTAGGTTCTACCTATATGGCCTCATTTGAGGAACCTTCTAAGATATCATCCCTCCTTATTGCCGTAATTGACTCCTTGATCAACATGTGACCCGCACCTCCTCTTTTACACCCCCACCCCCGTCTCACCCAAAGATTCCATACCCCAGAGTATTGAGCTGTGAGTCCTGCCCCTCCCTCAACCATGTCTCCGTTATAGCAATGATATCATATCCCCATGTGTTCATCAACACCCTCAACTCATCGGCCTTACTTGCAAGAGTCATTGCATTTAAATAGTTGCCATCCAGCCTTGCCATGCTGCCTTCTGCCTTAACTTGACAATATATGCTCTGCCTTCCAGACTGACTTGATTTTTTCCTTCTATACTTGTCTGTGCATCACGCCTAGTACACCTCCACTCTGTAACCCATCCCCCTGCTAAGTTAGTTTAACCCCCCACCCACAGCATTAGCAACCCCCTCGCAAGGATGTTGGTCCTGTTCCAGCCCAGGTGCAACCTGTCAGACTTGTATTGGCCCAAACTTCCCCAGAAATGGGCCCATTGATCCAGGAATCTAAAGCCCTCCCTCCTGCACCATCCCTTGGATAGTGATGGAATTTTTGGAATATCCTTTTTACAGCATTTTATTTTAATTCATTCATGGGATGCGAGCATCGCTGGCTGCACCAGCATTTCTTGCCTATGCCTCATTGCCCTTGAGAAGGTGGTGGGGAGCTGCCTTCTTGAACCGATGCACTCCATGTGGTGTAGGTACACCCACAATGCTGTTAGGAAGGGAATTCCAGGATTTTGACCCAGCGACATTGATGGAACGGAGATATATTTCCAAGTCAGGATGGTGAGTGACTTGGAGGGGAATTTACAAGTGATGGTGTTCCCATGTATCTGCTGCCCTTGTCCTTCTAGATAGTAGTGGTCGTGTGTTTGGAAGCTGCTGCCTAAGGAGCCTTGGTGAGGATTTGCAGACGGGAAATTCAAACCAAACATCACATCAAGATTGGACAGATTCACTCCATTCAACAGGACCTGAACATCATTGTTCCACCTGCTTCACCCCTCATAAACAGTGTGAAGTCCATGATATTTCTACTTCTCCTTAGCTCTGAAGAAGAGTCATACGGACTCGAGACGTTAACTCTGTCTCTCTCTCCACAGATGCTGTCAGACCTGCTGAGCTTTTGCAACATTTTGATCTTTTGCCCCTAATAAAGATGGCGGCGGCGCGTGCGCCCTGATGCACTTTGCCCCCAATAAAGATGGCGGCCGTTACCCCCGGGTCTGTAACTGGGAGAAAGCTGCGGCCTCGCTCGGTGCAAATGGGGAAACGCTTACCCCGGGGACCGGAAAGTTATTTTTCAGGGATTGCTGTTTACATAACATGTTTTCAAAGCCTCCCGCCCACCCGCCGGATCCATCGCTCCCTCTTCCCCGCCATTCACACACTCACCGGTTCCGGATCCGAGAAAGAAGCGTCTCTCAGTCGCCATTACTCGCACTGCGCATGCTTCACTCCCAGCCCGGCCCCGCCCCTTATTCATTCCGATTGGCTGGAGGATCAGCGCGGTCCTCCAGACACGTCCCCTCTTGCTACTGGCCCGAAGCTGCCGTCAATCAGCCGGGCATTGTGACGGTTTCAGATGGTGAGGGCGGCCACAGACTCAGCCTGACTTGCTGATTCTTGGCAGCATTTTCTGTTTGGGAATTAGAGCTAGAGATGGATGGTCAGTTCCCCTCTGTCCGGGGGGGGATTCACACTCATTTCCCTAGTGCACTGATTATCACCTTTACTTTACATGAGAAAGTCCCCGGTTCAATCCCGGCTGGAAGCTTTGTGTTCACAATTGAATTTTTTAAAATTCATTTGTGAGATGTTAGGGGGAAGTTCAAGGATTTTGACCCAGTGACAGTGAAGGAACGGCGATATTTCCAAGCCAGGATGGTGAGTGACTTGGAGGAGAACTTCCAGGTGGTGGTGTTCCCGTGTGTTTGCTGCCCTTGTCCTTCTAGATGGTAGTGGTCGTGGGTTTGGAAGGTGCTGCCTAAGGAACCTTGGTGAGTTTCTGCAGTGCATCTTGGAGATGGTAGATACTGCTGCGACTGTGCGTTGGTGGTGGGTAGAATAAATGTTTGTGGATGTGGTGCCAATCCAGTGCATTGCTTTGTCCTGGATGGCGTTGAGCTCTTGAGTGTTTTTGGAGCTGCACTCATCCTGGCAAGTAGAGAGTGTTCCATCGCACTCCTGACTAGTGCCTTGTAGATTGTGGACAGGCTTTGGGGAGTCAGGAGGTGAGATATTCACCGCAGGAATCCTCGCCTCTGACTGGATCTTGTAGCAGGACTATGTATATGGCTGGTCCAATTCAGTTTCTGGTAAATGGTAACCCCAGGATGTTGATAATGGGAGATTAAATGGTAGTAATGCATTTGAATGTCAAGGGGAGTTGCTTAGCTTCTCTCTTGTTGGAGATGGTCATAGCCTGGCACTTATGTGGCATGAATGTTACTTACCACTTGCCAGACCAAGCCTGGGTATTGTCCATAAGACCATAAGATTTAGGAGCAGAAGCTGGCCATTTGGCCCATCGAGTCTGCTCTGCCATTCATCTGATAATCCTCAACTCCACTTACCTGCCTTGTCCCCATAACCTTGGTTTCCTTACTGATTAAAAATCTGTCTATCTCAGCCTTGAATATACTTAATGACCCAGCCTCTACAGCCCTCTGTGGTAAAGAATTCCACAGATTCACTACCCTCTGAGAGAAGAAATTCTGCCTCATCTATTTTTTAAATGGGCACCCCCTAACTCTGAGATTATGCCCTCTAGTCCTGGACTCTCTCACAAAGAGAAACAACCTCTCAGCATCTACACTGTCAAGCCCTCGAAGAATCTTATATGTTTCAATAAGGTCACCCCTCATTCTTCTAAACTCCAATGAGTACAGGCCCAACCTACTCAACCTCTCCTCAAAAGAAAATCCCTCCATACCTGGGATCAACAGAATGAATCTTCTCCGGGCTGCCTCCAGTGCCAGAATATCTTTCCTTAGATAAGGGGACCAAAATTGTTCACAGTATTCTCGGGGCGGTCTAACTGCTGCCTTGTATAGTTTTGGCAAGACTTCCCTTTTTTTATACTCCATTCCCTTTGAAATTAAGACCAACATTCTATTTCCCTTCCCTATTACCTGCTGAACGTTTATGTTAGCTTTTTGGGATTCATGCACAAGGACTCCCAAATCCTTCTGTGCTGCAGCCTTCTGCAGTCTTTCTCCACTTAAATAATATTCAGCTCCTCTATCCTTCCCGTCAAATAGCATACTCTCACATATTCCCTAATTATATTCCATCCGCCAAGTTTTTCCAGGTCTTGGAACATTTGGACATGGATTATTTCAGGACCTGAGGAGTCACGAATGGTGCTGAACATTGTGCAATCATCAGAGAACATCCCCACTTCTGACCTTATGATGGAAGGAAGGCCATTGATGAAGCAGCTAAAGATGGTTGGGCCGAGGACACTATCCTGAGGAACTCCTGCAACGATGTCCTGAGTTGAGATGATTGACCTCCAACAACCACAACCCAGGACTCAAACCAGTGGAGAGTTTCCCCCCTCATTTCCATTGACTCCCGTTTTGCTAGGGCTCTTTGATGCCACAATCGGTCACGTGCTGCCTTGATGTCAAGGGCAGTTACGCTGACCTTACGTCCGGAGTTCAACTGTTTTGTCCATGTTTGAATGAAGGCTGTAATGAGGTCAGGAGCTGAGTGATCCTGGCAAAACCCAAATTGAGCACCAGTGACCTGATTATTGCTAAGCAAGTTCAACTTGATTGCACTGTTGATGACGCCTTTCATTACATTGTTGATGATCGAGAGTAGAATGATAGAGCAGTAATTGGTCCGATTGGGTTTATCATGCCTTGTGTACAGGACACACCCAGGCCATTTTCCACATTGCTGGGGACATGCGAGTGTTATGGCTGTACTGGAACAGCTTGGCTATGGGTGCAGCGAGTTCTGGAGTCCAGGTTTTCAGTACTAATGGGGATATTTGTAGAGCCTCCTCCTCTAGTGAGTTGTTAAATTGTCCACCGCCATTCACGACTGAGTGTGGCAGGACTGCAGAGCTTAGATCTGATCCATTGGTTGTGGAATCGCTTAGATCTGTCTGTCACATATCATTTACACTGTTTGGTCTGCAAGTAGTCCTATGTTGCAGCTTCACCAGGTTGGCATCTCATTTTTGTGTATGCCAGATGCTGCTCCGGGCATGCCCTCCTGCACTCTTAATTGAACCAGGGTTGATCCCCTGGCTTAATGGTACTGGTAGAGTTGGGGGGGTTTGCCAGGCCATAAGGTTACAGATTACAGTTGAGTGCAATTCTGCTGCTGCCGTTGGTCCACAGCGCCCCAAGGATGCCCAGCCTTGAGTTTCTAGATCTGTTCGAAACCTATGTTATTTAGCACGATGGTAATGCCGCACCATATGATGGAGGGCGTCCTCAATGTGAAGATGGGACTTCGTCTCCACAACGACTTCGTAGGAGGTGACTCCTACTGATGCTATCATGGAAAGGTGCGTCTGCAGCAGACGGAGTGATGAGGATGAGGTCAAGTATATATTTCCCTCTTGAAAAGTCTCTCACGACTTGTCACAGACCCAGTCTAGCAGCTATTTCTTTTAGGAATCGACCAGCTCGATCAGTAGTAGTGCTATTGATCTACTCCCTGTTATTGAGGAGGAATTAATCATGAGTTTAGTTTCATGTTGACCAAGCGGACGGAATGTTTTAGGTCGCTGACCTTTTTCATTGTGTCACCTGGAAAGTGTGTTTGGGGACCTGGAATGTGGGAAGGGAAGAGGTGAAGAGCGGGCCCTGCATCTGCTGTGTTTGTATGGAAATGATTCACAGCGATGTTCATAAGAAAACAAGAAATAGGAGTTGGGGTAGACCGTATGGCTCTTTGAGCCTGTTCCACCATTAAATGATCTTTCAGCTCAACTCCACTTTCCCGCCCCATTCCCATATCCATTGATTCCCTTAGTGTCCAAATATTCTAGTGCGATAATCTCTCAAATAGAGGATGATGAATAACAGTCATCTCGAGACCACAGTCCTCGCTCCCACTGCCATACCGATCCTTCCAACATACAGGAATTTGGGGCAATAGTGATGTTGATGCTCAGATTAGCCCTGTCTCCGTATGTTGAATTGGATCGAGAAGCACTGGGGAAGGTGCAAAACAGATTTACTGGAATGATGCCAGAATTGGAAAGTTATATCAATCAACAAAGATTCAACAGTTTGCAAAGATTTTGTTTGGAGAAAAGAGTGAGAGATGACCTGACCGAGAACTTTAGGATAGTGAAAGGGTTTGACAGGATGGACACGTGGAAGATGTTTCCACTAGTGAATGGATGGAAATAAATATAAGTTAGTCACTAATAAATCTAATGTGTAAATCATGATCAATTTTCATTCACGAGAGATAATGCAGAATGTGCCAGAAACACTCAGCACATCTAGGAGCATCTGCATTGAGAAGAATTACGTTTTCAGGACTGTTCACTGATGCTATATTCCTCACTGTACCGGTACTACCAGATCTGCTAAAAATTTCAGCATTTTCCATTTTAATTTCAGATTCACAGCACCCGCTATTTGATAACTGTAGATTTTTGAGAATGTGGAACTCATTATCCGATGGGTTTGAGATCCCCGTGTGAGCTGGAAACTTATGGGTAAAATCACACCGTGAAATGATCGTTCACCAGCTGAGTGGTTACATTCTTACTGATGACAGAATTTAAATGTTCTGTGTATGGAATGAAAAATCACTTGTTCACATGGCCTCCTGAGATTCCAGTGAGTTCACATTTAACGAGGGATTTGTTCTGCTGTTAATTACACCTGGCACAGAACTATGGCGGAAGACCAGTGCACTTTATTAAGTCAATTGATATCAAAAAACATTGTTATATCTTGGTCCTGTGGCTTCAATCGTCACTGGATCACAAATAATAATTTCCTATTCAGAAATAAGGACTTTCAATGGCAGGGGGGCTACCCAGCATTCAAAGGGGAGCAGAATGTGTCCTATCCTCACAACAGGAGCTCTCTGCACATGCGTATTACGGTGTATGCTGGGGCATGCGCATTGCGGTATGTTTCATGAGCATGCGCAGTACTGGACTGAAGCAGCTCAGAACGGGTGAGGGAATGACGAGTGGAGCAAACTAACAGAGTTAGTGGGTGTGTGAGGAGGAATGGAGCCAGCGGAGTGGGCAGGGAGGCTTCATAAAGACACAGTGCAGGCCGGAGCGCCCAAATAACAAGGTACGGGTTTTGTATTTGCAGAGAACGGACCGAAAAAGTCTGGATTTCTCCCTTCGCCAGGCCCGGGGTAACGGCCGCCATCTTTATAGGGGGCAATGTGCAGCAGGGCGCATGCGCAGTCATCCTGGTCCAAATAGCAGGAGGAGAGAATGTGTATTTCTATCTAGGACTGACAGGGATGGATTTTGGAAACTCCTTTTACAGGGGGCCAGAAGGGGAGGATTTACAGACTGGAATGTCAAGACCAACATCACATTTAGATATGATAGAGTCACTCGATTCATCAGGACCTGGATCATCCTTTTATAATGCTCTGTATATACCATTTCCCAAACATGTCACTGTCAGTCCAGGATAGAAATTCAGGACCTGGATATTATCGGCCTCTGAGTGCAATCATTGACTTTCAGGTCATTACCACTCACTATGTAAAATTTCTTCCTCACTCCTCCTACAGATCTTGCCCAAAATCTTTAATCTGTGTCCCATAATCATTTTACAATCAGTTAATTGGAACAGCTTTTCGTTAACTATCGTTATCATTAGGGACCAAGAGGGCAATCTATGGGTGGAGCCAGAGGACATTGCTAGAGTGTTGAACGAATACTTCACATCTGTTTTCACCCAGGAGAATGAGGATGAAGGTATGG
The DNA here is from genome assembly GCF_964194155.1 of Cetorhinus maximus. Classification (NCBI taxonomy): domain Eukaryota; kingdom Metazoa; phylum Chordata; class Chondrichthyes; order Lamniformes; family Cetorhinidae; genus Cetorhinus; species Cetorhinus maximus. Next base: position 142,238 of record NW_027596279.1, on the reverse strand, counting down.
AACTCAGGGAGAGAGACTGTGAGGTTCTTGAGCAAATTGATATAGGGAGTGACAAGGTATTGGAGGTGTTGGCAGGCTCAAAAGTAGACAAATCTCTAGGTCCGGATGATTTGTATCCCAGACTGCTGAGGGAGCCAAGGGAGGAGATCACAGAGGCTCTGACCCAAAATTTTAATTCCCCTCTGGGGGAGGTGCCAGAGGACTGGAGAACAGTTAATATGGTTCCGCTATTTAAGAAGGGTTGTAGAGATAAGCCAGGGAACTACAGTCCAGTGAGTCACACGTCAGTGGCAGGGAAAATATTGGAGAAAATTCTGGAGGAGAGAATCTATCTCCACTTGGAGAGGCAAGGTTTGATCAGGGAAAGTCAGCATAGCTTTGTCAGAGGGAGGTCATGCCTAACAAATTTGTTTGAATTTTTTGAGGAGGTGACCAGGTGTGTAGACGAGGATAGTGAGGTTGATGTAGTTTATATGGATTTCAAAAAAGCCTTTGACAAGGTCCCACATGGGAGACTTATAAAGAAGGCAAATGCACATGGGAGACAGGGTAATCTGCTAAGTTGGATTCAAAATTGGCTTAGTTGTAGGAGACAGAGGGTGATGACAGAAGGCTGCTTTAGTGGCTGGAAGCCAGTGGCGTACCACAGGGACGTGTGCTTGGTCCCCTATTATTCGTCATTTATATAAACGACATGTGGGGATTAAGATTAGTAAATTTGCGGATGACACAAAGATTGGCCGGGTGGTTAACTGAGGTAGAGTGTCTTGGGCTACAGGAAGATAAGTGGCAGATGGAATTTAACCCTGAAAAGTGTGAGGCAATACACTTTTTAAGGAGTAATTTGACAAGGAAGTATTCAATGAATGGCATGACAGCAAGAAGTTCTGAGGAACAAAGGGACCTTGGCGTATGTGTCCATAGATCTCTGAAGGCGGAGGGACATCTTAGTGGGGTGGTGAAAAAGGCATATGGGACACTTGCCTTCATCAATCGAGGCATAGAATAAAAAAGTTGGGAGGTCATGTTGGAGTTGTATAGAACCTTGGTGAGGCCACAGCTGGAGTACTGTGTGCATTTCTGGTCACCACATTGTAGGTAGGATGTGATTGCACTGGATGGTGTGCAGAGGAGATTCACCAGGATGTTGCCTGGGATGAAACATTTAAGTTATGAAGAGAGGTCAGATAGACTTGGGTTGTTTTCGTTGGAGCAGAGAAGACTGAGGGGCGACCTGATTGAGGTGTACAAGATTATGAGGGGCATCGACAGGTGGATAGGGAGCAGCCGTTCCCCTTAGTTGAAGGGTCAGTCACGAGGGGACACAAGTTCAAGGTGAGGGGCAGGAGGTTTGGGAGGATGTGAGGAAAAACTTTTTTACCCAGAGGGTTGTGACGGTCTGGAATGCATTGCCTGAGAGGGTGGTGGAGGCAGGCTGCCTCACATCCTCTTGAAAAGTACTTGGATGAGCACTTGACACGTCATAACATTCAAGGCTATGGGCCAAGTGCTGGTAAATGGGATTAGGTAGGTAGATCAGGTGTTTCTCACGTGTTGGTGCAGACTCGATGGGCCAAAGGGCCTCTTCTGCACTGTGTGATTCTGTGTGATCTACCTTATCTAAACCTATCATAATCTTGTACACCTTTATTAAATTCCCTCAATCTCCTTTGCTTGAAGTAGAACAAAACCTTCTAGCTCATATCCCACTTCCCTCGACCCATTCTGGTAAATCTCCTCTGTCCCCTCTCAAGGACCCTCACATCCTTCATAATGTGTGGTGATCACTGGTTTGCACAGACCCAGATGTTCTGTGTCTGTGTGTGTGACATCACACATCGACAATTACACTGTGACATCATCACACATCGACAATTACACGGTGACATCACCCCGCTCCCTGGGTATTTCCTCAACTGGGAGATTTTTCTCTGACTCCAGTGCTTCTGATATCTTTCCAGCTGCAGGCTCCAGCAGGAGAGTTTAAAGTTGAACCTTGAAATTGTTTCACAGGTGAGTATTTTTGACTATTCATCTACAATTTAAAGATTTTGGTTTTATGCTCTGTTGCCTATGCTCTGTTATCTATGCAAAGTTCCATGGCTCTGAGGTTGGTGTGAATGCCTTCTCAGTTACATTGTTAAGGTTTGTTAATGTCAATGAGATTGTTAAGGTAAACAGGTGATGGGTATTTGAACACAATGAAGTAGGGGATAGCTGGGACACTGGGTGTGGGTGAGCAGTGTTGACAGTGAGGCAAGTCAACAAACTATCTCAGCAAGAAAAGGCCCTGTGTCTTAGTTTTGACTTCACCAATTGGTGTGGATCCTGTTAACGGCTGGTGTGGCTTCTTTCCTGTGGATCTGAATCCCATGTATATTGTTATGAGTCTTAGCCAGACACAGATGCGATCGGGTGAGGGATCAATAGCATTTTGTTTAAAGTAGATGAAGGTTGAGATTTAAGACACCTACTTTTGGAATAAGGCCACAAGTTTCCATGGGTTTTGAACAACAATAAAACAAAATTTACCGTACAAGTTCAGAAAGATAAAACAATTTACAATATGTACCTGATACTCGAACATTCAAGGTAAGTATGAGGTACATGTGAATTAACAGATGAACTGTGATGAGACACACCACATTACAGAGTAAATGACAGATGCAACCAAAAGAGATTCCATGGATTTCACAACAATCACCCAGACATTAGTCCCACTGTGAGTCAACCAATCTCACTGAAACTTAGTCTTTCTCAAGAGGGTTTCCGATCTCCAGCTTCGAAGATCTCACCTGGAATTCTCTCCAAAAGTCACTCCCACTCAGACGGCTTTAACAATGGCCCACCTCGCAGAGTTTCAGTCTCGCTTTCCAAGATTCCATCTCCCTGGATTCCCAAGTACAATCAAACACTAGCTTGCACTAGCTGAGATTTATGGCCATGCCAAGCAGAACACCATTGCTCCAAAGGGGTACCTTTGCTTCAACAGCCCTCTTTAGTTAAAGTCTGCTCCCTGCAGCCATTTCTCTAAATTTTTAACTCAGCTTAACTGGGACCTCTACCTGTTCCTGTGGCACCTATTGCCTGGCAACTCCCGGAAATAACTGCCTCAAGAAGAGCTGTTCACTGACCCGAGAACTGATCTCGTGACCTATCAAAATACTCCCAGAGGATCCCACCCTTGTTACTAGACAGGAACCAATGTAACAAGCATTGGAACATCCTGTACCTTAAATGTTATAATCTCCACAGGTTGCTAATTTAGCTCCCAGGGACCCAGGATGAATTGAATTTATAACACAATCCATTGCTCTCTTTCAGCTCTGTCCGCTGCTATTGTCCAATTCCTCTGCCTCTAATACTGGGTGTATTTTAGGTACGTTTAGTATTTAATTGTTACTTTTGCTGACTGTGTCTCAATGAGGTTACCTCCGCTGCCCATCCCCTGACCATGTGCTGCTGTCTTCCCAGCTTTATCTTCCCACAGTACCTTTCGTAGTCAGGAATTGTTTTTCCTGCGCAATAGTCCATTTCTCTTCCACCTCTGAGCTTATGTTGACCATCAAATTCTGCAACATTTTTAGTCCTTTTAATTCGTTCTGCACACCCTGAAATGTTTACTGTTTTCCTCTCCACAGATAGGAACATATTTTGCCAAAACCCAGTTGCCTGTGGGGAAGATGATGTTTGACCTTCTTGAACCGCTGCTGAGACTGGGGCGGAGTCGAGTGATGTTACTGAGGTAGAAATAGGCGGTCTTGGTGATGAAGAACAAAAACAGAATTACCTGGAAAAACTCAGCAGGTCTGGCAGCATCGGCGGAGAAGTAAAGAGTTGACGTTCGAGTCCTCACGACCCTTCAACAGAACTGGCTCTGTTGAAGGGTCGTGAGGACTCAAAACGTCAACTCTTTTCTTCTCCGCCAATGCTGCCAGACCTGCTGAATTTTTCCAGGTAATTCTGTTTTTGTTTTGGATTTCCAGCATCTGCAGTAGTTTTTTGTTTTTATGGTCTTGGTGATGATGTGGATATGTGGTTGGAAGCTCATCTTGGGGTGAAATATTTCACCATGGTTGTGAACAGTATGGTTCAGCCTCAGACAGTTGCCAGGGAGTGAGATGGAGTCGGTGATCAGGGAGTGGAGTTTGCAGTGGGGACTGAAGACAATGGCTTCAGTCTTCTCAATATTTAAATGGAGGAAATTTTTGTACATCCAGTACCGGGTGTCAGACAAGTCAGGAGAGTGTGTGACTTGGAGGGGAACTTCGAGGTGATGATGTTCACACACACCTGCTACCCTGGTCCTTCTGGGTGGTGTATGTTGAGAGTTTGGGAGGTTCTGTCCAAGTTCTGGTTGAGTTGTAGAAATATAAATCCCCTCTGCTTCACCAATTCCAAAGAAGTGTAATACAATCTCGAAACTTTAACTCTGTTTCTCTCTCCACAGATGCTGCAAGATCTGCAGAGATTTTCCAGCACTTTGTTTTTATCCCTCTCCTTCACCCCCTGCCTTTCTCTCTCTCTCTCATTTCGCTCTCACCCACTCCCACCTTTCTCTCTCTCTCTATCCTCCAATCGAGGCCAGAGTCTTGTGTGGGCCCAGACCGGGTGGCAGGTTCCCTTCCCTGAAGGACATTAGTGAATCAGTTGGGTTTTTATGACAATCCTGCAGTTTTCATGGTCACTTTTTCCTTGTGCCGGCCCCACAAATTCCCAGATTCATTCAGCTCAATTGTGTTTTTGTGGGTTCTCTCTCACTCCCTTTTTTCTGTTTTAAATCAATTTCACAGGGTATTAGAAGGGGAGGATTTGCAGTCGGGAAACTGAAACTAAGCATCACATCAGGATCTGACAGAATTTCCCAGTCTGTCGTAAGCTGAAGGTCATCGGATTTCGAACATGGAAGGAAAAAGCACCGTTCACACTGGGGAGAAGGTGTGGAAATGTGGGGATTGTAGGAAGGAATTTAACTACCCATCTCAGCTGGAAACTCATCAGCGCACTCACACTGGAGAGAGACCATTCACCTGTGCCATGTGTGGGAAGGGATTCACTCATGCATCCAGCCTGCAAACACACCAGCGAGATCACACAGGGGAGAGACCATTCACCTGCTCCCAGTGTGGGCAGAGATTCGGAAGAAATTCACTCAAGCATCCAACCTGCTGATGCACCAGCGAGTTCACACTGGGGAGAGACCATTCATCTGCTCTGAGTGTGGGAAGGGATTCACAACCTCATCCCACCTGCTGAGACACCAGCGAGTTCATGAGTCATGACAGTGTTTGGATTTTGCTGTTAATCACATCCAGGGCTGAACCAGGTTCATTGAGATCTGGTTCTGCTGATGGTTATAAACTCCAGATAAAATTCAAATAAAACAGCTTTGTGTTAAACACAAAGTGCTGAGTCTATTAATCCAGCGCTTCCCAAACCTTTCCCAGTGAGACCCCATTTTAATGTCTCAGACTTGGTGTGACCCTAGAGTGAAAATCTGGGGATTACAGGAGATGTTGAGCGGGAAAGAGGCTTCAGGCAAAGTTTGGACAATTGTTATTCTGCAGAAAGTACTTCAAGCAGCTAAATGTTTGCAATTGCTCAACGAAAAATTAGCATATTGTAAAGTCTACATTGTAAATTGGACTCATGTATAATTAACTCAATAATTCTCTTAACTCTATAATTCTTCACTAAGTAAAATCTTGAAATTCCAATTCTGCGTGTGCAGGATATTTCATATAAATGACTTTCAATTACACACAGATACAGCTTTTATCATAATCACTACAATAGGGTTTTAGTTATATACAACAGAAGCTATTAGCGTGATATACAGTCAGAAAGGTGCTTTCTCCTCTACAAATATTTAATGGCTCATAAAACTTTTAGTAATCCTAAAAATATACTTTTCAAAACGGTGAATGGACATCCCTCAAATTCAGACTGATCCTCCTTTCGTCTGCTGAAATGACAGAAGAGGTAGAAAGCTTTTTTGCATCTATCTTAATCCCCAGGATATGTGTTTGTCTTAGTTTGGTAATGACGAATGAATTGGGGGAGTTGATGAATAGAAAACAAACACCTACCTTTTCACGGGCGTTTTATGCAGCAATCAAGCCTCAGATAGCAGCCATTAGAGCTGGTCCACCAATAGGGAAAGGTGAGGATTTAAGGGGCCCTCGTAGCTGTCAGGGGACAGTCCAAGCTCCCTGGCAGCCATGGATTCCTCAGAGCTCGCGAGCCCAAAATCTCACCACTGGGGATCACGAGCCACAATTTGGGAAGCCCTGTTTTAATATCTTGAAGACAAGTTAGTTTATTTTGAAATGCTCCCCTTTCCCCTGTCACCTCCATCCTCACCTCCAAGAACAAGTGTGAGGAGCTCATGGAGCTTCTTTGTCCCTAAGATTGAGACAATCCGATCAGCTGCCTCTGCTGCTTCCCTCCCTTCCACTAGCCCACCGGGACAAACTGTCTCCAAAGTTCCCCTTGTTCAAGCCTGAAGTCACATCTTTCTTTAGTTTCTCTCCCATCTCCCCACATGGCCTCTCAGTGCTCATCTTGTCCATGAGACCCACCTCCTGCTATCGACCCTATTCCCAATAAACTGCTGATCTCCCAACTTCCCCATGTTTACTGATATTGTTAACAGTTCTCTCTCTTCAGCTATTGCCCCCCTCTCCTTCTAATCATCATTCCCTTCCTCAATAAACAAATCCTTGACCCCACCATCGTTGAAAACGACTACACCATTTCCAACCTCTCTTTCCTTTCCAAAGTCCTTGAAAATGTTGTCACTTCTCAAATCCATGCCCATCTTTCCCAGAGCTCTCTGTTTGAATCCCTCCAATCAGGGTTCTGCCCTGCCACTGTACTGAAACAGCTCTGATCAAAGCACCAATGACATCCTATGGGACTGTGACAAAGGTAAACTATCCCTTCTTGTCCTTCTTGATGTGTCTGCAGCCTTTGACAAGGTTGACCACACCATTCTGCTCCAACACCTCTCCACTGTCGTCCAGCTGGTTGAGGCTGCTCTCTCCTGGTTCCATTCTTCTCTATCTAATCATAGCCAGAGAATCACTTGTAATGACTTCCCTTCCCACTCCCACAGTTACCTCTGGTGCCCCAAAGGATCCAGCCTTGGCCTCCTCTTATTTCTCATCAACATTCTCCCCACAATGACATCATCTGAAAACACAGTGTCAGTTATCACATGTACACTGACAGTGCCCAGCTCTACCTCACCACCACCTCTTTCCACTTTTGTTAAATTATCAGACTGTTTGTCTAATATCCAGTGGTGGATGTGCAAAAATGTCCTCCAATTGAATATTGGGAAGACTGAAACCATTGTTTTCATTCCCGAGCTACCAACTCCATTTCTCTCCCTGGCAACTGTCTGAATGTAAACCAGACTTTTTGCACACGTGATGTCAGGTTTGACCCCGAGATGTGATTCAGACTCGGGTGTGTGTGTCCCGGTGATTTTCCAGTCACACTGATGATTTTTTTTCCCCACAGACAGAACAGACAAACATTTCTCCTTCCATAATCAGAGGCTGATCATGTATGAATTCAGTGATTCTATAAGATCTTGAGATTTTTGCTTTGAGTTTTTCATTTGAAAATCCTTTCCCTCTAATACCCTGTAAACAGAGTTGACAAAAGCCATTGCTGTCAGTACAGGATAGAAATTCAGAACAGACAATTCTAGTTCCAAGGGACATTCTTTCTCCTTTCATTCCCCCAAATCTATAAATCCCTGTCCCACACACTCCTCCCCCTCTCTGCTCATTGTTAAAGATTCAGTGCCTGGTCTCCTACTAATTCTTTTCTCCTCTCCGGATTCCCCCTCTTCCTGTCCTTAAAGTGGTGGCTCAGGCTGTGGGTCAATCCCACTCCTTCACTCTAATTCTACCAAATAATTCAGCTCACAACAGATGTTCTTTAATGGCTTTGTGGTAATTTTGAATGTTTGGAAAGAATCTCCTTTTCCCAACTGTGACACAAGCTGTGCCTGAATTACATTAAATAGACTCATTCACTCAGTAAGTGATCAGATCTCACTGAACTATGTCACAAGATGTGTCTATCTGAGTTACATTGATACAGACTCACTCATTCAGTGAGTGATCAGATCTCACTGAACTGTGACACAAGCTGTGTCTATCTGAGTTACATTGATACAGACTCACTCACTCAGTGAGTGATCAGATCTCACTGAACTATGACACAAGCTGTGTCTATCTGAGTTACATTGAAACAGACTCACTCACTCAGTAAGTGATCAGATCTCACTGAAGTATGACACAAGCTGTGTCTATCTGAGTTACACTGATACAGACTCACTCACTCAGTAAGTGATCAGATCGTACTGAACTATGACACAAGCTGTGTCTATCCGAGTTATATTTATACAGGCTCATTTACTCAGTAAGTGAACAGATCTCACTGAACTACAAAAACAACTACAATAACTTAAATTTATATCGCGATTCTAACATAATAAATTGTCCCAAGGAGTTTCATAGGGGCATAAGGATATATTAAGTCAGATAACCAAAAGCTTGTTTAAAGAGGTAGTTTATAAGGAGTGTCTGTAAGGAGGGAAGTGAATGAGAAAGGTGGAGAGGTTTAGGGAGGAAATTCCACAGCTTAGGGTCCAGGCAGCTGAAGGCCCGGCCACCAATGGTGGAGTGATTAAAATCGGGGATGAAGGACATCCGGTAATGGTGCTCCATGTATGTGGGCCCCATAGCCCAGGCTCAAGGCCCAAATCTGAACTTTGGCTCATAGTTTGACCATCCCGGGTTTCAGAGAAAAACACAGCAGGTCAAACATAATTGGAAAGTGAGAAATGAATGGTCACTGTTTCAGGTGGGACTCTTTCAGATTGAACACTTCCCACCACCAGCACCAACCCCCGTCCCCCATCCCCCTCCCTGTGAACTGAACAATCCTTCAGCCACTCATCCACCCATTGCACATCCACCCAATGGCTCCCAGCCTGGATTGACATTCAGCATGAACCCAGTGAGAGGGTGAGCTGGCCCACGGGATGTCAGAATGGACAAGAGCTGGAAGTGCTTCCAATCAATGCATTTTATGTTTCATTGTTATAAACAGGAAACTTAATATTTTGTTAAACCCCCATGTGCACACCCTTGGTGAATTACAATTTCTCACCCAGTCCTTTCCTCTGGCTTCAACAAGGTGCATCCTGTGTGGGTTCAGCAGAGGTAGAGACAGGCTGCTCGGGAGATGGGGGCAGAGTGTCGGGAGATGGGGCAGAGTGTCGGGAGATGGGGGCAGAGTGTCGGGAGATGGGGGCAGAGTGTCGGGAGACAGGGGCAGAGTGTCGGGAGATGGGGCAGAGTGTCGGGAGATGGGAAATATACTGTACATATTTCTCATCTTCACAGTTCACAACACTATTCCTGATGTTCATGAGCTGCCTCACTTTCCTTCCCATTAGTTCCATTTGCTGATCTATCAGTAATGGACTTGCTGCCATCTCGAACAAAACTGTTTTCACCACTAAGGCTCCGCTGGTATTGAATAGTCTTCATGACATCATCGCACTGGGACTGGATGACATCATCGCACTGGGACTGGATGACATCATTGCACTGGGACTGGATGACATCATAAGTGTCCATTGTTTCTTAATGACCCACATCAATAACAAGAGGAAATATTAATAAACCTGAGCACATTATCTAGGCTGACACTCCAGGGTGACACTGAGGGACTGCTGCACTGTCAGAGACAGCATCCTTCACATGGAACTTGTGGAGGCTCTGGTCACAATCTTCCAACCCTCCTTATATAGTAGTGATTTCAAAGGACTGACAGATTGTAAATGTTACACCTCTGTTCAAAAACATAGCAATACCAGGACAATCAGCTTCACATTAGTGGTGGGGAAAGGCTGGAGCCAATAATCCAGGAGAAAATTAATTGGCAATTGGAAAAGTATGGATTTTTATTTCCAGCATTTTCTGTTTTTGATAGCGATGCCTTCCCTGAATTGCAAGGTGAACAGAGGATCTCTGGGAGGAACAGGGAGCTGGGACCTGTCCGTGAGAGTAAGCAAAGGTATGAGAACTGAAAGAATCTCGAGTAAGAAAGGGGAAAAGATCCAAAAATGAGGCAGTTAGTAACAGGACACCAGTCAGTCTCCTCTTATCCTGGAGAAATCAAGGACTTAACATACTGCGTGTTTGAAACAACGCTGATTTATTTAACATCAAGATATTAAACTCCAGCCCAGTTATAGGGATTATTAACATCAGTAGAAATAAACCCCAACTGAACATGGATGATATTAACAGTGACAGTAAAAGCAGAATTGAGCACATTAAGGGGAACAGAGGGTAAAAAGAAATTATTTCTGCTGGTTAGGCAGTCTAGGAATAGGTGGTATAGTTTAAAAGTTAGAACCAGACTCTGAGTGTAATTACATAGGATACATGACACAGAAACTGGCCATTCGGCCCAGCCAGTCCATGCTGGTGTTTATGTTCCACAAGAACCTCCTCCCATTTATCCTGACCTAAATCGACCATCTTAACCATCTATTCCCTTCTCCCTCTTGTGCTTGTCCAGCTTCCCCTTAAATGATATTAGATGCGATTCCACCATTGGACAACACTTACTAAACAATCCTGAATCAAAAGTTCAGAATCTTGTTGTAAACTAATTTGTGATGAGTTCCTGAATTATGGGGAAAGATCAGAGACAGCGGTTCTTAAAGGGACACTGCAGCCCCGAGAACACAATCATATATAGATCCAGAATATTAAACTCCAACTCAGTAACAGGGATTATTAACATCAGCAGAAACAAACCCCAACTGCTTGGATGTGATTAACAGCAGCAATAACAGTAGAATCCAACCCCTGCAGTCACTTGTGAACTCGCTGGTGTCTATGCAACTGTGGTGACTGAATGAATCCCTTCCCACAGTCAGAGCAGGGGAATGGTCTCTCCCCAGTGTGAACTCGCTGGTGTGTCACCAGGTGAGCCAACTGAGTGAATCCCTTCCCACATTTGGAGTAGATGAATGGTCTTTCTCCAGTGTGAACCCGCTGGTGTACAATGAGGTTGGATGAAGACCTGAATCTCTTTCCACAGGAAGTACAGCTGAACGGCCTCTCCTCTGTGTGAATTCGCTGGTGGTTTAGCAGGTCAGAGGACCCAGTGAATCCTTTCCCACACTCGGAGCAGGTGAACGGCCTCTCTCGTGTGAACTCGCTGGTGTCTCAGTAGATCAACTGCTCGAGTGAATCCCTTCCCACAATTGGAGCCGATGAATGGCCTCTCCTCAGTGTAAAGTCGCTGGTGTACATTGAGGTTGAATGAAGACCTGAATCTCTTTCCACAGGAAGTACAACTGAACGGTCTCTCCTCAGTGTGAACTCGCTGGTGTGTCAGTAGGTGAGATGACTGAATGAATCCCTTCCCACATTTGGAGCAGATGAATGGCCTCTCTCCAGTGTGAAGTCGCTGGTGTACAATGAGGTTTGATGAAGACCTCAAACCCTTCCCACAGTCAGAGCAGGTAAATGATCTCTCCCCAGTGTGAACTCGCAGGTGTGTCAGTAGTTGGGATAAGTGAGTGAATCCCTTACCATATTTAGGGCAGGTGAACGGCCTCTCCCCAGTGTTACTGCGCTGATGCTTTTCCAGCTGGGATGGGTAATCGAATCCTTTCTCACACTCCTTACATTTCCACAGTTTCTCCATGGTGTGGGTATCCATGTGTCTCTCCAGGTTGGATGATCAGTTGAAGCCTCGTCCACACAGAGAACACGTGTACAGTTTCTCCCCGCTGTGAATGGTGAAATGTTATTTCAGGCTGTGTAACTGGTTAAAGCTCTTTCCACAGTCAGTTCACTGGAACACTCTCACTCTGGTGTGTGTGTGTGTCTCGGTGCTTTCCAGTCACACTGATGTTTGAAATATTTTGCCACAGACAGAACAGACAAAAATTTCTCTTTGCACATTCAAAGGCCGATGATATTCAGGTCCTGATGAATCGAGTGACTCTGTCAGATCTTGATGTGATGTTTGGTTTGAGTTTCCCGTCTGCAAATCCTCCCCTTTAATTCTCTGTGAAAGGAGTTTACAAAAGTCATCACTGTCAGTACAGGATAAAAATTCAGAACAGACAATTCTAGTTCCTGTGGAACATTTTTTCCTCTCTTGTGCCCCGAAATCTACAAATCCCCGTCCCACACACTCTCCCTCCTCCCTGTGCTGAAATCCAAATACAGCTTTGGACAGTTTTTTTTGTATCTTTTTTTAACAAATTTGTACAACTGGAGATAATAATATGTCTGATCATTCACTTCAGTCAGTACTCGTGACAAAACATTAATCTGAAACCCCCTGACAGACCATACAGAATAGCAGACATTAACCTTGTGTCCAAAACTTACTGTGTGGAGATTTAATGAGTGATCGTGAAGGTGGTTTCTCCAAACCTCCCAGGGTTTCCTTCCTTCCTTCTCTCCCTCTCTAACTAAGTTAAACCTGGGATCAGTCTCGTGGTCCATTCTGGTTCCTGCTTCTCTTCCTGATGACTAATTAACTCCAGTTAAACACTGAGAAGACTGAAGACACTGTTTTCAGTCCCTGCTCCAATCTCCATTTCCCAGATATCAACTCCATCGTTCTCCCTGGGAACAGTCTGAGATTAAACCAGTCTCTTCGTAAACTCGGTGTTACATTTGATCTTGGGATAAGCTCCTGACCTCAAACCTTTGCCATCACTAAGATCGCCTGGTTTACACTTGAATTAAAAGCATGAAACAAAAACAGAAAATGCTGGAAAACTTTAGCAGTTCCAACAGCGTCTCTGGAGCGACAAACAGAGTTTTGCTTTTTTGAAAAACTATTTTGCAGTATTTTGCTTTTATCTTATTTAATTCACTGCCACTGCTCTTCCAGGAATACCTTGAAGAAGTACTGCTCTGCAGTATTTTGCTTTTATCTTATTAATTAAAAATATGTCCCTGCTCATGTGACAGAGTGACATGAGGGGAAATGTTTCAGAACCTGTATAAAATCTTCATGTATATATTTTTTCAAATCATTCCATCTCCCTGAGACACCTCTCTGCCTCAGGGAGATTATGTAGCTCACTCTCGCATGCATGCACAAAGGTCACACTCGCCCAGCTTGCACTCCTCCCCCCGCCCGCACAGGCAGCGCTGAACACTGCTGCTCACGTTTCACGCAGCGCAGGCCTTAATTGGCCCCCAGCATGAAATTGCCTTCCGGGCCTGATTGCAGGCAGTGGTCAGCTTCCCGACTGCCCCACTCGCCCCCACCGAGCCCGCACGCCAAGGGCAAAATTCTGCCCATGGAACTTCTTTGTCACTAAGATTGAGACAAATTGATCAGCTGCCTCTGCTGCTTCCCTCCCTTCCACTCGCCCACCGGGACAAACTGTCTCTAAAATTCCCCCTTGTCTGAGCCCTGAACCTACATCTTTCTCCAGTTTCTCTCCCACCTCCCCTCATGCCCTCTCAGTGCTCATCTTGTCCATAAGACCCACTTTCTGCTGTACTGACCCCACTCTCACTGAACTACTGATCACCCAACTTCCCCATGTTAGCTGATATTCACAGTTTTGTCTCTCTCTCTACTGGTACTGTCCCTTTCACCTTTAAACCCACCGTCCTGACCCATCCTAAAAACGGGATCTATCTTAGGCCCCTCCTATTTCTCATCTCCATGCTGCCACTAGGTGACATCATCCAAAAGCACCGTGTTAGTTTTCACATGTACACTGACAACACCCAGCTCTACCTCACCACCATCCCTCTCCATTCCTCCACTGTTACTAAATTATCCAACTGCTTATCCCACACCCAATACTGGATGAGCATAAAATTACTCCGATTAAAAATTGAAGACAAAAGTCATTGTCTTCAATCACTACTACAAATTCCATCCCGTAACTACTGAGGCCATCCCGATGAGTTATCATAGGGATACATTGTCCGATGTTTATCAAGCCAGGAATCTTTCTTCCTAAACAAGGGAGAGAGAGAGAGAGAGAGAGCTATTTCTGTAATGTTCAATCAATTTCTGAAGATTTTATAAGGTTATTAGACAGTGATTTCGCACAGATCTCCCCATCTTGAGAAGGGAATATCCTTATTGATTTCTCACAACTGATTCCTGACTAACCTCACTATTTCTAAGCTCCGAGCTTGTTTTCCTAATTTCTTGATGACAAACTGTAGATAACATGCTAAAGCTTCTAGAATGATCAGAATCAGCAACACAAACACTTGAGCTGCCACCAAGAATAAATGTCAAAACTTTCCCACTAAAATGTGATAACTATCGACTTAGATTCATCCTCGCCATCTGCCGATCATCTCACACAATTCTAAATTATAGACATGTTGTAATTACATCTGGTTCAAAGAAAAGTTCATGCACAGATTTTATAGATTCTCCAGCTCTGTTCATCTGCAACCATTTCGTGGATATTTTCTAAATCCAGATTCTATTTCCTTCTTCAAATTAATTTGACTCACTTTGATATGTTCAATGTGTTTAATTTTTTCCTGAATGTTTGAGAGACAATTTTTCAGTGGAATATGTGTTAATGTCTTGATAATTTAAAGCGTTGTTTCATTCTACTGGCCACAATAATCACTCATGTTCTGTTTATTTTTTATTCATTCATGGGATATGGGCTTCGCTGGCTGGGCCAGCATTTGTTCCCATCCCTAGTTGCGCTTGAGAAAGTGGTGGTGAGCTGCCTTCTTGAACCACTGCAGTCCATGTGGTGTAGCTACACCCACAATGCTGTTAGGAAGGGACTTCCAGGATTTTGAACCAACGACAGTGAAGGAATGGCAATATATTTCCATTTCAGGATGATGAGTGACTTGGAGGGGAATTTCCAGGTGGTTGTGTTCCCATCTATCTGCTGCCCTGATCCTTCTAGATGGTAGTGATCATGGGTTTGGATGGTGCTGTCGAAGGAGCCTTGGTGAATTCCTGCAGTGGTCATCATCAAAGCCCATCTACTCTCATCCATTTTCCACCACTTGGCCCGTAACCCTGTAAACTGTGGTGTTTCAAGTGTTCATCTAAATACTTCTTAACTGTTGTGAGGGTTCCTGCCTCTACCATTCCCTCAGGCACTGAGTCCCACATTTCACCTGGGCCTGGGGATTTATCCACTTTTAAGGCCGCCATTAGAGACTGAATCTCAGTTAATCATTGTCTGAATCTGGGGAAGGGAGGGGCAGATTCTGTTAGCAAATGGATTGAAAAATAAAAAAGACCAAGTTCCAGCTCATAACATTCGCACCTTATGATAACATAGTTATGGGTAATCTTGAGGATGGATAGAGTTGTATTAGAAGCATTTCAGGGAAGGTTCACTCAGTTGATTTCTGGGATGAAAGCGTTGTCTGTCTTTTAAAATTCATTCATGGGATGTAGGCTTCACCGGCAGGTTCCAGATAGACCCCACCCTCTGGGTGAAAAGAAAATCCTCAAATCCCCTCTAAACCTTCTGCCCCTTAACTTAAATCTATGCCCCCCTGAGTATTGACCACACCACTAAAGAGAAAAATGTCTTCCTATCCACCCTATCTATGCCCCTCATAATTTTGTACACCTCTATCAGGTACCCCCTCTGCCTTCTCTGCTCCAAGGAAAACAACCCCAACCAATCTAATCTCTCTTCATAGCTGAAACTCTCCAGCCCAGGCAACATCCTGAGTGAATCTCCTCTGCACTCTCTCCATTGCAATCACATCCTTCCTATAGTGTGGGAAACAGCACTGCACAGAGTACATCAAATGTGGCCTAACTAATGCTTTATACTGTTCCATCATAACGTCCCTGCTCTTGCATTCAATGCCTCGATTAATATGTCGACAATGTTTGACACAAAGCTGATTGATTTAACCTTTATCCAGAATATTAAACTCCAGCCCAGTGACAGGGATTATTAACATCAGCAGAAACAAACCCCAACTGTCGGAAAGAGCATGGTTCAGTCCTGGATGTGATTTGCAGCAACAATAACAGCAGAATCCAACCCTGGGAGTCACTTGTGAATACATTGGTCTGTCTGCAGGGTGGATGAATGACTGAATCCCTTCCCACACACGGAGCAGGTGAATGGCCTTTCTCCAGTGTGAACTCGCTGGTGTGTCAGCCGGAGAGATGGATGAATGAATCCCTTCCCACACATGGAGCAAGTGAAAGGCCTCTCTCCAGTGTGAACCCACTGGTGTGTCAGCCGGAGAGATGGATGAATGAATCCCTTCCCACACATGGAGCAAGTGAAAGGCCTCTCTCCAGTGTGAACCCACTGGTGTGTCAGCAGACCCATTTTGCTTTTATAGCTTTTCACACAGTCGGCACATTTAAAAGGTCTCTTTTCAGAGTGAACACGTTGATGTGAAGTGAGCTGGGTTAGTTGAGTGAACCTCTTCCCACGTTTGGAGCAGTTGAATGGTTTCTGCCCAGTGTGAACTTGCTGGTGTGTCAGCAGAATCTTTCTGCTTTTGAAGCACGTTTCACAGTCAGAACATTTAAAAGATATCTTGTCAGAGTGAACAAGTTGATGTGAAGTGAGGGTACTTATCTGAGTGAATCCCTTCCCACAGTCGGAGAAGGTTAATGGCCTCTTCCCAGTGTGAATTCGCTGGTGTATCAGCAGATTCCTTTTGCTTTTAAAGCTCTTCTCATAGTCGCAACATTTAAAAGGTCTCATGTCTGAGTGAACAAGTTGATGTGAAGTGAGGTGGGTTAGTAGAGTGAACCCCTTCCCACACTCGGAGCAGATGAAAGGCCTCTCCCCAGTGTGAGTGCGCTGATGAGTTTCCAACTCAGATGGGGATCTGAATCCCTTCCCAAAGTCCCCACATTTCCACGGTTTCTCCATGGTGTAAGTGTCCCCATGTCTCTCCATGTTGGACGATCAGTTGAATCCTTGTCCACACACAGAACACTTGCACAGTTTCTCCACGCTGTGAATGGTGAGATGTTTTTTTCAGATAGTGTAACAGGTTAAAGCTCTTTCCACAGTCAGTTCACTGGAGGACTCTCACTCGGGCGTGTCTGTGTCTCGGTGCATTTCCAGTCACACTGATATTTGAAATCTTTTCCCACAGACAGAAAAGACAAATATTTCTCCTTCCACAGTCAAAGATCAATGATATTCAGGTCCAACGTCGGGAATTATAGACCAGTCAGCTTGACGTCAGTAGTGTGGAAAATTCTAGAGT
Organism: Cetorhinus maximus; assembly: GCF_964194155.1. Lineage (NCBI taxonomy): Eukaryota > Metazoa > Chordata > Chondrichthyes > Lamniformes > Cetorhinidae > Cetorhinus > Cetorhinus maximus. Next base: position 124,956 of record NW_027596279.1, on the reverse strand, counting down.
CCATTATAAAAGATTTAATAGCTGAGCACTTGGAAAAATAAAGTGGCAGAATGGGACAGAGTCAGCGTGGATTTATGAAAGGGAAATCATGCTTGACAAATCTACTGGAATGTTTCGAGAATGAAACTACTGGAGTTGATGAGGGGGAGCCAGTGGATGTGGTTTATTTGGAATTTCAGAAGGCTTTCGAAAAAGTGCCACATAAGAGATCAGCGTGTAAAATTAGAGCGCATAGGATTGGAGGTAGTGTATTGAGAGGTATAGAAAACTGGTTGGCAGACAGGAAACAAAGAGTAGGAATAAATGGGTCTTTTTCTGAATGGCAGGCAGTGACTAGTGGGGTACCGCAGGTATAGGTACTGGGACCCCAGTTATTCACAATATATATCAATGATTTAGATGAGGGAATTAAATGTAATATCTCCAAATTTGCAGATGACAAAAAGCTAGGTGGGAGGGTGAGCTGTGAGGAGAATGCAGAGGTGCTTCAGTGTGACTTGGACAAGCTGAATGAGTGGGCAAATGCATGGCAAATGCAGTATAATGTGGATAAATGTGAGGTTATCCACTTTGGTAGCAAAAACAGGAAGGAATATTATTATCTGAATGGCTATAAATTGAGAGAGGGGAATGTGCAACGAGACGTGGGTGTCCTCATACACCAGTTGCTGAAGGTAAGCATACAGGTGCAGCAGGCGGTAAAGAAGCCAAAAGGTATGTTGGCCTTAATAGCGAAAGTATTCAAGCACAGGAGCAGGGATGTCTTGCTGCAATTATACGGGGCCTTGGTGAGACCACACCTGGAATATTGTGTGCAGTTTTAGTCTCCTTATCTGAGGTAGCATGTTCTTGCTATAGAGAAAGTGTAGTGAAGGTTTGCCAGATTGATTCCTGGGAAGGCAGGACTGACATATGAGGAGAGATGGAGTTGATTAGGATTATAGTCGCTGGACTTCAGGAGAATGAGGCGGGATCTCATAGAAACCTATAAAATTCTCACAGGTCTTGGCAGGGGAGAAGCAGGAAGGATGTTCCCGATGGTGGGGGAGTCCAGAACCAGGGGTCACAGTCTGAGGATATGGAGTAGACCTTTTAGGTCTGAGATGAGGAGAAATTTCTTCACCCAGAGAGTGGTGAGCCTGTGGAATTCGTTACCACAGAAAATAGTTGAGGCCAAAACCTTGAATGTTTTCAAGAAGGAGTTACAAATAGCTCTTGGAGCGAAAGGAACCAAAGGATATGGGGAGAAAGCGGGAGCAGGTTATTGAGTTGGATGATCAGCCATGATCATAATGAATGGTGGAGCAGGCTCGAAGGGCCGAATGGCCTGCTCCTGCTCCTATTTTCTATGTTTCCTGCTGAATCGAGTGACTCTGTCAGATCTTGATGTGATGTTTGGTTTGAGTTTCCTATCTGCAAATCATCTCCCTCTTGTACCCTGTAAAAGGAGTTTACAAAAATATTCACTGTATGTACAGGATAGAAATTCAAAGCAGAAAATTCGAGTTTCTTTGGTACATTCTTCACCCAAACATGTGGTCCAATCAAACTGAAAGAAATTCAAATCAGCAACAAAGTCCCAGCAAAAGCAAAGGGAGCCTTCCTAAATAAACCAGAATGTTGTTTCTAGTGTCTTTGAGACACTCTGTACCCTGAGGTGCCCACCGGTTGTGGGAGGTATCAAGCGTACCGGTGGATATTGCATGTTCCCTCACCAGGGACCCGCGGGCACGGACAAGACCATGGAAGAGAGGTCGGCAGCCAGTGTGACCAGACCCATCCTGGATCTAGAAATCCCTGTGTTAAACAGGCCCATGAACAGTTACAGGAGAAGATTCTCTGATTTAACAAACCCACCACCCCGCCCCCTGCCCTTTACACTGGGGAGCCAGAGATTAGGATTGTGGGGCTGAAGTATCGCCAGAGGTTGAGGATCAGCACCTCTCACCCTGAATATGTCCCATGGACTCACTCACTGTTACATCCACAAGAAGGCCGCACATGCGCCCTGCTCCCTGCTGAAACAGGATGGCGGCCGTTACCCTGGGTCTGGGTCTCGGGGACAATAAATATATAAAAACTCAATAAAATTAGCGATCAAATTATAGAGAAACCTAAATGTAACAGAGCATCCATTATCCACCAGAAAGATGGGGAGTGGGAATTGTCCATCTCAGTATCGTGAATAGATACTTAATGAGGGGACATTATTCTCTGTGTCTTTCCCGGACATGGAGATGGAAAAGGGGCAAATGAATGAACTTTAAACACCTCGTCCACTTGGCACAGTAACTGTCTGAAACTCAGAATAGAAACCACATGGAACAAAATACTGACAAATACTCAACTGTTGGCTAAAAATAAATAAAAATATATATTGGGGGAGACGGTGCCACAGTGGGAATGTTACTGGACTAATAATCCAGAAAACCAGCTTGATGCTCTGGGGACAGGGGTTCAAATCCCACCACAGCAGCTGGTGGAATTTAAAATCAATTATTAAATCTGGAATTGAAAGCGAGTCTCAATAAGGGCGACAATTCAGCCATTGTCGATTGTCATAAAAACCGATCTGGTTCACTAATGTCCTTTTGGGAAGGAAATCTGCCGTCCTTACCTGGTCTTACATGTGACTCCAGAGCCACACCGAAATGTGGTTACTCTTAATAGCCCTCTGAAATGGTGTGGCAAGCACTTGCTTCACGGGCAACAAATGCTGTCCCTGCACACATTCCATGAAAGAAAGTTTTTAACACCACCGCCACTGAATGGTTACAATTTCGGAAGGAAGTGAAGACAGAGGGTCCAGAAAAGATGCAAGAAAACGGTTCCCCTTCCAAGGATAACAAACCAACTTCACCTCACCTAATTGAAGTTCCGATCTCTCGTGAATCTTTCCTCCACACTCTCACATTCTTCCTAAAGCTCAGAATTGGACACAATGCTGCAGTTGGGTCCAAAGCAGTGTTTTATTCAGGTTTATTCTAACTTGGTTGATTTTGTACTTTATTCCCGTATTCATAAAGCCCAGGATTCCACATGCTTTATTCACTGCTTTCTCAGCCTGCCCTGCCATCTTCAATGTGCACATAAAGCCCCAGATTAAACTGCTCCTGCACCTTTTTACACTTGTATCCTTTATTTTATATTGCCTCTCCTTGTTCTTCCTACCGAAATGAATCACTTCACAACTCTCTGAATTACATTTTATCTGCCACCTGTCTGCCTACATCTTGTCTATGTCCTCTTGAGGTTAATCACCATCCTCCCGACTGTAAACACAACTTGAAAATTTGGTGTCGTTTGCAAATTTTGAAATGCAGCCCTGCACACACAAGTCTAGATCATTAATATATATCAAGAAATCAGAGGTCTGACCACCGACCCCTTGTGATCCCACTGTATACTTTTCCTCAATTTTAAAAAGCAACCGTTCACCATGCGTGTTGTTTCCTGTCACACAGCCAATGCTGCCTCTGCCCCATGGATTTTAACTCTGCTGACAAGCCTGTTACTTGGCACTGTATCAAATGCCGTTTAGCAGTTCATGTGCACATCAACCGTATTACCCTCATCAACATTCTCTGTTGCCTTATCAAAAACTCAAGAAATTTAGTTCAACACGATTGTCGTGAACAAATTGTACAAGTGACCTGATTTTGACCTGAATTGCCGCTTTTAAATGCTTTCCCACACAAAGGTTAAACTGACTGGTCTGTCAATGCTGGGCTGACCCTTCCATTTAAGATTACTAAGGATTTAATATTAGTGCCAGGAAGTGTGGGGAAAACGTGAGGAGTTGTGAAATTGTAACATTTAAAGACACTGATAACTGATAAATAGCTCAATAAATAATCAGTTTTCAAGACATAAAGCACAGATAAATTAATTTATGAATAACTGAATTGAATTATTAATAATGTCAGGTAGAGTGCTTGGAATGGAGAAACGAAAATTACTGCAATGCTTAAAACATGAAATGAAAAGATTAAAAACTGGAAACACTCAGCAGGTCTGGAAGAATCTGTAGAGAGAGAAACAGAATTAACGTTTCAGGTCTGTGAGCAATTGAAAGGTGGAAGAGGAACAGAAGGGAAGGTCTATGAAAAGCTGCAGGGCGGAAGAGATTAACTGACAAAAGGTTTCATAATGCAAGGTCAAAGGGAGTGGTAATGGGACTATTAAAAACACAAAATCTGCTTCTAGATTAGGTTGTGAATGGCACGATAACAACAGTCTGAATGCAATGTGAAGAAAATGAGAGAAATAAGAAAGGAAAATTAGGACTCAAAAGAAATAAGGAACAAATGAGGGCAGAGATAATTACTTGGTTAAACAGGGATTCAGGGACAAAAGCAGAAGGTGGGATTCACTTTGAATGGAGCAGTGGGATAGAGACAAGTCAGAGAATTATAGAATGGTTGCAGCAAAAGGAGGCCATTCAGCCAATCGTGTCTGTATTAGGCCCCTGAAGGGACAATTTACCTAATGCCACGTCCCTGCCTTTGCACCATAGCCCTGCAATTAAACAAGATTGAACAAGTCTTAAACAAAACTTGTATGAAACAAGATGTTTACGCGAAGGGGCAGCAGAAAAAAAAGAAAAGCAGCTTGTTTACAGAGTGTATCGGGGGTGGGGAGCAGCATAATGTACCTGTGCAGGTCAGTGAGGATCGCCAAGTTCCATCAGCCGTCTGCATGCAGTGTTTATAGGGCCCTGGGGGAGGGGAGGAAGAGTCCATTTGGGACACAGCACAGGGCAGGAGGTCACCCCTCCCCCACTGTCCTGGTAACACGAAGGACTCACCTTGGACTGTCCCAAACCTGGGCCGGGCGGGGTCAAGGTGCAGGAAGCTGCAAGCTGATAGGTTGAGATGTAAACTGGGCGGAGTTGGGGTGTTTGAGTGACAGGTCTGGGGCTATATCAGAGCAGGCACAGTCACTGCTCCCTCTTTTCCTCGTGGAAGTTTCACTGGAATCGTGTTGGTGAGTGTTTCTAAACTCTGTCTCACTATCCCGGGGATGGAGGTGGATTGGAGGTTGCAGTGACTGTTGGATTATGTTGTTTCTCCTCATTCTTCCCGCTTCTCTCACTCCCAGTTCCAGGCTGCAGGTCCCGGTGATTCTGGATGCGGGACAGTTGTTAGTCCCGGCCCTGGTGTGGGTGCGCAAGCGCAGATGCGCGGCTTATTGTTCTGTAATAAAGGCGGGTGATCGTCCTCCTGTATTTTGCTGCAGTTCTTCACCTCCTTGACTCTCCCGGCGCCATAGTTGCCACCTGCCGATTGCGGCAACCGACCTTCGATTAGGAAATTAACAACTTTTAGATAGAGCGGTTTCTGGGGCGCATAGCATTGAGGGAACATTGCCCGCCATTAGTCGTTGGCCGTCGCCCAGAGTTATCGTGCAGCCTGAAGGCAGGTCAGCGACCTGAGCCCCTACTTCTGTTTCTTAATCTGTTCATGCTGCCTGACCTGCTGGTTATTAAAAATATTTTATGTCTTAACTTCAGTTCCAGCCTTGCAGAGATTTGCTTTCATTTTATTGTTTCATGTAGCCGAGTCTGGAAACACAGACAGACCAATTAGGAGCCAGTTTGAATTAGGGTGTGTGTTGAATGGGGGTGTTTTTTGTTGCGTCAGTTTTGAGCTGGAGTGGAATTGGAGGAGAAGCTGCTGGGGTTAACCCCGAGGACTTTGCAACCCAGTCAGGCCCAGCAATTTCCAGTGTGAGGCTGTTAAAGGAGGTAGATCCTGGGGGAGAACAGAGTGACAAACGTCCATTCAATTTAAGAGTGTTGCTTTAGTAACAAGTATTTCTACAGTGCCTTTTTTTCCGAGATTTTTTGTTAACTCCATTCTTGGTATTTGGTGTCACTAACAAGAGCAGCAGATATTGTCAATCCCCAGTTGTCTGTTGGTCAGGTGTTGGTGGGCCTTCTTCCTGAACCGCTGCAGTCACTGTGGTGAAAGTGTTCCAACAATGCTGTTTGGTAAGGAGTTACAGGATTTTCACTAAGCGATGATAAATGTCCAAATCAACAACAACAAGTTGCATTTATGTAGCACACTGATTAAAATAGAATGTTCCAAAGTATTTCACAGGTATATTATACAGGAATATTTAACATTGAAGTACATGTTGAGATATTGAGGCACATGATCAACAGCTTGGTCAAAGAGGTAAGTTTTAAGGAGAGTCTTAAAGGATGAGAAAGAGAAGCCTAAATAGGGAATTCTCGAGCTTATAGCCTGAGTAGCTGAAGACACGGTCACCAACAGTGAGTCAATTAAAATCAGGGATGCTCAATCGGTCTGAATGAAATGAGTCCAGATATCTGGGAGGGAAGTAGATTGGACGATATGATCGAGATAGTGAGGGGCGTAGTCACTGAAGGAATTCAAAATGAGGATGAGAAGTTGAACATTGAGGTGCTGCTTAATGAGGAGCCTATGTAGCTCAATGAGAACAGGGGCGTTGGATGAACGAGACAAAGTGCGAGTAAAGACATGGGAAGTGGAGTTGTAAATGACTCCATTGTTTATGTGGCAGGCTAGGAACATTCCAGTTTAGAGGTAGCAAAGGAATGGATGCGTTTCAGCAGCAGCTGAGCTGAGGCAGGAATGAAATTCGGCAAAATGACTGTTGTGGAAATGGACGGCCTTAGTGGTATGTAGTCAGAAGCTCAGCTTGGGGTGAAATATGACACCAAGATTGTGAACAGTCTGGTTTTCGGCCTCAGAGTTGTCAGAAAGGCATTGAAGGTTGGGGAGTGGAGTTTGTAGCAGGGAATGAAAACAATGGCTTCAGTCTTCCCAAAATTTAAATGGAGGAAGTTTCTGTCCATCCAGAAATGGATGTCAGACAAGTCAGGGCAGAGTGTGACTTGGAGGTGATGTTGTTCACATTCACCTGCTACCCTGGTCCTTATGGAGGTTGGAGGATAAGGGATTGGGAAATTCTGTCAATGTTCTGGTAGAGTTGTGTAGGCCCAGACTGGCAGGCAGGTTCACTTCCCTGAAGGACATTAGTGAACCAGTTGGGTTTTTATGATAAACCAGCAGATTTCATGGACACTTTTTCCTAATGCCAGTCCCACACGTTGAGCTCAATTTCACACCCAGCCTTTGTGTTTTTGTGAGTTCTCCCTCACTCACCTTTGTTTGTTTTGTACTATTTTCACAGGGTTTGCAGTCCAGAATCACAAACCCGACATCACATCAGGATCTGACGGTGTCGTCCAATTTATCGTAACCCAAATACCATCGGATTTTGAATATGGGGGTTAAGAGCCCTGTTCACAGTGGGGAGAAAGCGCATGCCTGTTCTGTGCGTGGGCGAGGCTTCGGCCGATCATCTGACCTGTTGAAACACAGTCAAAATGGAGAGAATTCATTGAAATGTGGGGACTATGGGAAGGGATTCAATCACCCATCCCAGCTGGAAATCCATCAGTGTACAAGCACTGGAGAGAGGCCATTCACAAGTTCAGTGTGTGGAAAGGGATTTTCTGATTCATCCAACCGACTGAAAAACCAGCAAGTTCACGCTAGGGAGAGGCCATTCACCTGCTCCGAGTGTGGGAAGGGATTCACTCAGTCATTCCACCTGCTGAGACACCAGCAAGTTCACACTAGGGAGAGACTGTTTACCTGTTCTGTGTGTAAAAAGGGATTTGCTGATTCATCCTCCCTAATGAAACATAAGTGAGTTCACACTGGGGAAAGACCGTTTACCTGCACTGTGTGTAAAAAGGGATTTGCTGATTCATCCTCCCTAATGAAACATAAGCGAGTTCACACTGGGGAGAGACCATTTACCTGCACTGTGTGTAAAAAGGGATTTGCTGATTCATCCAACCGACTGAAACACCAGCGAGTTCACACTGGGGAGAGACCATTTACCTGTTCTGATTGTGGGAAGGGATTCACTCAGTCATTCCATCTGCTAAAACACCAACGAGTTCATACTGGGGAGAGACCATTTACCTGTTCTGATTGTGGGAAGGGATTCACTGATTCATGCACCCTGCTGAGACACCAGAGAGTTCATACTAGGGAAAGACCATTTACCTGTTCTGATTGTGGGAAAGGATTCACTGATTCATCCAAGCTGCTGAGACACCCGAGAGTTCATACTGGAGAGAAACCGTTTACCTGCTCCACATGTGGAAAGGGATTTGCTGATCCATCCAACCTCCTGGAACACCAGCGAGTTCACACTGGGGAAAGAACATTCACCTGCTCCAAGTGTGGGAAGGGATTCACTCGGTCATTCCATCTTTCATTTCATCAGCGGGTTCATACTGGGGAGAGACCGTTCACCTGCTCCAAGTGTGGGAAGGGATTCACTCGGTCATTCCATCTACTGAGACACCAGAGAGTTCACACTGGGGAGAGGCCATTTACCTGCTCAGAGTGTGGGAAGGGATTCACTCTGTCATTCCATCTACTGAGACACCAGAGAGTTCACAAGTAACTGCTGTGGTTGGATTTAGTTCCCAATGATATTCTTGTCTGAAGCATATTCATAAGAGTGTGTTTCTGCTGAGGTTAATAAACTCCAGCCCAGTTACAGATTCTGTATAAAATTGGAATAAATCAGCTTTGCGATAATCAGTGTGTTGAGTCGTTTTGATATCTCTAGCACAAGTTAGTTCCTTTTGAAGGGCTCTCCCTCTGCCCTGTCTCCTCCATCCTCAGCCCCAACGACAATTGTGAGGAGCTCATGGAGCTTCTTTGTCACTAAGATTGAGACAATCCGATCAGCTGCCTCTGCTGCTTCCCTCCCTTCCACTAACCCACCGGGACAAACTGTCTCTAAATTTCCCCCAATGTCTGAGCCCTGAACACATCTTTTTCCAGTTTCTCTCCCATCTCCTCTCATGCCCTCTGTGTGCACCACCTGCTCCATCGACCCTATTCCCACTAAACTATTGACCATCCAACTTCCCCATGTTTACCGTCATTGTCAATGGTTCTCTCTTTTCAGATACTATTCTGCTCTCCTTTAAACCTTCCATCATTATATATCCTTAAATAAAAACAAGCCCTTCACTCTTCCATCTTTGCATGCTGCTGCCCCATCTCCAGCCTCTCTTTCCTTTCAAAAATCCTTAAACATTTTGTAATCTCCCAAAACTGTCCATTTTTCCGAGAACTCCCTATTTGAATCCCTCCAATCAGGTTTCTGCCCTGCCTCAGTTCGAAAACAGTTCTTATCAAAGCCACAAGTGAGATCCTATGTGGCTGCGACACAGGTAAACTTTCTCTTCTGGTCCTTCCCGACGTGTCTCACCTTCTTGGAGAGGAGACAGCCAGACCTGTGAGGAACACCTCTGATCGGGCAGCGGGCTGAGTTTGAAAATAAACCCAAGGGCGACATCGCAGGAAAACTTGGTTGGTGAGAAGTTGCTGTTAGGGAGTATGTTTAAATAGCTTAAAACTAGAAAAAAAAAAGCATAACATTTATAAAGAAGTAGCTGCCTGGATTTCAGTAAGGAACACCAGCAATAGGGAATTAACGTTAAATCAAGTCAAAGTGAAATAGAGTCATAAAAAACCAAAGTAAGGTAAAGTTAGGAGAAGTGTTGCAAAGTGAAGTTACTGTTAATTTATTCTTACTAGTCCTCCTTACTTTAAGTGTAAAATTAGAAGGAAGTAAAATGGGTAACAGGAAGTAGTAGTGAGGCTTTAAGGCAGGCGAAACAAAGCAGAGCATTGAGTCTGCTTCGAATGCAGAATTATGTTAAAAAGGGAAAATTAAAGGCGCTCTCCCTGAATGCGCACAGCATTCGAAATCGATGATCAAAAGGTACAAATAGTAAGATATTATAGGGGTAAGATATTATTGCCATTATGGAAACATGGCTGCATGGTGACAAAAACTGGGAACTAAATATTCATGGATACTAGAAGTTTTGTAAAGGAAGAAAAGGAGGTGGAGTTGTGCTGATAATAAGGGATGAGATCAGTGCATTAGTAATGGGGATCTCAGTTTGGAAGAACAATGTGGAATCTGTTTGGGTGGAGCTAAGAATTAGCAAAAGGCAGCAGACATTTGTTGGAGTTATTCATAGCCTACCAAATAGTAATGGTAATAGTAATGTATTAATCAGGAGATGATAGAAGATAGGGTATACATTGATCATGGATGACTTCAATCTACATGTACACCGGGTAAACCAATTGAGCACTGATGCTGTGGAAGATGAATTTCTGGAGTATGTTGGGAATGGTTTTCTGGAGCAGTATGTTGAGGAGCCGACTCGAGGACAGGCTATTTTAGATCTAGCATTATGTAATGTAAAAGGACTAATTAATAATCTTGTTGTAAAAGAACCTTGAGGGGCGAGTGAACACAATATTATAGTATTTTATACTATGTTTGAAAATGAGGTAGTTCACTCTGAAGCAAGGGGGTTAAAGTTGAATAAAGGAAATTATGAAGGCGTGTGGGAGAAATTGGCTGAGATAGAATGTGAAAATACATTAAAATGTACAGAGGCAATGGATAGTCTTCAAAGAATTATTACATAGCTTTCAGCACATACACCTTCCTTCAAGGTGCAGAACCCCCAAAAAGTCAGTCAACCGTGGCTGACAAAGGAAGTTAAGCATGGTATAAGATTTAAAGATAAGGCTTATAAAGTTGCCAGAAGTGGTAGTAAACCTGAGGAAAGGAGGCTTTTAGAACACAACAAAAGAAGACCAGGAAACTGGTAAAGAAAGGGAGAATAGCATATGAATGCAATCTAGAGAAAAGATAAAAACAGACTCTAAAAGCTGCTTTAGGCAAATGTGGGTCCATTGCATCCAGAGTCGGGGAATGGAGAAAGGGCAGAGAAGCTAAATGATAATTCTGCGTTCACCGGGGAAGATACAAGAAATCTCCCAGGTTTAGAGATCCAAGGGAGTAGGGAGAATAAGGAATTGAAGGAAATTAATATCAGTAAGAATGGGATTGAAAGTTGATAAGTCACTGGGATCTGACATATTAATTAGCAAAATAAACCTACATGGGATAGGAGGCAATACACTGACATGGATTAAGGATTGGTGAACAGGCAGAAAACAGAGAGTAGGAATAAACGGGTAATTCTCGTGTTGGTAAGCTGTTATTAGTGGGGTACCACAAGGATCAGTACTTGGGTCCCAGTTGATCACAATATATATTAACGATATGGATGTGGGGACCAAATGTAATCCTTCCAAGTTCGCAAATGATACAAAGCGAGGTGGGAATGTGTTGTGAGGTAGATGTAAAGCAGCTATGGGAGGATTTGACTTAGTGAGTGGGCAAGAACATGGCAGATGGAATATATTGTGGAAAAATGGCAGAAGGAACTAACGTTCAGAGTATTTCCTAAATGATAAGAGATGAGAAAATGTAGATGTACAAAGGGACCTGGGTGTCCTTGTCCATAAGTCGCTGAAGGCTAACATGCAGATGCAGCAAGCTATTCGGAAGGCTCGTGGAATGTGAGCTTTTGCCACAAGAGGATTTGAGTACAGGAGGAGTGAAGTCTTGCTTCAATTGTTTAGAATCTTGTTTAGACCGCACCTGGAGTAGTGTGTGCAGTTTTGGTCACCTTGCCTCAGAAGGATATTATTGCCATAGAGGGAGTGCAATGAAAGTTCACAGGCTTGTTCCGGGGATGGCGGGACTGTCTTATGAAGAGAGATTGGGCAAATTCATCCCCTTTAATCAGTACATATTTCACCACATCTCCACCTCCTTTTAGATCTGAAAAAGGGTTTTACGGACTCGAAACATTGTCTCTGTCTCTCTCTCCGCAGATGCTTTCAGATCTGCTGTGTTTTTCCGGCATTTTTTGTTTTCGTTCCCCTGTTCCTATGTCTGCGGTGGATCCCCCTCTCCCAGGCCTGGGCTTCCATGTGATGTTCTGAATGATGACAGGATTAACCTTCTCCCTAACCTGTCCTAACCCTTCTGCCCTGTCATTTATTGAAACCAGGGATTCTACTTGTTCTAATGGTGACTTTCCCTGCCTGGCTCGTCATTCCTTGAAGTCAGCCCTTGAATTATTTGTACATTGTTTCCCACATATTTCCCACAATATTCCCACATTTCAGTAACAAATGTTGAAATGTCTGCTCCACACCCACAGGGTTTCATCTGTTTAAAGTCACAAACAGAAAGGTCCAGTTTTCTCCTGGAGTTTGAGACAAATCAGCTTTCAGAATGATGCAGAGTTTCAGCCAATGAGGGAGAACCGAGATCAGCCCCGCCCCTCATTCACTCTGATTGGCTGGAGGAGCAGCTGCTCCCATTCGGTCATCCAGCCCAGCCCACTCCTCTGTCACTGCTGGAAAAACTCAGCAGATCTGACATCATCTGTGGAATGAAAAAAAAACAATTAATGTTTCGAGTCCGTATGACTCACTGTTTTGTTCTCTCTCCACAGATGCTGTTAGACCTACTGAGTTTTTCCAGCATTTTCTGCTTTTGTTTCAGAATTCCAACATCCGCAGTATTTTGCTTTTACTTTAAAGTTGTGAAATCACCTGAGCCAAATGAGATGCACCCAAGGATACTGGGAGAACTGGATTAACAGAAATTTCCTCCATTTAAATATTGAGAAGACGAAAGCCATTGTCTTCAGTCCCCGCTACAAACTCCACTCCATAGTCACTGGCTCCATCCCTCCACCTTGCTGGGAGTTGGAGCTGAGCGGACCTGTGGGAGACAGTGGGGAGCTGAGGAGCACCTATAAATACAGATGGGGGACTTGACTGAGGAACGTCTATAAACACAGACGGGGGATTTGAGTGAGGAACGTCTATAAATACAGAGTGAGGATTTGAGTGAGGAGTGTCTATAAATACAGACCAGGGATTTGAGTGAGGAGCGTCTATAAATACAGACGGGGGATTTGAGTGAGGAGCGTCTATAAACACAGACGGGGGATTTGAGCGAGGAGCGTCTATAAATACAGACGGGGGATTTGAGTGAGGAATGTGTATAAATACAGACGGGGTATTTGAGTGAGGAGTGTCTATAAATACAGACCGGGGATTTGAGTGAGGAACGTCTATAAATACAGACCGGGGATTTGAGTGAGGAACGTCTATAAATACAGACGGGGGATTTGTGTGAGGAACGTCTATAAATACAGATGGGGGATTTGAGTGAGGAACGTCTATAAATACAGACGGGGGATTCGAGTGAGGAACGTCTATAAACACAGGCGGGGGATTTGAGTGAGGAACGTCTATAAATACAGATGGGGTATTTGAGTGAAGAACGCCTATAAATACAGACGGGGTATTTGAGTGAGGAACGTCTATAAATACAGACGGGGGATTTGAGTGAGGAATGTCTATAAATACAGATGGGGGATTTGAGTGAGGAACGTCTATAAATACAGACGGGGGAATTTGAGTGAGGAATGGGCTGTTTCACTGTTGCAGCTGCTGTGAGGCAGCAGGAGTGGGGGGGAAAGAGGCAACTGTGATATCACAGGAAGCTGGTACGTTGATTGGTCGGTAAGTGCTCAGTCTAAGGGACAGTGTGTGAGAAACCAGCTTAGGACAGGCGAGTTCAGATAGATCTATAAATAAAAATAACTTTACAATAATAAACAAAAATTTGAAAACTTTAAAATTCAAATAAAATAACAAGGAGTTTAAACAAGCAATAAAATAGAGTTACTTAAATAAACATCTAATACACATCCCTTGTAGTTAAGAAGCATATAATCTTTAGTTGTCAGTGGTACTAGCATTCAGTAAACACAGTAAATTGTAGCATACATAGGAAGAAAGTAACTAAAGTAAATTAACTAAATAACATAAGTTAGAATGGTAGGACAGGGGTTATGTTGCAGCTGTGAGATGTGGGAGCTTTTGGATGCCAAAGCGATCCATGACAAACACGTCTGCAGGAAGTGTAAGCAGCTTGAGGAATTCCGGATCAGGATTATTGATCTGGAAACTGAAATGCAGACACTCTGCAACATAAGGGATGGGGAGAAATACCTGGATACTTTGTTCCAGAAGACAGTCACACCTCTTAGAAGAGGGTCATCTGTTTGATCAGCAGTGAAGGACAGGAGGATGTGACTGTCAGTGAGGCAGGTAATGGGACTGAGCAGGCAGTAGTGGAGGAGTCTCAGACTTTGCAAGTGTCAAACAGGTTTGAGGTGCTCACAACCTGTGTTGATGAAAGCAAAATGTGCAAGATGGATGAGCTGGCTGGCCATGATACTGTGGTACAGGAAGCCATTCACGCAGGGGGAGCAAAAAGGAATGTAGTGGTAGTAAGGGATAGTATAGTGAGGGCATTGACACTGTTTTCTGCAGCAAAAAGTGAGTCCAGACGGCTGTGTTGCCTGCCCAGTGCCAGGGTTCGGGACATCTGCTCCGGGCTGGAGAGGAACTTGCAATGGGAGGGGGAGAATCCAGTTGTCGTGGTCCATGTACGTACCAATGACATAGGTAGAACTAGGAAAGAGGTTCTGTAAAGTCAGTGTAAGGAGCTAGGCACCAAATTATGTAGCTAAAACTCAAAGGTAATAATCTCTGGATTATTACCTGAGCCACGTGCAAATTGGCATCGGGCAAATAAGATTAGCGAGACCAATGCGTGGCTCAAAGATTGGTGTGGGAGAACTGGGTTCCTGGGAACAGTGGGGGCTGTACCGTTGGGACGGTTTATACCTGAACCGTGCTGGGATGAGTGTCCGCACAAATCGCATAGCTAGGGAAGTAGAGAGGGCTTTAAACTAAACAAGAGCAGTGAGGGATCAAGCTTGGGTAGAGGTAGCAATTCAAGGTGTAGAGTCAAGATAGGAGAGGAAAATCGTAATATGAGAAATGATGGTCAGAGACTGGCAGGAAAGGACTGAGAGAAAAAACCTAAGAATAAATCAACAGTCAAGACTAGATGTTACAACGGTAGCACAAAGACAAGACTGAAGGCTCTCTATCTGAATGCACATAGCATTCAAAACAAAGTAAATGAATTGATGACCCACACAGAAGTAAATAAATATGATCTGATGGTAATTATGGAGACGTGGCTGCAGGACAACTAAGATTGGGTCCTTAATATTGTGGGGTGCATGACATTCAAGGAGAATAGGAAGCTCGGTAAAAGTGGAGGGGTTGCATTGTTAATCAAAGAGGGCATTGGTGCAATATTTAGAGATGACCTTGGATCAGGAGATCAGGATGTAGAATCGGTTTGGGTGGAGATGAGGAATAGTAGGGGAAAAATAGTCATTAGTGGGAGTGGTTGACAGGCCCCTAACAGCAGCCATAGTGTAGGGCAAAGTACTCAAGAGAAAATATTATGTGCTTGTGATAAAGGGACGGCATCTACACATTAACTGGAAAAATCAGATTGGCAGTAATAGCCTGGATGAGGAGTTCTTAGAATGCTTTTGAGATAGTTTCTTAGAGCAGCATGTTCAGGAGCCAATCAGAGAGCAGGTTATATTTGACTTGGTATTGTGTAATGTAACAGGATTAATTAATGATCTCAGAGTAAGGGCACTACTAGGTAGCAGCGAGCACAATATGCTTCAATTTTACATCCAGTTTGAAAGGGAGAAGAGTGGGTCAAAGACTAGTATCTTAAACTTAAATAAGGGCAATTATGTGGGGATGAAAGCTGAGCAACCAGAAGTGAACTGGGAAATTAGGCTAGAGGAGAGATGAATAGAGAAGCAGTGGCAGACATTTAAGAGGATATTTCAAAGTTTTCAGAATGAGTACATCCCGACCATAAAGAAAAATTATAAAGGGGAGGACCCACCACCTGTGGTTAACTAAAGAAGTTAAGGAAAGCATCAAGCTTAAGGAAAAAGCATAGAACTCTGCAAAGATGAGCAGCAGGACAGATGATTGGACAGAATATAAAGAACAGTCGAAAATGGCTAAAACGTTAATCAGGAGGAAGAAATTAGAGTGTGAGAGGAAGTTTGCTAGAAATGTGAAAATGGATAGCAAGTGTTTCTACAGGTGCTTAAAAAGGAAAAGAGTGAGCAAAGTGAGTGTTGGTCCTCTAGAAGGTGACAGTGGGGAGTTAATAGTGGATGAGGAAATGGTGGAGGAAATGAATAATATTTTGCTTCTGTGTTCAATATAGAGGATACAAAAAACATTCCAGTAATAGCTGCAAATCAGAAGGTGACAGGAGAAAGGAACTTGGTGAAATTGAAATCACTGGGGAAATGGTACTGAGCAAATTGAAGGAGCTGCCGATGTCAAATCTCTGGGACCCAATAAACTACATCCTTGGGTCTTAAAAGAGGCGGCTAATGCGGTAGTTGGTGCGCTGGTGTTAATTTTCCAACATTCGCTCGATTCTGGAAAGGTTCTGTCAGATTGGAAAGCAGCAAATATAACCCCTCTATTCAAGAAGGGAGGGAGGCAGAAAACAGGAAACTATAGGCCAGTTAGCTTGACGTCTGTCGTGGGGAAGTTATCAGAATCAATCAGAAAGGAGGTTATAGCTGGGCACTTAGAAGAGCTCAAGGCAATTGGGAAGAGTCAGCATGGTTTTGTGAAAGGAAAATCCTGTTTAACCAATTGATTGGAGTTTTTTTGAAGGAGTAACATGCACAATGGATAAAGGGGAGCCTGTAGATGTACTGTACTTGGATTTCCAGAAGGCATTTGAGAAGGTGCCACATCAAAGATTATTACAGAAAATAAAAGTGCATGGTGTAGGGGGTAACTTATTAGCATGGATAGGAGATTGGCTGGCTGGCAGAAAGCAGAGAGTATGTATAAATGGGTCTTTTTCTGATTGGCAGGATGTGATGAATGGAGTCCCACAGGGATCTGTGCTGGGGCATCAACATTTTTATGATTTACATCAATGACTTAGATGAGGGGAGTGAAGACGTGGTAGATAAATTGGCAGATGGCACAAAGATAGGTAGGAAAGTATGTTGTGAAGAGGACATGAGGAGGTTGCAGATGGATATAGATAGGTTGAATGAGTGTCCAAACATCTGGCAAATGGAGTGAAATGTGGGAAAATGTGAAGTTGGTCACTTTGGCAGGAAGAACAAAAAAGCAGAGTATTGCTTAAATGGAGGATGGCTGCATAATTCTGAGGTGCAGAGGGACCTAGGTGTTCTAGTAAATGAGTGTCAAAACGTTTGTATGCAGGTACAGCAAGTAATTAATAAGGCTAATGGAATGCTATCCTTTGCTACGAGAGGGGTTGAACATAAAAGTAAGGATGTTATGCTTCAGTTAAACTGGACCACACCTTGAATACTGTGTGCAGTTTTGGTCTCCTTATTTAAGGAAGGATATAAATGCATTGGAGGCGGTTCAAAGGATGTTCACTAGATTGATATCTGGAATGATCGGGCTGTCTTATGAGGAAAGGTTGGACAGACTGGGCTTGGTTCCACTGGAGTTTAGAAGGGGGAGGAGTGATTTGATTGAAGTATACAAGATCCTGAATGGCCTTGACAAAGTGGACGTCGAAAGGATGTTTCCTCTTGTGGGTGAGTCCAGAACTAGGGGGCACCATTTCAAAATTAGGGGGTCGCCCTTTTAGGACAGAGACGAGGAGAATTTTTTTCTCTCAGAGGGATGTACGGCTTTGGAACTCTCTGCCTCAGAAGGCAGTGGAGGCGCGATCATTGAATATTTTTAAGACACAGGTAGCTAGATTCTTGTTAGGCAAGGGAATCAAAGGTTATCAAGGTTAGATGGGAATGTGGAAATTCAAACACAAGAAGATCAGCCATGATCTTATTGAATGGCACAGCAAGCTTGAGAGACCAAATGGTTTGCTCCCATTCCTATTCCATAAGTTCTTATGGTCTCTCTCCAGTGTGAATTCGCTGGTGTATTCGCAAGTGGGATGACTGAGTGAAACCCTTCCCACACTCAGAGCAGGTGAATGGCCTCTCCCCATTGTGAAACCACTGGTGTAACAGTAGTTGGGATGACTGAGTGAAACCCTTCCCACACTCGGAGCAGGTGAACGGCCTCTCTCCAGTGTGTAGCTGCTGGTGTCTCAGCAGGCTGGATAACTGGGCGAATCCCTTCCCACATTCGGAGCAGGTGAACGGCCTCTCCCCACTGTGAACCCACCGGTGTCTCAGCAGGTCAGATGACTGAGTGAATCCCTTCCAACACTCAGAGCAGGTTAACGGCCTCTGCCCACTGTGAACCCGCTGGTTTCTCAGCAGGTCAGAACATTGAGTGAATCCCTTCCAACACTCAGAGCTGACGAATGGTCTCTCCACATTGTGAATTCACTGTTGTGTTCGCAGGTTGCTTGAGTAAGTGAATCCCTTCCCATACTCAGAGCAGGTGAATGGCTTCTTCCCACTGTGAACTCACTGGTGTCTCAGCAGCTCAGATGACTGAGTGAATTCCTTCCCACATTCAGAGCAAGTGAATGGTCTCTCCTCAGTGTGAATTCGCTGGTGTGTTCGCAGGTCGGATGACTGAATGAATCCCTTCCCACACTCGGAGCAGGTGAACGGCCTCTCCCCAGTGTGACTGCGTCGATGGATTTCCAGCTGGGATGGGTAATTGAATCCTTTCCCACAGTCCTTACATTTCCACGGTTTCTCCATGGTTCAAGTGTCCCTGTGTCTCTCCAGGTTTGATGATCAGTTGAATCCTTGTCCACACATAGAACACGTGTACAATTTCCCCCTGCTGTGAATGGTGTGATGTTATTTCAGGCTGTGTAACTGGTTAAAGCTCTTTCCACAGTCAGTTCACTGGAACACTCTCATTCGGGTGTGTGTGTGTCTCGGTGCTTTTCCAGTCACACTGATGTTTGAAATCTTTTCCCACAGAAAGAACAAACATTTCTCCTTCCACATTCAAAGACGATAATACTCAGTTACAGATGAATCGAGTGACTCTGTCAGATCTTGATGTGATGTTTGGTCTGAGTTCCCCCTCTGTAAATCCTCCCCTTCCGATACCCTGTAAAAGGAGTTTACAAAAGTGATCACTGTAAGAAAAGGATAGAAATTCAGAGCAGACAATTCTCATTTCTATGGAACATTATTTCCTGTCTTCTTCTCCCAAAGCTGCAAATCCCTGTCCCACATACTCTCCCTCCTCCCAGTGCTGAAGCCAAACAGAGTTTTGGATAATTCTTCCTGTATCTTTTTAACAAATTTGTCCAACTGAAGATAACAATATGTTTCATCATTCACTTCAGTCATTACTCATGACAAAACATTAATCTGAAACCCCCTGACCGACTTTACAGAATAGCAGACGTTAACCTTGTGTCCAAAACTTACTGTGTGGAGATTTATTGAGTGATTGTGAAGGTGGTTTCTCCAAACCTCCCAGGATTTCCTTCCTTCTTTCTCTCCCTCTCTAACTAAGTTAAACCTGGGATCAATCTCATGGTCTATTCTGGTTGCTGCTTCTCTTCCTGATGACTAATTAACTCCAATTAAACACTGAGAAGACTGAAGACACTCTTTTCAGTCCCTGCTCCAATCTCCATTCCCTAGATACCAACTCCATCGTTTTCCTTGGGAACAGTCTGAGATTAAACCAGTCTGTTCATAAACTCGGTGTTACATTTGATCTCGAGATCAGATTCTGACCTCATATCTGTGCCATCACTAAAATCGCCTGTTTCCACCTCTGTAACACTACCCGCCCTCACCCTGTCTCAGTGCATTTGCTGCTGAAACCCTCATCACTGCTGTTGTTACCTCCAGACTTGAACGACTATCCCAACACACTCCTGGCTGGTCTCCCACATTCTACTCTCCGTAAATGTGAAGCCATCCAAAAGTCTGCTGTCCATGTCTTCACTCGTAGCAAGTCCTGTTCCTCTGTCACCCATTTGCTTCCTGACCTGCCTTGGATCCCGGTCAAGCAGCAACTTGATTTTAAAATTCTCATCCTTGTTTTCAAATCCCTCCATGGCCTCGCCCTTCCTTATCTCTGCAATCTCCTCCAGTCCCACAACCCTCTGAGATATCTGCACTGCTCGAATTCTGGAATCTTGTACATTCTCCATTTTAATCACTCCAGCATTAATGACCTTGCCTTAAGTTCCCTCATTCCCAAACTCTGAAATTCTCGACCTGCACACTCCCTCTGTCGACCACATTTTGCCCCTTTAAGACACTTGAGTATTGCTAAAAAAAGAGACATTCTGTCAAAACCTTTTCTCTTGTACTCATCAGGACAGACGCAAGAACATCAAATTTCAAAGATTGTCAGTCGGGCTCATAATGTGGCTCACTTGTGCTTGCTAGAAGCTACATATATTCATCCACAGGGAACTGTCCACTGCAGACAGAAGGGACATGTCCAGGGATGGGGCCGTTTATTGAATTAAACAAAAGCATGGAGGATGATAGCTCTTTGGTGCATTCTCCGTGGCAATGCCTTGACCAATCAGAGCTGACTGGCCAACCAGTCAACACCCTTTCCTTGTGCAGCATAAATTGTTGTTCACTGAGAAATTTGTTTTTTTTTTGCATCTGTCCAGATGAGTACAACGTGAAATATCAGCAATATGTCTCCCTTTTTCAGCAATACTTAAATTCTGTACTGCTGAGTGACTATGGGATTATAATTCTAATGCTGCTGATCTAAAACTCCTGGTGAACACACATTTTATGAACGTCACCCTCGGGCTGTTGCTCATTGTCCCCGTGAGGATGGCGGCCGCGCATGCGCCCTGTAGCACATCGACCCATCAAGATAGCGGCCGCGCATGCGCCAATCTCCACATTGCCCCTATAAAAACGGCGGCCGATAACTCGTGCATTTTTCACGCAGCTCCGAGCAAACCCGGGACCGGTGGCTCCTGATTGAGGGTTTGGGGCCGACACCGTGAGTTTATGAAGCTTCCAAATTCACCCGTTAGCCTTATCTCTGTTCAGCCGTTCTGCATCTGCACTCGGTCTTTGTGAAACCCGCATTTTAACCGGTTGCTCGAGCTCACTTGCCGTCTGTCCCCACGGACTGCGCATGTTCCGACTCCAAATGATTGGCGGCAGCTCCGGACCAATAGGAAGCATGGGCGGGGTTGGATGACCGAGCGGGAGCAGCTGGTCCTCCAGTCAATCGGAGTGAGAGGGGCGGAGCATGCTGGAAGTGGAGCATGCGCAGTGTGAGCGGGGGACCGGGACGAAGGGGGTGGATTTTTTCCCCCAATAATTTATATAGATTTTTCTTTTCCCACCTATTTCCATTATTTTTAAATGTATTTCCATCCATTGTTTTATCTCTACCTTTTAGCCTATTTCAATCCCTCACCCCACCCCCACTAGGGCTCTCTGTACCTTGCTCGTCCTGCTTTCTACCCTTAATTAGCACATTCCTTAGATAATATCACCACCTTCAACACCACTTTGTTCTTTTGTCTGTGACATCTTTTGGTTATCTCCACCTGTCACTGGCCCTCTATCCAGCTCTACTTGTCCCATTCCCCTTAAACCAGCTTATATTTCACCTCTTCTATTTTTACATAGTTCTGTTGAAGGGTCATATGGACTCGAGACGTTAACTGTGTTCCTCTCAGCAGATGCTGTCAGACCTGCTGAGTTTTTCCAGGTATTTTTGTTTTTGTTGCGGTGGAATTTAAAGTCCAGCGGGTGAGAAAGGGCCGAGTGCAGGAGAGGAATGGAGCCGGAGGGTGGACTGGGAGGGTTCACACACACCCGCTGTAGGACTCCAAACCCGGATTAGAAACTCCCGGAGCCGTGTTTATACTGAGTGTTTGGAAAATCCTTTTACAGGATGTTAGAAGGGGAGGATTTACACACAGCAAACTCAAACCAAGAGAAATGTTTGTCTCTTTGGACTGACCTGCTGAAACACATTGAATTAACACTGGCGAGAGGCTGTTCAGTTGCTCACAGTGTGGTAAGAGCTTCAGGACATCATCCCACCTGGGACACCACATTCACACTGACAAGAGGCCTTTTAAATGATCAGAGTGTGAGAAGTGCTTTAAAAGGTGTGGGGAATCTTGCGGTATCTTAGAATTTCTTTTTGCTTAAATCTATGCGAACGGAATTGTATACCCTGGCACGGCACTGGAATATGGTAAAAGGGAAAGACAATATTTTACCTTGAACATCTTCAGTGTAAGTGTGAGCTGCTGTTAAATCAGGCTGTATAGGTAGAACCTAAAAACAAAAAGGGGGCAATCACATTGTTGGGAGCATACTATAGACCCCCAAACAGTCAGGGAGAGATAGAAGGGCAGATATGTCGGCAAATCTCAGAAGTGTCAAAATAATAGAGTAATAATAGTCGGGGATTTCAACTTCCCCAATATTAACTGGGATAGACCAAGTGTGAAAACTTTGAGGGGGCTGAATTCTTCAAATGTATCCAGGAGAGATTTTTAAGCCAGCACATAGAAAGTCCTACAAGAGAGGTGCTGGACCTTCTTTTAGAGAACAAAGCTGGGCAAGTTGTAGAAGTGTCAGTGGGGAAGCAGTTCAGTAATAATGACCATAACTCCATAAGATTTAAGTAGTTATTGAAAAGAACGAAGATGGATCGAAAATAAGGGTTTTGAATTGGGGGAAGACCAATTTCAATATGATAAGACAGGACCTGGCCAAAGTGGACTGGGAGCAGCTACTTGTAGGAAAATCAACATCAGAGCAGTGGGAGTCATTCAAAAAGGAAATAGTGAGAGTGCAGGGCCAACGTTTTCCCACAAAGGACCAACAAGTCCAGAGAAACCAGGATGTTGAGGAATTGACAGGATTAGATAAGGGGGGAGAAAAGGGAAGCTTATGGTACATACCGAGGGCTCAAAACAGCAGGAGCACTTGATGGGTAGAGAAAGTGCAGGGGGTTACTTAAAAAAGAAATTAGGAAGGCGAAGAGGGGGCATGAAAAACACAGCTGGGTGAAATAAGTTAAAATCCAAAGGCATTTTATAAGTATATTCAGGGAAAGAGGATAACCAGGGAAAGATTAGGGCCCATCAGGGACCAAAATGGCAATCTGTGTGAGGAGCTGGAAGATGTAGATGAGGTTTTAAATGAGTACTTTGCATCTGGAGTAACTATACAGAAGGATGATGTAGATATAGATATCAGGGAAGGGGACTGTGATATACTTGAACAAATGAGTATTGAGAGGGAGGAGGTATTAGTGGTTTTATTGGGCCTTAAAAGTCTATTAATCCCCAGGCCCAGATGAAATGTATCCCAGGTGCTGTGGGAGGCAAGGGAGGAGATTGCAGGGGCCCTGACATTAATTTTAAAATCCTCTCTGGTCACAAGAGAAGTACCAGAGGACCAGAGGACAGCTAATGTGGTACCATTATTAAAGAAGAATGGTAGGGATAAACCAGGGAGCTAATAGGCCAGCGAGTCCAACATCAGTGGTAGGGAAAACTTTGGAAATGTTCTGAGGGACAGAATTAATCCCCACGTGGAGAGGCAAGAACTAATCAAGGATAGTCAGCATGGCTTTGTCAGTGAGAGATCATGTCTAACAAATTTGATTGAATTTTTCGAGAAGGTGACGAGGTGTGTAGATGCGGGTAGTTCAATTGATATAGTCCACATGGAATTCTCTTTTGACAAGGTCTGGCATGGGAGACAGGTCCAGAAGGTAAGAGCCCATGTGATCCAGGACAATTTGGCAAATTGGATCCAGAATTAGCTCAGTGTCAGGAGGCAGAGGGTGATGGTCAAAGGTTGGTTTTGTGACTGGAAGCCTGTATCCAGTGGCATACTGCAGGGTTGGGTGCTGGATCCCTTCTTGTTTTTAGTGGACATTAATGATGTAGACATGAATGTAGGAGGTATGATCAGTAAGTTCACAGGTAACACAAAAAAATCACTAGTGTGGTAAATAGCGAGGAGGAAACCCTTAGACTACAGGACAATATAGATGGGCTGGTCAGATGGGCAGAACACTGGAAAATGGAATTTATTCCCAAAAAGTGTGAGGTGATGCATTTCGGGAGGACTAACTAGGCAGGGGAGTATATGATGAATGGTAGGACCCGGGAAGTACAGACCCTCGGTGTGCATGTCCATAGATCCTTGAACATAAGAACTAGGAGCAGGAGTGGGCAATTCAACCCCTCAAGCCTGCCCCGCCATTCATTACGATCATGGCTGATCTCATTTTGGCCTCAACTCCAATTTCCCTCCCTCACCCCATAACCTTTCAACCCATTACTAATTAAGTCCGTGTGGTGAAGGTGCTCGCACAATGCTGTTAGGTAAGGAGCTACAGGTTATTCACCCAGTGATGAGGAAGGGACATTGTTGTTGTTGATTTGGAGAAATATCAATTTGTGTTTATATCACACATTTATTGTTATATAGTTTACCAAGACATTTCACAGAAATGTTAGAAACCAAGGAGATACTCGGGCAGGTGGCCAATAATTTGGTCAAAGAGGTTGGTCTGAAGGAATATTTTAAAGGATGCAAATGAGGTAGAGAGGCAGAGAGATTTAGGAAGGCAATTCTAGAGTCTTGGAAACTGACAGAATGGCAACCAGTGATGGAATTATTAAAATCAGTAATTCTCGAATTCGAGAAGAGCAGATATCTCAGGGGGTATTGTGAGGCTGGAGGAGGTTACAGAGATAGGAATGATCACAACCATGGAGGAAAACAAGGATGAGAATGTGAAAATTTAGGTGCTGCTTAAATGAGTGCCTTCAAATCATTTGTATAGTTTGTGAATGGCTGTGGGCCAAGCACTGATCCTTGCAGTATCCCACAAATAACTGCCTGTCATCCTGAGAATGAGACATTTATTCCAACTCTGTTTTCTGTCTGTTCACCAATTCTCAATCTATAACAGGATATTACCCCAATCCCATGCACTTGAATTCTGTTTATTGACATCCTGTGCTTTGTTTAGTAACCTTCTCTCTCTGTCTCTCCCACTCCTCTCTCTCTTACTCTCTCTGTCACATTGAATTCTCCAGCCCAGCGAGTTGTGGATGCTCCATCACTGAATATATTTCCGGCTGAGATGGAGAGATTTTCGATCTCTCAGGGAGTCGCGGGATATGGGAAGTGGGTGGGAAAGTGGAGTTGAAACCCAAATTCAGCCACGATTGTATTGAATGGTGGAGCAGGCTCGACGGGGTGTTAGGACTTCTCTTGTTCCTATTTCGTATATTCTTATGGAGGCCAGAGTCTTTTGTTGGCCCAGACCGGGTGGCAGGTTCCCTCCCCTGATGGACATTAGTGAACCAGTTGGGTTTTTATCACGATCCAGCAGTTTTCATGGTCACTTTTTCCCAGTGCCGGCCCCACAAATTACCAGATTCATTCAGCTCAATTTCACAACGTGCCTTTGTGTTTTTGTGGGTTCTCTCTCACTCCCTTTTTCTGTTTTAAATCAATTTCACAGGTTATTAGAATTTTTTTGCAGTCGGGAAACTGAAACCAAACATCACATCAGGATCTGATCGAGTCGCCTAATTCATCTTAAACTGAGTATCTTCAGATTTTGAACATGGAAGGAAAAAGCACCGTTCACAGTGGGGAGACACCGTACACGTGTTCTGTGTGTGGACGAGGCTTCAGCCGATCATCTGACCTGACGGAGCATGAATGCAGTCACAATGGAGAGAAACCATGGAAATGTGGGGACTGTGGGAAGAGATTGAAATCCCCATTGGAACTGGGAACTCATTGGTGCACTCACACTGGGGAGAGACCATTCACTTGCTCTGGGCATGGGAAGGGATTCACTCAATTAGCCAACCTCATGGGACACCAGCGAGTTAACACAAATGAGAGACCTTTTAAATGCCCACAGTGTGAGACGTGCTTCAAAAGTTCTGTGGAACTAAAGTCCCATCAACGTGTTCACGCTGATGAAAGACCGTTCAGGTGCTCTCACTGTGGGACTGGGTTCAGACAATCATCTGAACTCATCGCACACCAGCGAGTCCACACTGGAGAGAGACCATTCACCTGTTCCAGGTGTGGGAAGGGATTCATTCAGTCATCCAACCTGCTAAGACACCAGAGAGTTCACACTGGAGAGAGGCCATTTACCTGCTCCGAATGTGGGAAGGGATTCAGTCAGTCATCCGACCTGCTGCTGCACCAGAGAGTTCACACTGGAGAGAGGCCATTTACCTGCTCTGAATGTGGGAAGGGATTCAGTCAGTCATCCAGCCTGCTGAGACACCAGCAAGTTCACAAGTAACTGTCGTGATGGGATTTTGCTCTTAATAACATTCAGGACTGAAGTATGTTCATTATAGTGTGTTTCTGTAGACACTAATAAACTCCAGCCCACTTAGTTAAAAGTCAAATAAATCAGCATTGTGTTAAACACAATGCGTTGAACCTTTTTACTATTTTTAACAAGTTAGTACCTTTTTGATGTTAATAAACTCCAGCCCAGTTACAAATTCTGTATAAAATTGGAATAAATCAGCTTCGTGATGAACAGTTGAGTCGTTTTGATATTTCTAGCACAAGTTAGTTCCTTTTGAAGGGCTCTCCCTCTCCCCTGTCTCCTCCATCCTCACCTCCAGCAACAAGTGCGAGGAGCTCATGGAGCTTCTTTGTCACTAAGATTGAGACAATCCGATCAGCTGCCTCTGCTGCTTCCCTCCCTTCCACTAGCCCACCGGGACAAACTATCTCTTAAGTTCCCACTTGTCCGAGCCTGAACTCGTGATTAAATGACAAAGGGGATGATGGTGCAAGGCAGCATTGGGTGATAATGAGACAAGGAAATAAACTAATGGGACAAGTGGAGAAACAACGCAGGCCCAGAGGAGAGATAAATGGTAAAAGCAGAACCATTACCAGTACCTACTGTCAGAAAAAATGGGAGCAGTGGTTATGATCTGAAATTATCAAAATGAATGTTGAGCTCAGAAGGATGTAAAGTGTCCAATGAAAGATGAGCTGCTGTTCCTCGAGCTTCCATTGAGCTTCATTGGAACAGTGCAGGAGGCCGAGGTCAAAGTGGGAGTGGGTGGAGAATAAACTGGTAAATGACCAGAACCTCAGGAACACACTTGGAGACTGAAAGGCAATGGTTCCACAAAGCAGTTACCCAACTGGGATTTAATCTCCTCAATGTAGAGAAAACCGCACTGTGGTCAGTGAATATACAATACTGAATAGCAAGAAGTACCAGTAAATCACTGTGCCCCTTGGAAAGTGTTTGGGGCCCTGGAATGTGGGAAGGGAGGAGGTGGACGGGTGCTGCTGCATCTGCTGTGCTTGAATGGAAATGATACACAGTGATGTTGATAAGAACACAAGAAATAGGAGCAGGGTTGGACCAAAAGGCCCCTTGAGCCTGCTCCACCATTAAATGTTCTTCCAGCTCAACTCCACTTTCCCATCCTATCACCATATCCCTTAGTGCCCAAATATTTATGGATTTCCATCTTGAACATATCAAGATGGAGAACAACAGATTCAGTGCAACTATTATTCTGGGAAATGCACAAACAAGGTGCATGTGAATTATAAATTCACCTCTTCACTGCTTGGGTAATCATGTTAAATGAGCTATACACTGGCCCCATGCTGAAATGTAGTCATTCTCTGACAGCTATTCTTAATGGTATAATTAGCAAATTTAGAATGAAAAATACCCTCCGCTTCACTGTAAGGCTGAGAGACAACTTTGTAATTGATTCATAATGTCACAGAGCGGCTCATTAGATCTGCTCATTTCATCTAATCTTATTTTCAGCTTATGGGAGAATGGCTGAAACAGGGGATGGTGAATAACAGCTCGAAACCACATTCCCCTCTCCCATTGCCATAATGATCCTTACAACATACAGGAATTTGGGACAATGTGACTTTGATGCTCAGATTAGTTCTGTCTCCATATTATAGGAAGGAGCGAAGCACTGGGGATGGTGCAAAAAAGATTTACTGGAACGATGCCAGAATTGGAAAATATGTCAAATTCACAGAGATTTAACGGATTGAAAAGTTTTTCTCTGGAAAAGAAAGTGAAGGATGACCTGACTAAGGCCTTTAAGATAATGAAAGGGGTTGACAAGGTAGACAAGTGGAAGAGTTTTCCACTTGTAGATGGTTGAGAATAAATATACATTAGTCATCAATAAATCTAATGCACAATTCATATGCAACTTCTTCAATCAGAGATAAAAGCAGAAAATCATGGAAATACTCAGCACATCCAGAAGAATCTGTGAATTGAGAAATAGAGCTAAGTTTTCAAGTCTGCTCACTGTTGCAGTGCAGTTCTGATGGAAAGTCACAGCCCTGAAATTTAAATACATCGTTCACTCTCCACAGACACTGCCAGATCTGCTGAAAATTCCACTATTTTGTTTTTATTTATTTCAGATTTACAGCACCACCTTGCTCTAACTGTGGTTGAGAATATATGGCTCATTCTCAGAAGGGTTTGAGATCCCAGTGTGAGCTGAACACTTATGTTCCAAAATCACACCATGAAATCACACCAGCTGAATGTGGAAATGGATTCACCTCGTTATTCCATTTTCTGACACAGCAGCACAGTCATACCTGTGGGAGACCATTCAGATACCTCATGTGTGCAACCCTTTGCTCACTGCCCACCAACTAACACTCCAGTTTTAGAAGGTCAAAGGATTAGATCCACAATTGCTACATTCCAACTGACAAGACAGAGTTTCAGTCGTCAGAATATGGGGAGAAAAGTCACTTGTCTGCGCCACTGCTGAGACTCCAGTGAGTTCAGATCTAACTGTCACGGTTTGATCTGTTGTTAATTACACCCAGGACAGAACTATGGTGGATGGGCCGTGCACTATGGTTGCCATATCAATATTAATAATTTTATATATTGGCCCTATGGCGCCAATCATCATCGGATCATAAAACATAATTATCTTATCAGAGCAGGCCTTTCAATGGCGGTACGTTTACCCAGGATTCAGTGGGGGGCAAAATGTGCTCTATCCTCACGACAGGCGGTCCTGGCGCAGGCGTAGTAGCTGGCACTGACTGGTACATGCGCATTGCGATCTCTGACAGGAGCATGCGCAGTACCATCTGTACCTGGAGCTAGTCGAAGACGCTGAGAAATGGCGAACACAGGGGAGTAAAAGGAGTTGGTGAGTGGGGGAGGGATGGAGGCGGCGGAGTGAGCGGGGAGGCTTCATGAAGACCCTGTGAAGGTCTGAAATCTTGAATAAGAAGCTACCGGTCCTGCGGTTACACCGAATGGAGAGGGGACAACACTGACCCGCGTCTCCTCTCGGAGACAGGCCCGAGTTAACAACCGCCATCTTCACAGGGACAATGTGCAGCAGGGCGCATGCGCGGCCATCCTGGTCCAGGTAGCAGGAGGAGAGGATATTGTGAATTTCTATCCTGGACTGACAGGGATGGATTTTGGAAACTCCTTTTCCAGGGGGTTAGAAGGGGAGGATTTACCCACAGCAAACTCAAACCAAGAGAAATCTTTGTCTCTTCTCAATTTCTATCTTGGACTGACGGTTAGTGTTTTTGTAAATTTCTGATACTGGATCTTAGAAGTGGAGGGTTGACAGATGGGAAACTCAAATCAAACATCAATTCAGATCTGGCAGAGTCACTCGATTCGTGAGGACCTGAATATCATCGGCCTTTAAATCTGGAAGGTAAACAGTTGGCCTGTCTGTCTGTGGGCAAAGGTTACTTGTAGGAGAAAGAATAGTTAACTGGGGAAAGCCAACTTCAATGGGTTGAGAATGGATCTGACCCAGTAAAGTGGAATCAAAGGTTGGCAGGAGAAACTGTAATTGAGGAATGGGCTGCCTTAAAGAGGAAATAGATCAGACATAGTAATGACATATTCTTATAAATGAGGAAGGTGTGGCTAACATATCCACA
Organism: Cetorhinus maximus; assembly: GCF_964194155.1. Taxonomy (NCBI): domain Eukaryota; kingdom Metazoa; phylum Chordata; class Chondrichthyes; order Lamniformes; family Cetorhinidae; genus Cetorhinus; species Cetorhinus maximus. Next base: position 95,144 of record NW_027596279.1, on the reverse strand, counting down.
GCTCACTAAATAAGAGAAGAGATTAAGATGAAGATGAATAAGTCTGCTAACAGAGATATCAGGTGGCTAATACAACCGAGAGACAGGCTGAAGAAAGAGGATTCAGAGAGAAATTGGAAAAAGAAAGTAAGAGAAGCAAAGAGAGAGTATGAGAAGAGACTGGCAGCTAACATGGAAGGAAATCAAAACGCTTTCTCTGGCTGATACCTAGTAACAGGCCGGTAAAAGGAGAAAGGGGCTGATTAGGGATTTACAAAAAGGTGATTTACCCATTGGGACAGTGGGTATGGATGAGGTATAAATGAATATTTGGCATCTGTCTTTACCAAAGAAGATGATGCTGCACAGGTCATGGTTAAAGAGGAGGTAGTTCAAACACTTGTGGTGTTTAATATTGATAAGGAGAAGGTATTATATAGGCTGTCTGATAAAGTTGACAAGGCACCAGGATTGGATGAGATGTATCCAAGGATACTGAGGGAATTCAGAGTGGAAATTGTGGACGCACTGACCATATTATTCCAAACTTCTTCGGACCCATGAGTGGTGACAGAGGACAGGAGAATTGCAAATCATACACCTTTGTTCAAAAAGGGTGTAATGATAAGCCCAGCAACTTCCAGACCAGTCAGTTTAACCTTGGGAGTGATAATTCTGGACAAAATTAATAGTCACTTAAGCAAATGTGGGCTAATTCAGGAAAGCCAGCACAAGTTTGTTAAGGGAAAATCATTTTAAACTAACTTGCTTAAGGTTTTTCAAGAGTTAACAGTGTGGTTGATGAGGGTAATGCTGTTAATGTGGTGTACATGGTCTTCCAAATGGCATTCGATAAAGTGCCACATAACAGACTTGTGAGCAAAGTTATAGCTTATAGAACAAAATGGGCAGCAGCAACATGGATACAAAATTAACTGAGTGACAGGAAACAGAGAGTAGTGATTTTTCAGAATGGAGGAAGGTTGAAAGTGGATTTCCCCAGGAGTCAGTGTTACGACTCCTGCTCCTATGACCTAGACCTTAGTGTTCAGGCACAATTTTGAAATTTATGGGCACAGACTGTGTAGAAGGTCCTTTCTCTGGTGGACCTTAGTGAACCAGTTGAGTTTTTGTGACAATCCAGCATCTTTCATGGTCACTTTTTCCTCGTGCCGGCCCCACAAATTCCCAGATTCATTCAGCTCAGTTTCACAACCTGCCTTTGTGTTTTTGTGGGTTCTCTCTCACTCCCTTTTTCCGTTTTAAATCAATTCCACAGGATATTAGAAGGAGAGGATTTTCAGTCAGGAAACTGAAACCAAACATCACATCAGGATCTGATGGAGTTGCACAGTTTATCGTAGTCTGAATATCATCGGATTTTGAACATGGAAGGAAAAAGCATCGTTCACAGTGGGGAGAAACTATACACGTGTTGTGTGTGTGGACAAGGCTTCAGCCAATCATCTAATCTGGCAGGACATAAATGCAGTCCCAACAGGGAGAAACCGTGGAAATGTGGGGACTGTGGGAAGGGATTAAATTACATGGAAAGACATCGGTGCAGTCAAACAGCAGAGAGACCGTTCATCTGCTCCGAGTGTGGGAAGGGAATCATTCGTTCATCCTACCTACTGAAACACCAGCGAGTTCACACTGACGAGAGACCTTTTAAATGCTTGGACTATTGGAAGTACTACAAAAGTTCCTAGGAACTGATGTCCCAACAACGTGTTCACACTGACGAGAGACCATTCAGCTGCTCTCACTGTGGGACTGGGTTCAGGCGGTCATCTCATCTGACTGTGCACCAACGAATTCACACTGGGGAGAAGCCATTTATCTGTTCCAACTGTGGGAAGGGATTCACTCAGTCATCCATCCTGCTGAGACACCAGCATGGTCACACTGGAGAGAGGCATTTCACCTGTTCAGAATGTGGGAAGGGATTCACTGATTCATCCCATCTGTTGACTCACCAGAGAGTTCACAGTGAGGAGAGACCTTTTCAATGTCCAGACTGTGGGAAGTGCTATAAAAGTTCCGGGGACCTGGTGTCCCATCAACCTGTTCACACTGACGAGAGACCCTTCAGGTGCTCTCACTGTGGGACTGGGTTCAGGCGTTCAGCTAATCTTATTTCACACCAGCGAGTTCACACTGGGGAGAGACCGTTCACCTGCTTTGAGTGTGGGAAAGGATTCACTCAGTCATCCAACCTGCTGAGACACCAACAGGTTCACAAGTAACTACAGTGATTGAGTTTTGCAACTGAACCATGTTTCACTGGGGTCTGTTTCTGCTGATGTTAGTAAACTCCAGCCCAGTTATAGATGTTAATGTTCTGGATAAAAATAAAATCAATTAGCTTTCTATTAAATAGATGATGTTGAATCTTTTCACTATCCCTAAGACATTAGTTCCTTTTGAAGGGCTCTCCCTCTCCCCTGTCTCCTCCATCTTCACCTCCAACAACAAGTGTGAGGAGCTCATGGAGCTTCTTTGTCACTAAGATTGAGACAATCCGATCAGCTGCCTCTGCTGCTTTCTTCCCTTCCACTAGCCCACCGGGACAAACTTTCTCTAAAGATCCCCCATGTCCGAGTTCTGAACCCACATCTTTCTCCAGTTTCTCTCCCATCTCCCCTTCCTGCCCTCTCAGAGCTCACTTTGCCATGAGACCCACCTCCTGCTCCATCGACCCTATTCCCGCTAAACTGCTGATCACCCATTTTCCCCACGTTCACTGATATTAACGGTTCTCTCTCTCCTGGTACTGCCCATCTCTCCTTCAAATCTGCCATCATCACCTGTCCTCAATAAAACCAACACTTGACCCCACGATCCTATTAAACTCCCGCTCCAGCTCCAACCTCCTTTCGCTCTCCAAAGTCCTGATCACCTCCCAAATCCATGTCCACATTTCCCAGAACTCCATGTTTAAATCCCTCCAATAAGATCTCTGTCCCTGTCACGGTATCGAAACAGCTCTTCCCAAAGTCACCAATGACACCCGATGTGAATGTGACAAAGGAAAACTCCCTCATTGTCCTTCTCGGCCTGTCTGCAGCCTCTAACAACGTGAACCAAACCGTCCTCCTCCAACGCCTCTGCACTGGTGGCCAGCTGGGTGGGACATGATGAAACAATGTACAAACAATTCAAGGGCTGACTGACTTCACGAAATAACCGGGCAGACAGGGAATGTCACCGTTACAACAAGGAGAGTCCGTGGTTTCAGTGAATGAACCGACAGAAGGGTGTTGTGGAGAATCTAAGACACTCGACGTGAGTCAGCTGTGTGATGGAAAAGCAACATTAACGACAAATATGGGGATACAGGAGAGCTCCAAAGACATCTCATTGATACAAGTTTCTCCCGTATGTTTGGAGTATTTTGTAGACGTTACAGCATTGATGATGATTACAGAATGAACCGTGTGCCCTTGTTTATAATTTCGATCCTGTACGTTCATGCCTATGTAGAAATGGTCTGCACCCATAGCTGGTTCCTCTGTTATTCCCCTCCCACCCCACACCACAAGTGCACTTCCTCTGACCTCCTTGCCTTTCTAGCTCCTTCTCACTGTCTCCCTTTCCATCAAAAATCAGCAAATTGTTAAAAAAATGAATGTAAAAATAATGTCTAACCTTGTAATCCCGACATTAGCAAGAAGTCCCCTTATGTCCCCTTATAAAGATCTGTCCATTCGAACATACCCTAATCCTTCTGTTAGTCCTAAATTAATTATGTCAGACAGGCTAAGCAGAATTACTAACTTGAAGCATCTATGCGTTAATGATGCATTCCCCCCTTTCAAGGGTTAGGACAGGTTAGGAAGAAGGTTCATATTGTCATCATTCAGAACAACCCAGATTACAAAGAAACTACTGATCTCAAAGACAACCTCTTGTAGTGTGTGTGGAGGGGGTGTGCTGACTCAGGTTTAAATGGGTTAAATGATAAATGTTTTCTATATTAGACAATCACATTAAAATCTGGAACTCAGATGGGGATATGGATTTGTGTTAGGTGGGAAGATCGGATCAGTGTATTACTCCAGGAAGCCTGAAGATCAGCGGGACAGTATTTCAGAACTGATTCCTGTGATAGCAGCAATCCCATTGCTGTCTGTGAAAAAGACCAATGGAAATATTTAAAGTGGAAACCATTGGCATGTTGGAGGATGATGTACAAAAGGAATTTGTGAACTACCTGAGGATAATAGTGAGGGGAAAGGAATGGATCTGGAAAGCAGCAGACACTTCATGTTGCTCCAGGAGAAGTGGGGCCTGGTTGTGTAGATGTCAGGTTTTACACAGCACACGGTCAGCCTGTGGTTTCACCCTGGATGAAGGATCTCCGAATCGTACCATTCACATCACTGGATGGGATTCTCAGGAGCCATGTTGTCTGCTTGGAGAGGAAGGTTTGTGTTATAGCTAATGAGAAGCAGCACAAACAACCACACACAGAGACCCACACACACATTCTCTGTCTGTCTCACACACACTCAGACAACCTCTCCACACCCACACACATTTACACACACTTCCACACTCAGGGACACACCCGCACTCATACAAACAGACACATGAGGACACATCCTGTCCTATAAGGTGAACAACAATGACCATAGTGAGTAATACTGGGGATAAAGTATTGGTGCCTATGAAGAACTACTGTTTTGGCACATTCAAGTCAACATCACCCTCCATAGCCTGTGAGCGGTTTTGAACATCCAATCTCACCCCTTTCTCTGAACATTAAATCTACATTGAACAAAATCTGGGACAGAGGCTACAACACAATTAGAACAATGAGCTGTCTATTGCCAGCTTTGTTGACAGTGGGAGGTTGTAAAATTTCAGAACAACATCCTGGATAATTACAGCCTCTAATTTCCTCTTGGAATGACTGAAAATGTCAACTCCTCTCATGTTGATGGTCTGTTTTATGAGAGAATTCTGTGACAGGTCACATGCAAAAATAATATGATGTTATTTTGACTCTGTATCCAATATTCCCCTGTGTTTGTTCATTACTGCCCCAATGTCCTGAGACATGTTCCTATGTTCAAAAGGAACTAATTTGTGTTAGCAATATTAAAAAAGACTCAATACACCATGTGTTTAACACAAATCTGATTCATCTGATTTTTATACAGAATATAAACCCCTATAACTGGGCTGGAGTTCATTAACATTAGCAGAAACAGACCCCAATGAACATGGTTCAGACCTGGATGTGATTCACAGCAAAATCCAATCACTTGTTAATTGTGAACTCGCTGGTGTTTCAGCAGGTTAGCAACTGAGTGAATCCCTTCCCACACTCAGAGCAGCTGAATGGCCTCTCTCCAGTGTGAATTCACTGGTGTACAGTGAGTTGAGATGACCACCTGAACCCAGTCCCACAGTGAGAGCACCTGAACGGTCTCTCGTCAGTGTGAACACGTTGATGGGACATCAGTTCACTGGAATTTTAAAGCACTTCTCACAGTCTGGGCATTTAAAAGGCCACTCGGCAGTGTGAATTTGTTGATGTGTCTGTAGGTGGGATGACTGAGTAAATCTCTTGCCACACTCGGAGCAGCTGAACAACTTCTCCCCAGTGTGAACTCGCTGGTGTCTCACAAGGTTGTTTGAATGGGTGAATCTTTTCCCACACTCAGAGCAGCTAAATGGCCTCCCCTCAGTGTGAGTTTGTTCGTGTCTCAGCAGGCTGGATAACTGAGTGAATCCCTTCCCACACTCCGTACAGGTGAATGGCCTCTCCCCAGTGTGAGTGTTCTGGTGTATTGTAAGTTCTGATAAATATATGCTTTCTTTACCACCTGATCCACCTGTTCTGCCACCTTCAGGGACCTGTGGACATGGACTCCGAGGTCTCTCACTTTTTCTACCCCTCCCAATATTCTCCTGTTTATTGTGTATTCTCCAGCTTTGTTTGCCCTCCCCAAATGCATTAGCATGAATTATCTTTCTGTTTTACAGCTGATTTAAAGTTGCAGATTTTGCTCCAAAGGTTAAATTGGGATTGATATTCAAAGTTAACTATTTAACCGCAGCAACAATTTCAGCTGGGAGTCAGTGAATTAAGAGGAAAGATCCCAGACAGCGGTTCCTCAAGGTACACTGCAGGCCCGACAGCTCAATCAGCTCCACTCTCAGCTCAGGAGAGCTCAACAACTCCACATTCTGTCCACAGGGGAGATCTCCTGGTGCAGTGGGACCAACATTCGTGCTTTAACTAACACCACCAAAAAAAAACTGGATTAATCAGTTAGTCTGATTGCTGTTTGTGGAATCTTACTGTGCACAAACTGGCTGTCATGAAACAGAAACAACTTGTATTTATATAATACCTTTAATGTAACAAAACGTGCCAAGATCCTTCACAGGACTTTCATAAAGAAACATTTGACATCGAGTCACATGGGTCGATATTAGGGTAAATAGACAGAACCTTGATTGGAGAGGCAGATATAAACAAGCCTCTTTAATCAGGAGAGAGAGCTGGAGGGGTTTAGGGAGGAAATTCCGGAACTTAGCACCGAGGCACGGCCACCGATGCTAAAGAGTACAGAATGAGATAGGACACACCATCTCAGTGGGTGTGCGACTGGGAGTTAGAGATAGGGAGGGACGTGGCCATGCAGGGATTTGTTAACAAGGTTACGAATTTTAAAATTGAGGCATTGCTTGAACAGGTGCCAATTTAGGTCAATGACTACAGGGGTGAAGGGTGAAGGGGACTTGGCCTGATAAAGCTCACGGACAGCAGAGTTTGGATGACCTCATGTTTTTGTGTGGGGACGGGATGAATGTGAGGGGCCAGCTAGGAATGTATTGGGATTATCAAGTCTAAAGGTAACACGGACATGGATGAGGGTTTGAGCAGCAGATGAGCTGGGGTGAGGTGGAGACAGGCGACGTTATGGAGATTGAAATATCTGGTATTAGTGATGGTGTGGATATGTGGTCAGAAACTCATCTTGGGGTCAAATAAAAGACCTAGATTGTGAACAGTGTGTTTCAGCCTCAGACAGTTCCCAGGGAGAGGGATGGACTCGGTAGTTAGGGAACGGAATTTGTAGTGGTGACCGAAGACAATGGCTTTGGTCTTCCCAATTTTTAATTGGAGAAAATTTCTGCTCATCCAGTACTGGATTTGGGATAAGCAGTTTGATAATTTAGTAACAGTGGAGGAATGGAGAGGGATGGTGGTGAGGTAGAGCTGGATGTTGTCAGTGTACATGTGAAAACTAACACGGTGCTTTTGGATGATGTTGTCTAGTGATGGCATGGAGATGAGAAATAGGAGTGGCCAAGGATAGATCCTTGGGGGACACCAAGGACAAGGATTTTGGAGAGGAAAGGGAGGTTGGAGATGGGGCGGTAGTTTGAAAAGATGGTCAGGTCAAGCGTTTATTTTTAGGATGGGTGATGATGATAGATTTGGTGATGAGAGGGACATTACCAGAAGAGAGAGAAACATTAACAATATCAGCTAACATGGGGAAGTTGGATAATCAGCAGTTTAGTGAGAATAAGGTCAAGGGAGCAGAGGGAGGGCCTCATGGACAAGATGAGCACTGAGAGGACATGAGGGGAGATGGGAGAGAAACTGGAGAAAGATGCGAGTTCAGGGCTCAGGCAAGAAGGAACCTTAGAGACAGTTTGGCCTAGTGGGAGAGTAGAAGGGAGGGAAGCAGCAGAGGCAGAGGATTGTCTCAATCTTAGTAACAAAGAAGCTCCATGAGCTCCTCACACTTCTTGTTGGAGGTGACAGGGGAGAAGCAGAGTATTGGAGATATTAAAAAGATTCAACACACATTATATTTCACACCAAGTTGATTTAATTGATTTGTATCAACAATATTAGCCTCTACAACAGGGCTGGAGTTTATTAACATCAGCAGAAACAGACCCCAATGAACATGGTTCTGTCCAGGATGTGATTAACTACAGTAATTGGATTTTGCTGTTACTTGTCAACTCGCTGGTGTCTCAGCAGCACAAATGACTGAGTGAATCACTTTCCACACACAGACCAGCTGACTGGTCTCTCCCCAGTGTGAACTCGGTGGTGTTTCAGTGGGTAGGTTCAATTAATGAATCCCTTCCTACAGTCAGGGCAAGTGAGCAGCCCCTTCCCCAGTGTGAATTCGCTGGTGTCTCAGCAGGTTGGATGACTGAGTGAATCCCTTCCCACACATGGAACAGGTGAACGGCCTCTCCCCGGTGTGACTGCGCTGATGTACAATGAGGTCAGATGATCGCCTGAACCCAGTCCTGCAGTGAGAGCACCTGAACGGTCTCTCGTCAGTGTGAACACGTTGATGCAAGATCAGGTCCTGGTAACTTTTATAGCACTTCCAGCAGACTGAGCATGTAAACTGTCTCTGGTCTGAGTAAACCAGCTGATGTCTCAGTAGGTGGGATGACCTAGTGAATCCCTTCCTACACTCAGAGCAGGTGTACGGTCTCTCCCCAGTGTGAACTTGCTGGTGTGTCAGCAGGTCGAATGATCGAGTGAATCCCTTGCCACATTTTGAGCAGGTGAATGGTCTCTCCCCAGTGTGAACTCGCTGGTGTGTCAGCAGAGTGGATGACTGAGTAAATCCCTTCCCACACTCAGGGCAGGTGAATGGCTTCTCCCCAGTGTGACTGTGTCGATGAGTTTGCAGGTCAGACGGGTAATTGAATCCCTTCCCACAGTCCCCGCACTTACACAGTTTCTCCCCAGCGTGAGCAGCATTTTCTGCTTCCATGTTCAAAGGCCGATAATATTCAGGTCCTGATGAATCAAGTGACTCTCTCAGGTCTTGATGTGAGTTTCCCGACAGCAAATCCTCCCCTTCAAATACCCTGTGAAATTGATTTAAAACAGAAAAAATGGAGTGAGAGAGAACCCACAAAAACACAAAGGCAGGTTGTGAAATTGAGCTGAATGAATCTGGGAATTTGTGGGGCCGGCACGAGGAAAAAGTGACCATGAAAACTGCTGGATTGTCATAAAAACCTAACTGGTTCACTAATGTCCTTCAGGGAAGGGAACCTGCCACCCGGTCCAGGCCTACACAAGATTCAGGCTTCTATGAGAGGAGGGAGAAAGAGCGAGAGAGAAGTGAGAGATGCAGGAGAACCCTGACAGAATCTCCCAAACCCTCAACCTCCACCCTCTAGAAGGACCAGGGTAGCAGGTGTATGTGAACACCATCACCTCCAAGTTCCCCTCCAAGTCACACACCGTCCTGACTTGTCTGACATCCAGCACTGGATGAGCAGAAACTTATTCTATTAAATAATGGGAAGATTGAAGCCGTTGTCTTCAGTCCCCACTACAAACTGCACTCCCCACACACTGACTCTGCACCTCACGCTGACAACTGTCTGAGGCTGAAACAGACTGTTCACAACCATAGTGAAATATTTCACCCCAAGATGAGCTTCCAACCACATCATCACCAAGACCGCCTATTTCCACCTCAGTAACATCGCCCGACTCCACCCCAGTCTCAGCTCATCTGCTGCTGAAACTCTCATCCATTCCTTTGTTACCACTAGACTTAACTATCCTAACACACTCCCGGCCGGCCTCCCACATTCACCCTCCCTGTAATCTTGAGGTCATCCAAAACTCTGCTGCCCGTGTGCTTACTCACACCAAGTCTTGTTCACCCATCACTCCTGTGTTCACTGATCTACACAGGCTCAGACAAATCTGTTAGAATTCTTCGAGGAGGTAATGAGTAGGTTAAACAAAGGAGAGCCAATGGATGTTATCTACTTGGACTTCCAGAAGGCCTTTGACAAGGTGCCGCACAGGAGGCTGCTCAGTAAGATAAGAGCCCATGGTGTTAGAGGCAAGGTACCAGCATGGATAGAAGATTGGCTGTCTGGCAGGAGGCAGAGAGTAGGGATAAGGGGGTCCTTCTCAGGATGGCGGCCGGTGACTGGTGGAGTTCCGCAGGAGTCATTGTTGGGACCACAACTTTTCACTTCATACATTAATGATCTAGATGAAGGACACCCTGGCTAAGTTTGCAGATGATACAAAGATAGGTGGAGGGACAGGTAGTATTGAGGAAGTGGGGAGGCTGCAGAAGGATTTGGACAGGTTAGGAGAATGGGCAAAGAAGTGGCAGATGGAATACAACGTGGGGAAGTGTGAGGTCATGCACTTTGGTAGGAAGAATAGAGGCATAGACTATTTTCTAAATGGGGAGAGAATTCAGAAATCTGGAGTGCAAAGGGACTTGGGAGTCCTAGTCCAGGATTCTCTGAAGGTTAACTTGCAGGTTGAGTCGGTAGTTAGGAAGGCAAATGCAATGTTGGCATTTATTTCGAGAGGACTAGAATATAAAAGCAGGGATGTGCTGCTGAGGCTTTATAAGGCTCTGGTCAGACCACATTTAGAATATTATGAGCAATTTTGGGCCCGGTATCTCAGGAAGGATGTGCTGGCTCTGGAGAGGGTCCAGAAGAGGTTCACGAGAACGATCCCAGGAATGAAAGGCTTAACATATGAGGAACATTTGAGGACTCTGGGTCTATACTCGATGGAGTTCAGAAGGATGAGGGGCGATCTGATTGAAACTGACAGAATACTGAAAGGCCTGGATAGAGTGGACGTGGGGAAGATGTTTCCATTAGTAGGAGAGACTAGGACCCGAGGGCACAGCCTCAGAGTAAAGGGAAGACCTTTTAGAACAGAGATGAGGAGAAACTTCTTTAGCCAGAGAGTGGTGAATCTATGGAATTCATTGCCACAGAAGGCTGTGGAGGCCAGGTCATTGAGTGTATTTAAGACCGAGACAGATAGGGTCTTGATTGGGAAGGGGATCAAAGGATACGGGGAGAAGGTGGGAGAATGGGGTTGAGAAACTTATCAGCCATGATTGAATGGCGGAGCAGACTCGATGGGCCGAATGGCCTAATTTCTGCTCCTATGTCTTATGGTCTTATGGCTCCGGGTTAAGGAGAAGCTAAATTATAAAATTCTCATCCTTATTTTAAAGGCTGTGTTTGCTGCCGTTGTGCAAGCGCAGTTGTTCTGTTTTACTCTGTCTTCATAGGGTTAATCTCTCGTCCTCCTCAGACTCAAGTCACCACTGCAGACTCACCGCGAGGAAACTCAGACTGACCTGGTTACAGTGTCCATCAATCAGCCAATTCAGAACTCAGTCAACAGCAGAGAGCTTTGACTGTACATTCCTAATCACTGATGCTTTTTATAAACGCATACTGTTCTTTGAAATGCCTTGGAAAGTTTTATTACGTTAAAGGTGCTATATAAACACAAAGTGCTGTTGTTGATTTGGACATATAGCACTGTTCCTTCATCATCGCTGGGTGAATAACCTGTAACTCCTTACCAAACAGCATTGTGGGAGCACCTTCACCACACAGACTGCAGCGGTTCAAGAAGGTCAAACATCATCTTCTCCACAGGCAACTGGGGATTGGCAATATTTGCTGGTTGTGTTAGTGAAAGGGCAGTGGAGTGGGACTAGCTGACTTGCTCTTGCAGAGAGCCAGCATGTGCACAATGTGCTAAATGGCCTCCATCTGTATTGTAATCATTCAATGATTCTATGACATGATGAGAAAGGACCTACACTGGAGGCCAGGGACCAACTTCTGTAACCAACACCCACCCTGATACAAACCGGCTCTTAATTGGTCCGTCTGTGTTTCTAGACTCGGTTCTGTGAGCAACACCTGCAATAAAATAATAGCAAAATACTGCAGCTGCTGGAAATCTGAAATAAAAAGAGAAAATGCTGGAAATACTTAGCAGATCAGGCAGTATCTGTGGAGAGAGAAACAGAGTTAACATTTCAGGGTGTGCAGAATGGATTACAGGGAATAAAAATGGTGCAGAATTTGATGGTCAATATAAGCTCAGAAGTGGAAGAGAAATGGATTATAGCATAGGAAAAACAATTCCTGACTGTGAAAGATACTGTGGGAAGATAAAGCTGGTAAGAAAGCAGCACATGGTCTGGGGATGGGCAGTAGAGGAAACCTTATTTGGACACAATCAGCAGAAGTAACAGTTAAATGCCAAACGCAGCTAAAATGCACCCAGTATTAGAGACAGGGGAAGTTAGACAATGACAGAGAGATGATCAGGGAGGGCAGAGGTGAAACAGAGCAAAAGATGGACATGGATTCAGATCCACAGGAAAGGAGCCACACTAGCCCCAGACCGATGGAACCTCTAAAAGGTAACAGAGCAGAGAACTAAAAGCTCCAAATTGTAGATGAATGGTCAAAAATACTCAACTCTGAAACAATTTCAGTTTTCAACTTTAAACTCTCCTGCTGGAGCCTGCAGCTGGAAAGATGTCAGAAACACTGGAGTCAGAGAAAAATCTCACAGTTGAGGAAATACCCGGGGAGCGGGGTGATGTCACCGTGTAATTGTCGATGTGTGATGATGTCACAGACACGAACGGAACATCTGGGTCTGTGCAAACCAGTGACCACCACACATTATGAAGGATGGGAGGGTCCTTGAGAGGGGACAGAGGAGATTTATCAGAATGGGTTGAGGGATGAGGGATTTTAGTTGCAAGGTTAGGTTGGAGAAACTGGGATTGTTCTCCTTGGAGCAAAGTAGATTGAGGGAAGTTTCAACAAAAGGTGCACAAAATTATAAAAGGTTTACATAAAGTAGTTAAAGAAAAGCTGTTCACAGTAGCAGATCATGAAAGGATTATAGGTCACAGATTTAAAATTTTGGGTAAGATGTACAGGAGGGATGTGAGAAAGAAATGTTTGCACAGTGAGTGATAATGACCTGGAACTCAATGCTTACACTCAGAGGCCGATAGAATCCAGGCCCTGAATTTCTATCCTGGACTGAGTATGGCAGGTTTGGGAAACGGTTTGTACAGAGCATTAAAAAAGGAGGATCCAGGTCCCGATGAATTGAGTGACTCTGTCAGATCTCATCCGTCTGTAAATGTTCCCCTTCTAACCCCCTGTAAAAGGAGTTTCCAAAATCCATCCCTGTCAGTCCAGGATAGAAATACACATTCTCTCCTCCTGCTACCTGGACCAGGATGACCGCGCATGCGCCCTGCTGCACATTGCCCCCTATAAAGATGGCGGCCGTTAACCCGGGCCTGCGCAGGGAGAAATCCAGACATTCTCGGTCCGTTTTCTGCAAACACAAAACCGGTACCTTGTTATTTCGGGCCTGAGGCCTGCACTGTGTCTTTATGAAGCCTCCCTGCCCACTCCGCTGGCTCCATTCCTCCTCACACACCCACTAACTCTGTTAGTTTGCTCCACTCGACATTCTCTCACCCGCTCTGAGCAGCTTCAGTCACAGACCAGCACTGCGCATGCTCATGAAATGGGCCGCACTGCGCATGCTCCAAGCACACACCCTAGTTCGCATGTGTACTGTTGTGAGGATAGGGCACATTCTGGCCCCTGTTGAAGGCTGGGTAACCAGGCTGCCATTGAGAGGTCGTTTTTTTGAATAGAAAATTATGTTTTGTGATCCGATGACGAACGAAGCCCAAGACCAAAATATAAAATTATTCAGTCAATTGGTATGACAAACAAAGTGCATGGGTACTCTGCCATAATACTGTCCCAGGTGTAAATAACTGCAGTAAAACTACCTACATTTAGATGTGAACTCACTGGAGTCTCAGTCGGCAGTGTGAACAATTATTTTTTCTTCCCATACACAGAACATTTGAACTCCGTCTTGTCCGTAAGAACAGCCGGTGAACAATCCTTTCACAATGTCATTTTACCCCTAAGTTCCAGAACCATTGTGCATGGATTTGGGAGGTAAGCATGATTTTGGAGACGGAAGAGTGGTCGGAGATTGGATGCAAATTGCAAGGATGTCGGGGACAAGGATGTACTCATGGGAGGGAGAGAAGCAGCAGAGGCAGCTGATCTCAATTGTCTCAAGATTCTCAAGATTGTCTCAATCTTAGTGACAAATAACTAACTTGTGTTAGAGATGTTTTTGAAAATTCAACATCCTCTGTATTTGACAGAATGTTGGTTTATTTGAGCTTTATCCAGAATATTAACCTTATAACTGGGCTGGAGTTTATTAACATCAGCTGAAACAGACCCCAATGGGTATAGTTCATTCTTGTACATTATTAACAGCAAAATCCAATCACTGTAGTTCGTTGTGAAGTCGTTGATGTCTCGGCAGGTGGGATGACTGAATGCATATCTTCCCACACTCGGTGCAGGTGTACAGCATCTCCCCAGTATGAGAGCGCTTGTGTAGAGAGAGGTGGGATGATTGCCTGAATCCAGTCCCATAAAGAAGGAATCTGAACGGCCTCTCATCAGAATGAATACATTGCTGGCGGATCAGTTCCTGAGAACTTGTAAAGCACTTTCCACAGTCTTGAAATTTAAAAGCTCTCTTTGATGTGCAATCAGATTGTATAAATTAATGAATCTCTTTCCACACAGCGCAGATGAATGGCCTCTCCCCAGTGTGAACTCGCTGGTGTGTCTGCAGGTGGGATAACGGAGTGAATCCCTTCTGACACTTTAAGCAAGTCAATGGCCTCTCCACAGTGTGAACGCTCCAATGAGTTTCCAATTTCGATGGGTAAAAGAATCCCTTCCCATTGTCAACATTTGCACAACTGCTTTCAGTTGTGACTGCATTTATGTTTTGACCAGGTCAGATGATCGGCTGAAATCTCATCCACACGCAGAACACTGTGAATGGTGCTTTCTTCTCCCATTTTCAAAATCCCACAATTCTCTGCGGCCCAGAAACCACTCTGTCCAATAGAAACGCCCTCTGAAGAAGGGTCATACAGACTCGAAACTGCTGTCAGGCGTCGCAAGGGCCAAAGACATAAAAGTTCATTCACAAATGTTACAGGAACGGATATGTTATAATCGCCAGGAAAGGCTAAATAGCCTGAAGCTCTTTTCTCCGGAAAAGAGAAGGCTGAGAGATGACCTGATAGAAATAGGATAAAGAATGGAGTTGGTAGCTCAGGAATGGAAACAATGGCTTCAATCTTCCCAAAATTTAATTGGAGAAAATTTCTGCACATCCACAAACATTCTGATAATCTAACAAAAGTGGAGAAGTCGAGAGAGGTGTTGCTGAGGTAGAGCTGGGCACTGTCAGTGTCCATGTGATAACTGACACTGTGTTTTCAGATGATGTCGCTGTGGGGAGAATGTTGCTGAGAAATAAATGGAGGCCAAGGCTGGATCCTCTGGGGACACCAGAGGTAACTGTGGGAGTGGGAAGGGAAGACAATCCAAGTGATTCTCTGACTATGATTAGATAGAGAATGGAACCAGGAGAGAGCAGCCCCACCCATGGACGACAGTGGAGAGGTGTTGGAGCAGAATGGTGTGGTCAACCTTGTCAAAGCAGGTCGAGAAGGGATAGTTTCCCTTTGCCACTGTCACATAGGATGTCATTGGTGGCTTTGATCTGAGCTGTTTCAGTACAGTGGCAGGGGCAGAAACCTGATTGGATGGATTCAAGCAGGGAGTTCTGGGAAAGATGGAGATGGATTTGGGAGGTGTGAACACGTTTCAAGAGTTCAGAGAGGAACTGGGGATTGAAGATGGGTCAATACTTTGCAAGGACAGTAAGAGTTAAGTAATTGTTTTTTGAGGAAAGTGTGATGATTTGAAGGAGAGAGAGATAGTACCAGAAGAGAGAGAACTGTGAACAATATCAGTGAACATGGGGAAGTTGGGGGATCAGCAGTTTAGTGGGAATACGGTCGATGGAGCAGGAGGTGGGTCTCATGGACAAGATGAGCACTGAGAGGGCAGGAAGGGGGATGGGAGAGAAGCTAATGAAAGATGTGGGTTCACAGCTTGGACAAGGTGGAACATTATAGAGGCAGTTTGTCCCAGTAGGCTAGTGGAAGGGAGGGAAGCAGCAGAGGCAGCTGATCGGATTGTCTCAATCTTAGTGACAAAGAAGGTGCATGAGCTCCTTACACTTGTTGTTAGAGGTGAGGATGGAGGAGAGAGGGGAGAGGGAGAGCCCTTCCAGAGAAACTAACTTGTGTTAGAGATATTAACAAGACTCAATATGCTATATTTAACACAAATATATTTTATTTGTCCTTATCCAGAATATTAGCCCCAATAACTGGGCTAGAGTTTATTAACATCAGCAGAAACAGACTACAATGAACAAGGTTCAGTCCTGGATGTGATTAACAGCAACATCCTGTTCATTATTTGTGAACTCGCTGGTGTCTCATCAGTTGGGATGACCAGGTGAATCCCTTCCCACACTTGGAGCAGCTGAACAGCCTCTCCTCAGTGTGAATTCGCTGGTGCTTCAGGAGGTCAGAGGACACAATGAATCCCTTCCCACATACAGGACAGATGAACGGCCTCTATCCAGTATGAATTCGCTGATGTCTCAGCAAGTGGGATGACTGTGTGAAGCCCTTCCCACAGTGGGAGCAGGTGAACTGTCTCTCCACAGTGTGAATTCGCTGGTGTCTCAACAGATCGGATAAATTAACGAATCCCTTCTCACACTCGGAGCAGATAAATGGTCTCTCCCCAGTGTGAACTCGCAGGTGTGTCAGCAGGTTGGATAACTGAGTGAATCGCTTCCCGCACTCGGAGCAGGTGAACGGCCTTTCTCCAGAGTGAACTCTCTGGTGTATCAGCAGGTTTGATGACTGAGTGAATCTCTTCCCACACTCGGAGCAAGTGAATGGTCTCTCCCCAGAGTGAACTCTCTGGTGTTTCAGCAGGGTGGATGACTGACTGAATCCCTTCCCACACTCGGAGCAGGTAAATGGCCTCTCACCAGTGTGAACTCGCTGGTGTGTCAGCAGGTTGGATAACTGAATGAATCCCTTCCCACACTCGGAGCAGGTAAATGGCATCCCCCCAGAGTGAATTCGCTGGTGCCTCAGCAGGCTGGATGCCCAAGTGAATCCCTTTCGACACTCGGAGCAGGTGAACGGCCTCTCTTCAGTGTGAATGAGCTGGTGTCTCAGGAGGGTGGATGAATCAATAAATCCCTTCATACATACAGAACAAGTGAAAGGCCTCTCCCCAGTGTGAGTGCGCTGGTGAGTATCCAGCCTGGATGGATAATTGAATCCTTTTCCACAGTCTCCACATTTCCATGGTTTCTCCCCACTGTAACTGCATTTATGTTTTGACAGGTCAGATGATCGGCTGAAGCCTCGTCCACACAGAGAACACGTGTACGGTTTCTCCCCACGGTGAACGGTGCTTTTTCCTTCCATGTTCAAAATCCGATGAAATTCAGGTTACGACTAATTGTGCGACACCGTTAGATTCTGATGAAACATTGGGTTTCCCAATTGAAAATCCTGGGGAAATAGTTTAAATAGACAAAAGTGAATGAGAGAGAAACCACAATAACACAAAAACAGGCTGTGAAATTGAGGTGAATGAATCTGGTAATTTGTGGGGCCAATACCAGGAAAAAGTGACCATGAAAACTGCTGGATTGTTATAAAAACCCAACTGGTTCACTAATGTCCTTCAGGGAGGGGAACCTGCCAACTGGTCAGGGACTATACAAAACACCAGCATCTACTGGGGGAAATAGAGAGGGAGATGGGAGAGGCAGGGGGTGAAGGAAAGGGATTTTATGCATCTGCAATTCTACCAACATCTCCCAAACCCTCACCCTCCATCCCCTAGAAAGACCAGGGTAGATGTATGTGAACACCATCACCTCCAAGTTCCCCTCCAAGTCACACACCATCCTGACTTGTTTAACATCCAGTGTTGGATGAACAGAAATTTCCTCCATTTAAATATTGGGAAGATTGAAGCCATTGTCTTCAGTCCCTGCTACAAACTCCACTCCCTGACCATCAATGCCATCCATCTCTCTGACAACTTTGAGGCTGAGCCAGGCTGTTCACAGTCTTAGTGTCATATTTCACCCTAAGCTGAGCTTCTGACTACATATCACTGAGATCGCCAATTTCCACCTCAGTAACTTTGCCTGCCAATAAAATAATAGCAAAATACTGCAGCTGCTGGAAATCTGAAATAAAAAGAGAAAATGCTGGAAATATTCAGCAGGTCAGGAAGTATCTGTGGAGAGAGAAACAGAGTTAACATTTCAGGGGTGCAGAATGAACTACAAGGAATAAAAATGATGCAGAATCTGATCATCAATATAAGCTCAGGGGTAGAAGTGAGATGGACTATAGCACAGGAAAAACAACTCCTGACTATGAAAGACATGGTGGGAAGCTATAACTGGTAAGTCAGCAGCACATGGTCAGGGCAGCAGTTAGCAGAAGTAACCATAAAATCCTAAACAGAGCTAAAATACACCCACTATTTGAGACAGAAAAAGTTAGAAAACAGCAGAGAGGTGATCAGGGAGGGCAGAGGTGAAACAGAGCAATGGATGGACACAGAATCAGATCCACAGTAAAGGAGTCACACCAGCTGCAGAGCTGTCAGACCTCACACAGATAACAAAGAACTAAAAGCTCCAAATTGTAGATGAGTTGTCAAAACTACTCACCTGTGAAACAATTTAACTCTTTTCAGCTTTGGAAACTCCTGTCGGAGACTGTAGCTGGAAAGATATCAGAAGCACTGAAGTCAGAGAAAAATCTACCAGTTGAGGAAATACCCTGGAGTGCGGTGATGTCACCGCACAATTGTCGGTGTGTGCTGATGTCACAGTGTAATTATCGATGTGTGCTGATGTCACAGTGTAATTGTCGATGTGTGATGACATCACAGACATGGACACAGAACATCTGGGTTTGTGTAAACCACTGATCACCACACATTATGAAGGATGTGAGGGTCCTTAAGAGGGTGCGGAGGAGACTTATCAGAGTGGTTCAACGGGTGAAGGATTTTAGATTAGTTTGGAAAAACTGGTGTTGTTCTCCTTGGAGCAAAGTAGACTGAGGGGAAATTTGATAGAGGTATACAAGTTAATGATTGGTTTACATGAGGTAGTTAAAGAAAAGCTGTTCACATTATCTGATCATAAAAGGGTTATGGGACACAGATTTAAGTTATGAAGCAAGATTTACAGGAGGGGTGTGAGCAAAAATTTTACACAATGAGTGATAATGACCTGAAACTCATTACTTACTCTCAAAGGTTGATGAATCCAGTGTGTCTGTCAGATCTTGATCTTATGTTTGGTTTCCCGTCTGCAAATCATTCCCAAGTTATATCCTATGAAAAGATTACAAAACAATCAATCACTGTCAGTCCAGGGCAGAAATTGAGAAATATTTCTCTTGGTTTGAGTCTGCTGTGTGTAAATCCTCCCCTTCTAACCCCCTGTAAAAGGAGTTTCCAAAATCCATCCCTGTCAGTCCAGGATATTCACAACATTGTTTCCTCCTGCTACCTGGACCAGGATGACCGCGCATGCGCCCTGCTGCACAGCCGCGCCCCCGGGCCAAGCAGAGGGAGAGGCCCAGTCATTTCCGGTCTGTTCGCTGCAAACGCGGGGCCTGTAGTTTCTTATTAAGGGTCTGCGGCCTGCACCAAGTGTTTATAAAATCTCCCTGCCCACTCCGCTGGCTCCATTCCTCCCGCCCACCCACTAACTCTGTTATTCTGCTCCAGTCGCCATTTTCTCACCCACTTTCTGCGGCTCCAGTCACGGGACAGCACTGCGCATGCTCAGCCAAGAGCCCGCAATGCGCAGGTGCGAATCAGACTCCTCAATGCGCATGCGTAAGACCATGGCGCTCCGGATAGGGCACATTCTGTCCCGCATTGAATGCTGGGTGGGAGGATATAGTTAATTATCCAATATATTTTTATGATCCGATGGTAATTGCAGATTTATGGTTATGATTTAAATTATACAATTAATTGAAACAATAAATTGCATCGGCCTCTACCATACTTTTGTCCTGGGTGTAATTAACAACAGAACAAACCCCTACAGTAAGATATGGATTCTTCGCAGGTGAGGTGAAGAAGTGATTTCTCCTTCCATACACCAAACATTTAAACTCCGTCTTGTCAGTAAGAATGCGCCTATTGCGGAGCAAATCCTTTGAACTTTTATAGCTGGATTGTTCACTGGTGGCAAAACTGAGTAAATGCCTTCCCATGCATGAAATCAGTCAATTTTCTCCATCAGATGTGACTGCTGCTGTGTCAACTAATCAGATGATCGAGTAAACCTTTTTCCATAATTAGCTGCTGAATGATGTTTTCACAGTGTGACTTTACCTAGGCGTGTCCAGCACAGACTTGGACCTCTAATGCTTCTGGCAATGGGCTCTACATTCTCTTCTGAAGAAAAAAGGAAAGCGATGCTGTAAATCTGAAATAAAAACGGAACATTTTCGAATTCTAAACAGGTCTGGTAGCGTCTGTGGACAGCCATAGTTTTCATTTCAGGTCTGTGACTTGTCAGCGGAACTGTACAGGATCAGTGGAAAGACCTGAAAATATAATTCTGGTTCTCAATTTACAGAAATTCCCAGATTTTCTGAGTATTTCCATCATTTTCTGCTTTTATCTCTGGTTAAAGACGTTGCTTCTGAATTAGGCATTGGATTTCCTGGTGACCAACTTTTATTTATTCTCACCCATTCTAATCTGTCTCTCTGAACTTACTGCACTCCATTCTCTCAGGTCCATCCCCAACATTGTCATCAAACCCGCTGACAAGGGTGGTGCTGTTGTTGTCTGGCGCACTGACCTCTATCTCGCGGAGGCTGAGTGTCAACTCGCAGACACTTCCTCCTACCTCTCCCTGGACCATGACCCCACCACTGAACATCAAGCCATTGTTTCCAGGACTGTCACTGACCTCATCTCCTCTGGAGATCTTCCTCCCACAGCTTCCAACCTGATAGTCGCCCAACCTCAGACAGCCCGCTTCTACCTCCTACCCAAAATCCATAAACAGAACTGTCCCGGCAGACCAATCGTGTCAGCCTGTTCCTGCCCACGGAACTCAGTTCTCGTTATTTTGACTCCCTTCTCTCTCCCCTTGTCCAGTCCCTTCCCACCTACATCCGTGATTCCTCTGACTCCTTACGTCACATCAACAATTTCCAGTTCCCTGGCCCCAACCGCTTCCTCTTCACCATGGACGACCAATCCCTCTACACCTCCATCCCCCACCAAGATGGTTTGAGGGCCCTTAGCTTCTTCCTTGAACAGAGGCCCGAACAATCCCCATCCACCACTACTCTCCTCCGTCTGGCTGAACTTGTTCTCACACTGAATAATTTCTCCTTTAACTCCTCTCACTTCCTCCAAATAAAAGGTGTGGCTATGGGTACCCGCATGGGCCCCAGCTATGCCTGTCTCTTTATGGGGTATGTGGAACATTCCTTGTTCCAGTCCTACTCCGGCCCCCTCCCACAACTCTTTCTCCAGTACATCGATGATTACTTCGGTGCGGCTTCATGCTCTCGTCTGGACTTGGAAAAATTTATTAATTTTGCTTCCAATCTCCACCCCTCCATCATTTTCACATGGTTCATCTCTGACACTTCCCTTCCCTTCCTTGACCTCTCTGTCTCAATTTCTGATGATAGACTGTCCATCAATATCCATTACAAGCCTACCGACTCCCACAGCTACCTCGACTACAGCTCCTCACACCCCGCTTCCTGTAAGGACTCCATCCCATTCTCTCAGTTCTTTCTCCTCCGTCGCATCTGTTCTGATGATGCTACCTTCAAAAACGGTTCCTCTGACATGTCCTCCTTCTTCCTTAACCGAGGTTTACCACCCACGGTCATTGACAGGGCCCTCAACCGTGTCCGGCCCATCTCCCGCGCATCCGCCCTCACGCCTTCTCCTCCCTCCCAGAAACATGATAGTGTCCCCCTTGTCCTCACTTATCACCCCACCAGCCTCCGCATTCAAAGGATCATCCTCCGCCATTTCCCCCAACTCCAGCATGATGCCACCACCAAACACATCTTCCCTTCACCCCCCCTGGTGGCATTCCGTAGGGATCGTTCCCTCCGGGGCACCCTGGTACACTCCTCCATCACCCCCTACACCTCAACCCCCACCTATGGCACCTCCCCATGCCCACGCAGAAGATGCAACACCTGCCCCTTCACTTCCTCTCTCCTCACCGTCCAAGGGCCCAAACACTCCTTTCAAGTGAAGCAGCATTTCACTTGCATTTCCCCTAACTTAGTCTACTGCAGTCGTTGCTCCCAATGTGGTCTCCTCTACATTGGAGAGACCAAACGCAAACTGGGCGACCGCTTTGCAGAACACCTGCGGTCTTTCCGTAAGAAAGACCCAAACCTCCCTGTCGCTTGCCATTTTAACACTCCACCCTGCTCTCTTGCCCACATGTCTGTCCTTGGCTTGCTGCATTGTTCCAGTGAAGCCCAACGCAAACTGGAGGAACAGTACCTCATCTTCCGCGTAGGCACTTTACAGCCTTCCAGGCTGAATATTGAATTCAACAACTCTAGATCTTAAACTCCCTCCCCGAATCCCAACCCCGTTTCTTCGCCCTTCCTTTTGTTTTTTTCAATAATTTATATACATTTTTCTTTTCCCACCTATTTCCATTATTTTTAAATCTACAACTAATACCTTGTCAGTCTTTCCACCCCACCCCCACTAGCGCTGTACCTTGAGTGTCCTGCCATCCATTCTTAATTAGCACTTTTCTTAGATAATATCACCACCTTCAACACCTCTTTGATCCTTTTGTCTGTGACATCTTTTGATTATCTGCTCCTATCACTGCTTGCTTGTCCCTACAACCACCCCACCCTCAACTTCTCTCCCCCCGCCCCCCACCTTAAACCAGCTTATATTTCACCCCTCTCCTTACTACACTCAGTTCTGTTGAAGGGTCATGTGGACTTGAAACGTCAACTCTTCTCCTCTCCACCGATGCTGCCAGACCTGCTGAGACACTCCGTCTCACCCTGGACACCCTCAGCCTCCCTATAGACACCCTTATTCTCCCCCTCGAACACCCTCAGTCTCCCACTGGACACCCTCTGTCTCCCCCTCGAGCACCCACAGTCTCTCCCTGGTCCCCCTTAGTCTCCCCTCAGACTCCATTAGTCTCCCCCCGGTCACCCTCAGTCTCCCCCTGGACACCCTCAGTCTCCCAATGGACCCCCTCTGACTCCCCCCGGACACCCTTATTCTAACCCTGGACACCTTCAGTCTCCCCATGGACACCCTCATTCTCCCCCTCGAACACCCTCAGTCTCCCCCTGGACACCCTCAGTCTCCCCCTCGAACACCCTCAGTCTCCCCCTGGTCCCCCTTAGTCTCCCCTCGGACCGCTTCAGTCTCCCCCCGGAGCCCCTGGGTCTCCCCCCGGACCCCTTCAGTCTACCCCTGCACCCCCTCATTCTCCTCCTCGAACACGCTCAGTCTTCCCCTGGACAACCTCATTCTCTCCGTCGAACACCCTCGGTCTCCCCCTGAACATACTCAGCCTCCCCCTAGACACCCTCGATCTCCCGCTGGACACCCTCAGTCTCTCCTCAAACCACCTCAGTCTCCCATTGGACACCCTCAGTCTCTCCCCGGAACTCCTCAGTCCCCCCGTGGACACCCTTAGTCTCGCACAGGGCACCCTCAGTCTCCCCCTCGGACACCCTCAGTCCCCCCCTGGACACCCTCAGTCTCCCCTCGGACCTCCTCAAACTCCGATCGGACACCCTCAGTCTCCCCATGGACACCGTCAGTCTCCCCCTGGACACACTCAGTCTCCCCCTGGACACACTCAGTCTCCCCCTGGACCCCCCACAGTCTCCCCCTGGACACCCTCAGTCTCACCCTGGACACCCTCAGTCTCCCACTGGACACCCTCAGTCTCCCCTTGGACCCCCTCGGTCTCCCCCTGGACACCCGCAGTCTCCCCCGGACCTCCTCAGTCTCCCACTGGACCCCCTCAGTCTCTCCCTCGGACGCCCTCAGTATCCACCTCAGACACCCTCGGTCTCACCCTGGACCCCTTCGGTCTCCCCCTCGGACATCCTTGATCACCCCCTGGACACCCTCGGTCTCCCCCTGGACCCCCTCAGTCTACCCCTGGACCCCCTAGGACGCCCCCTGGACACCCTCCGTCTCCCCCTGGACACCATCAGTCTCCCCCTGGACCACCTCATTCTCCCCCCGGACCCCCTCAGTCTACCCCTTGTCACCCTCAGTCTCCGACTGGACCCCCTCTGTCTCCCTCCTGGACACCCTCAGTCTCCCCCTGGACACCCTCAATCTCCCCCAGACCCCCTCGGTCTCCCACCGGACCCCCTCAGTCTACCCCTGGACACCCTCAGTCTCCCCCTGGACCCCCTCAGTCTCCGCCTGGGCCCTTTCAATCTCCCCCTGGACCCCCTAGGATGCCCCCTGGACCCCCACGGTCTCCCCCTGGACACCCTCAGTCTCCCCCTGGACCCCCTCGGTCTCCACCTGGACCCCCTCAGTCTCTCCTCGGACGCCCTCATTCTCCCCCTGGTCACCCTCAGTCTCCCCCCGGACATCTCAGTCTCCCCCTCAGACACCCTCGGTCTCCCCCTGGACCCCCTCGGTCTCACCCTCAGACACCCTCGGTCTCCCCTCGGAAACCCACAGTCTCCCCTCGGACTCCCTTAGTCTCCCCATGGTCACCCTCAGTCTCCCCCTCGAACACCCTCAGTCTCCCCCTGGTCCCCCTTAGTCTCCCCTCGGACCCCTTCAGTCTCCCCCCAGAGCCCCTCTGTCTCTCCCTGGACCCCATCAGTCTCCCCCCGGACACGCTCAGTCTTCCCCTGGACACCCTCAGTCTCCCCCTGGACACCATTAGTCTCCCCCTGGTGACCCTCAGTCTCCCCATGGACGCTCTCAGTCACCCGCTGGACCCCCTCAGTCTCCCCCCGGACCCCCTCCATCTCCCCCCGGACCCCCTCTGTCTTCCCCAAGAAACTATCAGTCTCCCACCCGGACCCCCTCGGTCTCCCCTCGGTATCCCCTCGGTCTCTCCCCTGGACACCCACTGTCTCCCCCTGGACACCCTTGGTCTCCCCCTGGACACCCTTGGTCTCCCCTCGGACCGCCTCGGTCTCCCCACGGACCCCCTCGGTCTCCCCACGGACCCCCTCAGTCTCCCCTCGGACACCATTGGTCTCCCCTCGGTCTCCCCACGGACCCCCTCGGTCTCCCCACGGACACCCTCAGTCTCCCCCCGAACCCCCTCCATCTCCCCCCGGATCCTCTCTGTCTCCCCCTGGACACCCACAATCTCCCCGCAGGCCCCTTCAGTCTCCCTATGGACCCCCTCATTCTCACCCTCGAAAACCCTCATTCTCCCCCTGGACCCCCTCGGTCACAACCTGGACACCCTCATTCTCCCCCTGGACCACTTTGGTCTCCCCCTGGACACTCTCAGTCTCTCCTTGGACCCCCGCATTCTCCCCTGGACACCCTTAGTCTCCCACTGGACACCCTCGGTCACCCTCTGGACCACCTCGGTCTCCCCTTGGACCCCCTCGGACTCCCCCCGGCCCTGCTCAGTCTCCCCCCGAACCCCCTCCGTCTCATTCCGGAAGCCCTCAGTCTCCCCCTGGTCCCCCTCAGTCTCTCTCGGACCCCCTCAGTCTCACCCTGGACCCTCTCCGTCTCCCCCTGGTCCCCCTCAGTATCCCGTGGACACCCTCGGTCTCCCCCCGGACCCCCTCCATCTCCCCCCGGACCCCCTCTGTCTTCCCCAAGAAACTATCAGTCTCCCACCCGGACCCCCTCGGTCTCCCCTCGGTATCCCCTCGGTCTCTCCCCTGGACACCCACTGTCTCCCCCTGGACACCCTTGGTCTCCCCCTGGACACCCTTGGTCTCCCCTCGGACCGCCTCGGTCTCCCCACGGACCCCCTCGGTCTCCCCACGGACCCCCTCAGTCTCCCCTCGGACACCATTGGTCTCCCCTCGGTCTCCCCACGGACCCCCTCGGTCTCCCCACGGACACCCTCAGTCTCCCCCCGAACCCCCTCCATCTCCCCCCGGATCCTCTCTGTCTCCCCCTGGACACCCACAATCTCCCCGCAGGCCCCTTCAGTCTCCCTATGGACCCCCTCATTCTCACCCTCGAAAACCCTCATTCTCCCCCTGGACCCCCTCGGTCACAACCTGGACACCCTCATTCTCCCCCTGGACCACTTTGGTCTCCCCCTGGACACTCTCAGTCTCTCCTTGGACCCCCGCATTCTCCCCTGGACACCCTTAGTCTCCCACTGGACACCCTCGGTCACCCTCTGGACCACCTCGGTCTCCCCTTGGACCCCCTCGGACTCCCCCCGGCCCTGCTCAGTCTCCCCCCGAACCCCCTCCGTCTCATTCCGGAAGCCCTCAGTCTCCCCCTGGTCCCCCTCAGTCTCTCTCGGACCCCCTCAGTCTCACCCTGGACCCTCTCCGTCTCCCCCTGGTCCCCCTCAGTATCCCGTGGACACCCTCGGTCTCCCCCCGGACCCCCTCAGTCTCCCCACTGACCCCCTTGGTCTCCCCACGGATCCCCTGGTTCTCCCCCTGGACACCCTCAGTCTCCCCATTGACACCCTCAGTCTCTCCCTGGACAGCCTCAGTCTCCCCGTGGACACCCTCCGTCTCCCCCTGGACCCCCTCAGTCTCTCCCTGGACCCCCCTCAGTCTTCCCTGGACAGCCTCAGTCTCCCCCTGGACACCCTCAGTCTCCTCCCAGACCCCCTGTGTATTCCCCTGGACACCCTCAGTCTCCCCCTGGACCCCCTCAGTCCCCCCTCGGATCCCCTGAGTCACCCCACGGACCCCTTCGGTCACCCCCAGGACCCCCTCCGTCTGCCCTTGGACCCCCTCAGTCTCCCCCTGGACCCCCTTTGTATCACACTGGAGCCCCTCAGTCTCCCCTCGGACACCCGCAGTCTTCCCTCGGACCCACTCAGTCTCCCCCTGGACCCCCTCTTTATCTCCCTGGACACCCTCAGTCTCCCCCTGGAACCCCTCAGTCTCCCGCTGGACACCCTCAGTCTCCCCTCGGACCCACTCAGTCTCCCCCTGGACACCCTCTGTATCCCCCTGGACACACTCAGTCTCCCCCTGGAACCCCTCAGTCTCCCCCTGGACCCCCCTCAGTCCCCCCCTGGACACCCTCAGTCTCCACCTGGAACCCTTCAGTCTCCCCCTGGACCTACTCAGTCACCCCTGGACCCCATCATTCTCCCACTCGCACACCCTCAGTCTCCCGCTGGTCCCCCTCAGTCTCCCCTGGGACCACCTCAGTCTCCGCCTGGACCCCCCTCGGTCTCCCCCTGGACCACCCTCAGTCTTCCCCTGGACACCCTCAGTCTCCCCCGGACCCCCTCAGTCTCTCCCTGGACCCCCCTCAGTCTTCTCCTCGACCCCCTGAGTCTCACCCCTGACCCCTTCGGTCTCCCCCGGACCCCCTCGGTCTCCACCCCCCACACCCACGGTCTCCCCCCGGACACCCTCAGTCTCCCCCTGGACTCCCTGAGTCTCCCCCTGGACACCCTCTGTCTCCCCCTGGACACCCTCAATCTCCCCGCGGGCCCCTTCAGTCTCCCTATGGACCCCCTCATTCTCCCCTCGAAAATCCTCAGTCTCCCCCTGGACCCCCTCGGTCACAACCTGGACACCCTCATTCTCCCCCTGGACCACTTCGGTCTCCCCCTGGACTCTCTCAGTCTCTCCTCGGACCCCCGCTGTCTCCCCTGGACACCCTCAGTCTCCCACTGGACACCCTCAGTCTCCCCCCGGACACCCTCGGTCTCCCCCTTGACACACTCAGTCTCCCCCTGGACCACCTCAGTCTCCCCCCCGAACGCCCTCGGTCTCCCCCCGGACACCTTCGGTCTCCTCCTGGACTCCTTCATTGTCCCCTTCGAACACCCTCAGTCTCCCCCGGGAGCACCTCAGTCTGCACCTAGACCCGCCTCGGTCTCCCCCTGGAGACCCTCAGTCTCCCACTGGACCCCCTCAGCCTCTTCTTGGAACCCCCACAGTCTTCCCCTGGACATCCTTAGTCTCCCCCCGGAGAACCTCAGTCTTCCCTCGGATCCCCTGAGTCTCCCACCGGACCCCTTTGGTCTCCCCACTGACCCCCACGGTCTCCTCCCAGACTGACTCAGTCTCCCCCCGGCCCTGCTCAGACTCCCCCCGAACCCCCTCCGTCTCACTCCGGAACCCCTCAGTCCCCCGGTCCCCCTCAGTCTCTCTCGGACCCTCTCAGTCTCACCCTGGACCCTCTCCGTCTCCCCCTGGTCCCCCTCAGTATCCCGTGGACACCCTCAGTCTCCCACTGGACCCCCACGGCCACCCCCTGGACACCCTCGGTCTCCCCCGGGACACCCTCGGTCTCCCCCTGGACCCCCTTGGTCTCCCCTCGGACCGCCTCGGTCTCCCCACGGACCCCCTCGGTCTCCCCCCGGACTCAGTCGGTCTCCCCCTGGACCACCTCGGTTTCCCCTCAGACACCCTCGGTCTCCCAACGGACTCCCTCGGTCTCCCCCCGGACCCCATCGGTCTCTCCCCGGACCCACTCGGTCTCCCCCCGGATCCCCTGGTTCTCCCGTGGACACCGTCGGACTCCCCCTGGACCCCCTCATTCTCCCCCTGGACACCTTCAGTCACCCCCTGGTCCCCCTTAGTCTCCCCCTGGACACCCTCATTCTCCCCCTCGAACAGCCTCAGTCTCCCCTGGACCCCTCACTCTACCCCTGGACCCCCTCAGTCGCAGCCTGGACACCCTCAGTCTCCCCTTGGAAACCCTCAATCTCCCCTCAGACCCCCTCAGTCTCCCCCTGGACCCCCTCAGTCTCCCCCTGGACCCCCTCATTCTCCCCCTCGAACACACTCAGTCTCCCGCTGGTCCTCCTCAGTCTCCCCTCGGATCCACTGAGTCTCCCCCTCGGACCACCTCGATCTCCCCACGGACCCCCTCGGTCTCCCCTCGTACTCCCTCGGTCTCAACCCGGACCCCCTCGGTCTCCCCCCGGACCCCCTCGGTCTCCCCACTGACCCCCTCGGTCTCCCCACGGATCCCCTGGTTCTCCCCCTGGACACCCTCAGTCTCCCCATTGACACCCTCAGTCTCTCCCTGGACAGCCTCAGTCTCCCCCTGGACATCCTCCGTCTCCCACTGGATCCCCTCAGTCACCCCCTGGTCCCCCTCAGTCTCCCCCTGGACACCCTCAGTCTCCACCTGGACCCCTTCAGTCTCCCCCTGGACCCCCTCAGTCTCCCCCTCGAACACCCTCAGTCAGCCCCTGGACCCGCTCAATCTCCCCCTAGACCCCCTCATTCTCCCCCTCGAACACCCTCAGTCTCCCCACGGACCCGCTCGGTCTCAACCTGGATCCCCTCAATCTCCACCGGGACTCACTTAGTCTCCCCCTGGACCCCCCACTGTCTCCCCCCAGACCCCCTCAGTCTCCCCCCGGATCCCCTGGTTCTCCCCGTGGACACCCTCAGTCTCCCCGTGGACCCCCTCAGTCTCTCCCTGGACCCCCCTCAGTCTTCCCTGGGCACCCTCAGTCTCCCACTGGACACCCTCAGTCTCCCCCGGACCCCCTCAGTCTCTCCCTGGACCCCCCTCAGCCTTCTCCTGGACATCCTTAGTCTCCCCCCGGAGCACCTCAGTCTTCCCTCGGATCCCCTGAGTCTCCCACCGGACCCCTTCGGTCTCCCCACTGACTCCCACGGTCTCCTCCCAGACTCACTCAGTCTCCCCCCGGACCTCCTCAGTCTCCACCCGAACCCCCTCCGTCTCACGCCGGACCCCCTCAGTCTCCCCCTGGTCCCCCTCAGTCTCTTTTGGACCCCCACAGTCTCACCTTGGACCCCTTCCGTCTCCCCCTGGTCCCCCTCAGTATCCCCTCGGACCCCCTCGGTCTCCTCCTGGACCCCCCACAGTCTCCCCGTGGACACCCTCAGTCTCCCCCTGGACACCCTCAGTCTCCTACCAGACCCCCTGTGTATTCCCCTGGACACCCTCAGTCTCCCCCCGGACCCCCTCAGACCCCCCTCGGATCCCCTGAGTCACCCCACGGACCCATTCGGTCTCCCCCAGGACTCCCTCAGTCTTCCCTCGGACCCACTCAGTCTCCCCCTGGACCCCCTCTGTATCTCCCTGGACACCCTCAGTCTCTCCCTGGAACCCCTCAGTCTCAGCCTGGACCCCCTTCAGTCTCCCCCTGGACACCCTCAGTCTCCACCTGGATCCCTTCAGTCTCCTCCTGGACCTAATCAGTCACCCCTGGACCCCATCATTCTCCCACTCGCACACCCTCAGTCTCCCGCTGGTCCCCCTCAGTCTCCCCCGGGACCCCCTCTGTCTCCCCTCGGACCCCCTGAGTATCCTCTCGGACCCCTTCGGTCTCCCCCTGGACAGCCTTGGTCTCCCCCTGGACACCCTCGGTCTCCCCCTGGACCCCCCCGGACCCCCTGGGTCTCCCCCCGGACCCCCTGGGTCTCCCCCCGGACCCCCTCGGTCTCCCCCCCGAACCCCCTCGGTCTCCCCCCGGACACCCTCAGTCTCCTCCTGGTCCCCCTCATTCTCCCCTTCGAACACCCTCAGTCTCCCCCGGGAGCACCTCAGTCTGCACCTAGACCCCCCTCGGTCTCCCCCTGGAGACCCTCAGTCTCCACCTGGACACCCTCGGTATCCACCTGGACAACCTCATTCTCCCCCTGGACCACTTCGGTCTCCCCCTGGACACCCTCAGTCTCTCCTCGGACCCCCGCAGTCTCCCCTGGACACCCTCAGTCTCCCACTGGACCCCCTCAGTCTCACCCTGGACCCTCTCCGTCTCCCCCTGGTCCCCCTCAGTATCCCGTGGACACCCTCAGTCTCCCACTGGACCCCCTCGGTCACCCCCTGGACACCCTCGGTCTCCCCCTGGAGACCCTCAGTCTCCACCTGGACACCCTCGGTATCCACCTGGACAACCTCATTCTCCCCCTGGACCACTTCGGTCTCCCCCTGGACACCCTCAGTCTCTCCTCGGACCCCCGCAGTCTCCCCTGGACACCCTCAGTCTCCCACTGGACCCCCTCAGTCTCACCCTGGACCCTCTCCGTCTCCCCCTGGTCCCCCTCAGTATCCCGTGGACACCCTCAGTCTCCCACTGGACCCCCTCGGTCACCCCCTGGACACCCTCGGTCTCCCCCTGGACCCCCTTGGTCTCCCCTCGGACCGCTTCGGTCTCCCCACGGACCCCCTCGGTCTCCCCACGGACCGCCTCGGTCTCCCAACGGACACCCTCGGTCTCCCCCCGGACTCCGTCGGTCTCCCCGGGACCACCTCGGTCTCCCCTCGGACACCCTCGGTCTCCCAACGGACTCCCTCGGTCTCCCCCCGGACCCCCTCGGTCTCCACCCGGACCCCATCGGCCTCCCCCCGGACCCCCTCGTTCTCCCCCCGGATCCCCTGGTTCTCCTGTGGACACCGTCGGACTCCCCCTGGACCCCCTCATTCTCCCCCTGGACACCTTCAGTCACCCCCTGGTCCCCCTTAGTCTCCCCCTGGACACCCTCATTCTCCCCCTCGAACAGCCTCAGTCTCCCCCTGGACCCACTCTCTCTCCACATGGACCCCTCACTCTACCCCTGGACCCCCTCAGTCGCAGCCTGGACACTCTCAGTCTCCCCTTGGAAACCCTCAATCTCCCCTCAGACACCATCAGTCTCCCCCTGGACCCCCTCAGTCTCCCCCTGGACCCCCTCATTCTCCCCCTCGAACACCCTCATTCTCCCGCTGGTCCCCCTCAGCCTCCCCTCCGATCCACTGAGTCTCCCCCTCGGACCACCTCGATCTCCCCACGGACCCCCTCGGTCTCCCCTCGGAATCCCTCGGTCTCCCCCTGGACCCCCTCGGTCTCCCCCCGGACCCCCTCGGTCTCCCCCCGGATACCCTGGTTCTCCCCGTGGACAACCTCAGACTCCCCGTAGACCCACTCAGTGCCCCCCCTGGACCCCCTCGTTCTCCCGACGGACGCCCTCAGTCTCCCCTCGGACACCCTCAGTCTCCCCTCGGACACCCTCGGTCTCCCCCTGGACAACCTCGGTCTCCCACTGGACCGCCTCAGTCTCCCATTGGACCCCCTCAGTTTCCCCCCGGACCCCCTCAGTCTCCTCCTGGACCCCCCACATTCTCCCCGTGGAAACCCTCAGTCTCTCCCTGGACCCCCCTCAGTCTTCCCGTGGACACTCTCAGTCTCCCGCTGGACACCCTCAGTCTCCTCCCAGACACCCTGTGTATTCCCCTGGACACCCTCAGTCTCCCCCCGGACCCCCTCAGTCCCCCCTCGGATCCCCTGAGTCACCCCACGGACCCCTTCGGTCTCCCCCAGGACCCCCTCCGTCTGCCCTCGGACCCCCTCAGTCTCCCCCCGACCCCCTCTGTATCACACTGGACCCCCTCAGTCTCCCCTCGGACACCCTCTGTATCTCCCTGGACACCCTCAGTCTCCCCCTGGAACCCCTCAGTCTCCCGCTGGACACCCTCAGTCTCCCCTCGGATCCACTGAGTCTCCCCCTCGGACCACCTCGATCTCCCCACGGACCCCCTCGGTCTCCCCTCGGACTCCCTCGGTCTCCCCCTGGACCCCCTCGGTCTCCCCCCGGACACGCTCGGTCTCCCCCCGGATCCCCTGGTTCTCCCCGTGGACACTCTCGGACTCCCCCGGACCCCCTCATTCTCCCCCTGGCCCCCTCAGTCTCCCCCTGGACCCCTCAGTCTCCCCCTGGACCCCTCAGTCTCCCGCTGCTCCCCCTCAGTCTCCCCTCGGAACCACTGAGTCTCCCCCTCGGACCGCCTCGGACTCGCCACGGACCCCCTCGGTCTCCCCACGGACACCCTCGGTCTCCCCCCGGACCCCCTCGGTCACCCTCTGGACCACCTCGGTCTCCCCTCGGACCCCCTCAGTCTCCCCCCGGACCCCCTCAGTCTCCCCCCGGACCCCCTCGGTCACCCTCTGGACCACCTCGGTCTCCTCTCGGACTCCCTCGGTCTTCCCCCGGACCCCCTCGGTCTCCCCCCGGACCCCCTCGGACTCCCCCCGGACCCCCTCGGTCTCCCCCCGGATCCCCTGGTTCACCCCGTGGACACCCTCATTCTCCCCCTGGTCGCTCACAGTCACCCCCTGGACACCCTCAGTCTCCCCCTGGACTCCCTCGGTCTCCCCACTGACCCCCTCAGTCTCTCCCTCGGAAACCCTCATTCTCCCCCTCGAACAACCTCAGTCTCCCCCTGGACCCCCTCCGGTACCCCCTGGACCCCCTCAGTCTCTCCCTGGACCCCATCAGTCTCCCCCTCGAACAACCTCAGTCTCCCCCTGGACACCCTCGGAACTCCTCAGTCTCCGCTCGGACCCACTCAGTCTCCCCATGGACCCCCTCGGTCACCCCACTGGACACCCTCAGTAGCCCCCTGGGCACCCTCGGTCTCCCCCTGGACACAATCAGTCTCCCCCTGGACCCCCTCGGTCTCGCCCTGGACACTCTTAGTCTCCCCGTGGACCCCCTCAGTCACCCCCGGACAACCTCATTCTCCCCCTCGAACACCCGCGGTCTCCCCCTGGACACCCTCAGTCTCCCCCCGGACACCCTCCATCTCCCGCTGGACCCCCCTCGGTCTCTCCCTGGACCCTATCTGTCTCCCCCCATCCCCGTTCATCTCCCCCTTGACGCCGTCAGTCTCCCCCCGGACCCCTTCCTTCTCCCCCTGGACCACATCGGTCTCCCCCTGGACCCTCTCAGTCTCCCCCTGGACACATTCATTCTCCCACTGGACACCCTCGGTCTCCCCTTCAGACACCCTCAGTCCCCCCCTGAACACTGTCAGTCTCCCCCCGGACCCCCTCAGTCTCCCCCTGGACACCCTCATTCTCCCCCTCGAACACCCTCAGTCTCCCCCTGGACACCCTCATTCTCCCCCTCGAACACCCTCAGTCTCCCCCTGGACCCCCTCTGTCTCCCCCCTGGACACCCTCAGTCTCCCCCTGGACACACTCAATCACCCCCTGGACACCCTCAGTCTCCCCCTCGAACACCCTCAGTCTCACCCTGGTCCCCCTTATTCTCCCCTTGGACTCCCTCAGTCCCTCCCGGACCCCCTCAGTCTCCCCCTGGACCTCTTTAGTCTCCCCCGGACTCCCTCGGTCTCTCCCTGGACCCCATCAGACTCCCCCCCGACCTCCTACATCTCCCCCTGGACCCCCTCAGTCTCCCCTGGACACCCTGTGATTTTGGGAGATTTTCAGATTGAAAACAGTGAGATAGTTTCAGAGTTGAGTATTTTTCACCATTCATCTACAATTTAGAGCTTTTAGTTCTATTCTCATCTCTGTGGCTCCTTTCCTGTGGATCTGAATCCATGTCCATCCATTGCTCTGTTTCACCTCTGCCGTCCCTGATCACCTCTCTGCCATTGTCTAACTTCCTCTGTCTCTAATACTGGGTGTATTTTAATTATGTTTAGTATTTTACTGTTACTCCTGCTGACCGTGTCTAAATGAAGTTTCCACTGCTGTCCATCCCAGACTATGTGCTGCTGTCTTCCCAGCTTTATCTTCCCACAGTATCTTTCACAGTCAGGAATTGTTTTTCCTGCGCTACAGTCCATTTCTCTTCCACTTCTGAGCTTATTTTGACCATCAAATTCTGCACCATTTTTATTCCCCCTAATTCATTCTGCACACCCTGAAATGTTAACGCCACAGATATTACCTGACCTGCTGAGTATTTCCAGCATTTTCTCTTTTTATTTCAGATTTCCAGCAGCTGCAGTATTTTGCTATTATTTTATTGCAGGTGTTGCTCACAGAACTGAGTCTAGAAACACAGATGGACCAATTAAGAGCTGGTTTGTTACAGGATGGGTGTTGGTTACAGAAGTTGGTCCCTGGCATCCAGTGTATGTCCTTTCTCAACCAGTCACTGAATCACTGAATGATTACAATACAGATGGAGGCCATTCAGCCCATTGCGCCCATGCTGGCTCACTGGAAGAGCAAATCAGTTAGTCCCTCCCCTGTCCTTTCACTAGCAAGACCAGCAAATATTGCCATTCCCCAGTTGCCTGTGGAGAAGATGATGTTTGACCTTCTTGAGCTGCTGCAGTCTGTGTGGTGAAGCTGCTCCCACAATGCTGCTCAGTAAGGAGTTACAGGTTATTCACCCAGTGATGATGAAGGGGCAGTGACATATGTCCAAATCAACAACAACACTTTGTATTTACATTGCACATTTTGTGTAATAGGAAGCTCCAAAATGATTTATAGGAATGTTATAAAGAAACATTCGACACTGAGCCACATAACAAGACATGAGCGCAGGTGAGTGAATGTTTAATCAAAAGGTTTTAAGGAGTATCCTAAAGGAGGAAAAAGGTATTGAGAGGTTTTGGGGGAAATTCCAGAGCTTATGGCCTTGGCAGCTGAAGGCGGGGGCACTGAAGGTGGGACAATTAAAATCAGGAATGCCCAGGAGGCTGGAATTAGAGGAGCGCAGATATCTCGGAGGGGTGTGAGACTGGAGGAGATTCCATAGATAGGGATTTGAAAATATGGAAGAGGAATTTAACATTTGGGTGTTTCTTAACCCTGAGTCTTTGGTGGTCAGTGAGCACAGGGGTGATGGGTGAACAAGACATGGTGTGAGTAAGCACACGGGTAGCAGAGTTTTGGATGACCTCAAGATTACAGGGAGGCTGAATGTGGGATGCCGGCCAGGAGTGCGTTAGGATAGTTAAGTCTAGAGGGAACAAAGGAATGGATGAGAGTTTCAGCAGCAGATGAGCTGAGACTGGGCTGGAGTCGGGCGATGTTACTGAGGTGGAAATAGGCGGTCTTGGTGATGATGTGGATATGTGCTTGGAAGCTCATGTCAGGGTCAAATATGACACTGATTTTTCAACAGATTGGCTCGGCCTCAGACAGTTGCAGGGAGCCAGTGGATCTAGAGTGGAGTTTGTAGCGGGGACAGAAGATAATGGCTTCACTCTTCCCAGTGTTTAAATGCAGGAAATGTTGTTCATCCAGTACTGAATGTCAGACAAGTCAACTTGGAGGTGATGATGTTCACATACACCTGCTACCCTGGTCCTTGTAGGTGGTGGAGTTTGAGGGTTTGGGACATTCTATGAAAGGTCTGGTCAAGTTGTAGAAATGTAAATCCCCTCTCCTTCACCAAATCTAAAAAAGTGTCATACGGATTCGAAACGTTAACTCTGTTTTTCTCTCAACAGATACTGCCAGACCAGCAGAGATTTTCCAACACTTTTTGAATTACCCCTCTCCTTTTCATGCTGTCTCACTCATCTCTGTCTCTCTCTCCTCTCCCTCCCACCCCCAACGCCAACCCCTGTGCCCTGTGGAGGGCACAGTCATCTATAGGCCCAAACTGGGTGGCAGGTTTCCTTCCCTGAGGGACATTAGTGAACCAGTTGGGTTTTTATGACAATCCAGCAGTTTTCATGGTCACTTTTGCCTAGTGCTGGCCCCACAAATTCCCAGATTCATTCAGCTCAATTTCACAACCTGCCTTTGTGTTTTTGTGGGTTCTCTCTCACTCCCTTTTTTCTGTTTTAAATCAATTTCACAGGGTATTAGAAGGGAAGGATTTACAGTCAGGAAACTCAAACCAAACATCACATCAGGATCTGACGGAGTCGCCCAATTTATTGTAACCTGAATATCATCGGATTTTGAACATGGAAGGAAAAAGCACCGTTCACAGTGGGGAGAAACCATACACGTGTTCTGTGTGTGGACGAGGCTTCAGCCGATCATCTGGCCTGTCGAGACACAAGCGCAGTCACAACCGGGAGAAACCTTGGAAATGTGAGGACTGTGGGAAACAATTCAAATCCCCATCAGAGCTGGAAACTCATCGACGCACTCACTCTGGGGAGAGACCATTCACTTGCCCCATGTGCAGGAAGGGATTCACTCAGTTATCTGCCCTGTTGACACACAAGCGAGTTCACACTGCGGAGAGACCATTCACCTGCTCAAAGTGTGGGAAGGGATTCATTAATTTAGCGAACCTAATGACACATCAGCGAGTTCACACTGACGAGAGATCTTTTAAATGCCCAGACTGTGGGGAGTGCTATAAAAGTTCCCAGGAACTGATGTCGGATCAACGTGTTCACACTGATGAGAGACCGTTTAGGTGCTCTCACTGTGGGGCTGGGTTCAGGCAATCTTATCAACTCACTATACACAAGCGCACTCACACTGGAGAGACCATTCACCTGTTCCAAGTGTGGAAAGGGATTCACTCAGTCAACCACACTGCTAACACACCAGCGAGTTCACACTAAGGTGAGGCCATTCACCTGCTCTGAGTGTGGGAAGAGATTCACTCAGTTATCCACACTACAGAGACACCAGCAAGTTCACACTGGGGAGAGACCATTCACCTGCTCCATCTGTGGGAACAAATTCAGTCTGTCAGCCACACTGCGCAGACACCAGCGAGTTCACACTGGGGAGAGACCATTCACCTGTTCCAAGTGTGGGAAGGGATTCATTCAGTCATCCACACTGCACAGACACCAGCGAGTTCACACTGAGGGGGAGACCGTTCACCTGCTTCGAGCATGGAAAGAAATTCACTCAGGCACCCAACCTGCTGATGCACCAGCGAATTCATGAGTAACGACAGTAAGTGGATTTTGCTGTTAATCACATCCAGGACTGAACTATGTTCGTTACTGTATGCTTCTGCTGATGTTAATAAACTCCAGATAGATATAAGGGTTAATGTTGTGGATAAAATTCAAATAAAACAGCTTTGTGTTAAACACAAAGTGCTGAGTCTATTAATACAGCATTTCCCAAACCTTTCCCAGTGAGGCCTCATTTTAATGACTCAGACTTGGTGTGACCTTAGAGTGAAAATCTGGGGGTTACAGGAG
Source organism: Cetorhinus maximus (assembly GCF_964194155.1). NCBI lineage: Eukaryota > Metazoa > Chordata > Chondrichthyes > Lamniformes > Cetorhinidae > Cetorhinus > Cetorhinus maximus. The sequence continues at coordinate 57,272 of NW_027596279.1, read as the reverse complement.
ATGTTGAGCGGGGCGGGGGGAAGGAGGCTTCAGACAGACAGTTTGGACAATCATTATTGTGCAGACAGCACTTCAAGCAGCTAAATACTTGCTCTAAGCTCAATGGAAATTTAATATAATGTAAAGTCTACATTGTAAATTAGACTCATGTATAATTAACTCTTAATTCTCTTTATAACTCTCTATAATTCTTCACTAAATAAAATCTTGAAATTCCATTTCTGCGTGTACAGGATATTTCATATAAATGACTGCTAATTACACACACAAGCAGATTTATTAGTCACTACAATAGGGTTTCAGTTATCGACAACAGAATCTATTGATGTGATAAACAGCCAGAAAGGTGTTTTCTCCTCTACAAACATTTTATGGCTCATAAAACTTTTCATAATCCTGAAAAAATGCTTTTTTTAAAACTGTATATGTAGATCTCTCAAATTTAGACTGATTTACTCAAGCTTCAACCTATCTGCAGCCTTTGACAATGTTGACCACACCATTCTGCTCCAACACCTCTCCACTGTCGTCCAGCTGGTTGGGGCTGTTCTCTCCTGGTTCCATTCTTCTCTATCTAATCATAGCCAGAGAATTACTTGGAATGTCTTCCCTTCCCACTCCCACAGTTACCTCTGGTGTCCCCCAGAGGATCCAGCCTCGGCCTCCTCTTATTTCTCATCAACATGTTCCCCAAAACGACATCATCTGAAAACACAGTGTCAGTTATCACATGTACACTGAAAGTGCCCAGCTCTACCTCACCACCACCTCTCTCCACTTCTCCACTTTTGTTAAATTATCAGACTGTTTGTCTGATATCCAGTGGTGAATGTGCAGAAATTTCCTCCAATTAAGTATTGGGAAGACTGAAGCCATTGTTTTCATTCCCGAGCTACCAACTCCATTCCTCTTCCTCACAACTGTCTGAATCTAAACCAGACTTTTTGCACACGTGATGTCAGGTTTGACCCCGAGATGCGATTCCAATTCGTGTGTGTGTGTGTGTGTGTGTGTCCCGCTGATTTTCCAGTCACACTGATGATTTAAATATTTCCCCACAGACAGAACAGACAAACAATTCTTCCATAATCAGAGGCTGATCATTTATGAATTCAGTGTTTCTGTAAGTTCTTATTGAGATTTTTGGTTTGATTTCTCATCTGAAAATCTTCTCCCTCTAATCCCCTGTAAACACAGTTTACAAAAGTCATCACTGTCAGTACAGGATAGAAATTCAGAACAGACAATTCTAGTTTCTATGGAATATTCTTTCTCCTTTCATTCCCCCAAATCTATAAATCCCTGTCCCACACACACCTCCCCCTCTCTGCTCATTGTTCCAGATTCAGTGCCCAGTCACCTACTAATTCACTAATTCTTTTCCCCTCTCCAGATTCTCTCTCTTCCTGTCCTTAAAGTGGTGACTCAGCCTGTGGGTCAATCCCACTCCTTCACTCTAATTCTACCAAATAATTCAGCTCAAAACAACAAATCATCTTTAATGACTAGATTCATCATTTGGATGTTTGGAAAGAATCACCTTTTTCCCAACTGTGGAGAACAGAAAATCCAGTGATTAATTTAGAGCTTCCTTCTCCCCAGGTCTATTCCAACAAGCTGTGTCCATCTGAGTTACATTGATACAGGCTCTCTCACTCAGTGAATGATCAGATCTCTCTGAACATTGACACAAGCTGTGTCTATCTGAGTTACATTGATGCAGACTCTCTCACTCAGTGAGTGATCAGATCTCACTGAACTTTGACACAAGTTGTGTTTATCTGAGTTACATTGATACAGACTCTCACTCAGTGAATGATCAGATCTCACTGAACTTTGACACAAGCTGTGTCTATCTGAGTTACATTGATACAGACTCACTCAGTGAATGATCAGATCTCTCTGAACATTGACACAAGCTGTGTCTATCTGAGTTACATTGATGCAGACTCTCTCACTCAGTGAGTGATCAGATCTCACTGAACTTTGACACAAGTTGTGTCTGAGTTACATTCATACAGACTCAATCACTCAGTGAGTGATCAGATCTCACTGAACTATGACACAAGCTGCGTCTATCTGAGTTACATTCATACAGACTCAATAAGTGATCAGGTCTGACTGAATTACAATAACAAATGCAACAACTTTTATTTATATCGAGCTTCTAACGTAATACATTGTCCAAAGAAGTTTCACAGGGGCATAATGACATATTAGGTCAGATGACCAAATGCTTGTTCAAAGAAGTCGGTTCGAACGAGTGTCTGTAAGGGGGAAAGTGACTGAGAAAGGTGGAGAGGTTTAGGGTGGAAATTCCAGAGCTCAGGGTCCAGGCAGCTGAAGGCCCGGCCACCAGTGGTGGAGTGATTAAAACTGGGGATGAAGGACATCCGGTAATGGTGCTCCATGTATGTGGGCCCCATAGCCCAGGCTCAAGGCCCAAATCTGAACTTTGGGTCATAGTTTGACTGTCCCGGGTCTCAGAGAAAAACAATTACCCAAATAAACATCTTGAAGGATCTTGGTTTATTGATACCATAAGAAGTTTGGACCAGTTGAGTCCTCCTGTGTACTCGATGGAGATTGACATTAACAGAGTTAAAATCCTCTGGATTTCAGTGTCAAAACAAGAACATGTTTTAGCAAAAACAAAAATATATACATACTGAAAAACTGAACAGAACAAACCTGGGGAAATACACAGCAGGTCAATCACCATTAGAAAGTGATAAGTTTGTGGTCACTGTTTCAGGTGGGACTCCTTCAGAACGAACACTTCCCACCACCAGCACCAACCCCCCTCCCCCATCCCCCTCCCTGTGAACTGAACATTCCTTCACCCACTCACCCACCCATTGCACATCCACCCAATGGCTCCCAGCCTGGATTGACATTCAGCATGAACCCAGTGAGAGGGTGAGCTGGCCCACGGGATGTCAGAACGGGGGCAGTGTGTCGGGAGATGGAGTCAGAGTGTCGGGAGATGGGGCAGAGTGTCAGGAGATGGGGGCAGAGTATTGGGAGATGGGGCAGAGTGTCGGGAGACGGAGAGAGAGTGTCGGGAGATGGAGGCAGAGTGTCGGGAGATGGGGGCAGAGTGTCGGGAGATGGGGGCAGAGTGTCGGGAGATGGGGGCAGTGTGTCGGGAGATGGGGGCAGAGTTTCGGGAGATGGGGGCAGAGTTTCGGGAGATGGGGGTAGAGTGTCGGGAGATGGGGCAGAGTGTCGGGAGATGGGGCAGAGTGTCGGGAGATGGGGACAGAGTGTCGGGAGATGGGGGCAGTGTGTCGGGAGATGGGCGCAGAGTGTCGGGAGATGGGCGCAGAGTGTCGGGAGATGGGGGCAGAGTGTCGGGAGATGGAGCAGAGTGTCGGGAGATGGGACAGAGTATCGGGAGATGGGAGCAGAGTGTCGGGAGATGGGACATGTATACTGTACATGTTTCTCATCCTCATAATTCACAATACTATTCCTGATGTTCATCAGCTGCCTCACTTTCTTTCCCATTAATTCCATTTGCTGATCTATCAGTAATGGAGTTGCTGTCATCTTGAACAAAACTGTTTTCACCTCTAAGGCTCTGTTGGTATTTAATAGTCTTCATGACATCATCGCACTGGGATTGGATGACATCATCACACTGGGACTGGATGACATCATAAGTGTCCATTGTTTCTTAATGACCCACATCAATAACAAGAGGAAATATTAATAAACCTGAGCACATTATCTAGGCTGACACTCCAGGGTGACACTGAGGGACTGCTGCACTGTCAGAGACAGCATCCTTCACATGGAACTTGTGGAGGCTCTGGTCACAATCTTCCAATCCTCCTTATATTGTAGTGGTGTCAAAGGACTGATAGATTGTAAATGTTAAACTCCTGCTCAAAAACACAGCAATTCTAGGACACTTCAGCCCAGTTACAGGGATTATGAACAGCAATAGAAACAAACCACAACTGTCAGAATGAACATGGTTCAGTCCTGGATGTGATTAACAGCAGCAATAACAGCAGAATCCAACCCCTGCTGTCACTTGAGAACTCACTGGTGTCTGAGCAGGTGGGATGACTAAGTGAATCCCTTCCTCCATTCAGAGAAGGTGAACAGCATCTCTCCAGTGTGAGCTCGCTAGTGCCTCAATAGGTTGGATAAATGAGTGAATCCCTTTCCACACTTGCAGCGGGTGAAAGCTCTCTCTCCAATGTGAATTCGCTGGTGTACACTGAGGTGGAATGAAGGCTGAATCTCTTTACACAGGAAGTGCAGCGGAATGGCCTCTCCTTGTGTGAATTCGCTGGTGTTTCAGCAGGGTGGATGACTGAGTGAATCCCTTCCCACATTGGGAGCAGGTGAATGGTCTCTCTGCAGTGTGAACTCGCTGGTGTCTCAGCAGGTTGGATAACAGAGTGAATTTCTTCCCACACTCAGAGCAGGTGAATGGCCTCTCTCCAGTGTGAATTCGCTGGTGTACTTTGAGGTTCGATGAATTCTTGAATCTCTTTCCACAGGAAGTACAACTGAATGGCCTCTCCTCAGTGTGAATTCGCTGGTGCTTCAGCAGGTCAGGGGACCCAGTGAATCCTTTCCCACATACCGTGCAGGTGAATGGTCTCTCTCCAGTGTGAACTAGCTGGTGAGTCAGCAGGCTTGATGACCGAGTGAATCCCTTCCCACACTCTGAGCAGGTGAATGGTCTCTCCCCTGTGTGAATTCGTTGGTGTGTCAGCAGGTTGGATAACTGAGTGAATCCCTTCCCACACTCAGAGCAGGTGAACGGCTGCTCCCCAGTGTGACTGCGTCGATGGGTTTCCAGTTTGGATGGACAATTGAATCCTTTCTTACAGTCCTTACATTTCCACGGTTTCTCCATGGTCCAGGTGTCCCTGCGTCTCTCTAACTTTGATGATCAGTTGAAGCCTCGTCCACACAGAGAACACGTGTACAGTTTCTCCCTGCTGTGAATGGTGTGATGTTATTTCAGGCTTTATAACTGGTTAAAGCTCTTTCCACAGTCAGTTCACTGGAACACTCTCACTCGGGTGTGTGTGTGTCTCGGTGCTTTTCCAGTCACACTGATGTTTGAAATCTTTCCCTACAGACAGAACAGACAAACGTTTCTCCGTCCACATTCAAAGATGATAATATTCAGGTCCTGATGAATCGAGTGACTCTGTAAGATCTTGATGTGATGTTTGGTTTGAGTTTCCTGCCTGAAAATACTCCGCTTCTAATTCTCTGTGAAAGGAGTTTACAAAAGCAATCACTGTAAGAACAGGATAGAAATTCAGAACAGACAATTCTAGTTTCTATGGAACATTTTTTCCTCTCTTGTTCTCCCAAAGCTGCAAATCCCCGTCCCACACACTCTCCCTCCTCCCTGTGCTGAAATCCAGGCAGAGTTTTGGACAATTATTTCTGTATCTTTTTAACAAATTTCTACAACTGGAGTTGACAATATGTCTGATCATTCACTTCAGTGATTACTCGTGACAAAACATTAATCTGAAACCCCCTGTACGACCATACAGAATAGCAGACGTTAACCTTGTGTCCAAAACTTATTGTGTGGTGATTTAATGAGCGATTATGAAGGTGGTTTCTCCAAACCTCCCAGGGTTTCCTTCCTTCCTTCTCTCCCTCTCTAACTAAGTTAAACCTGGGATCAGTCTCATGGCCCATTCTGGTTCCTGCTTCTCTTCCTGATGACTAATTAACTCCAATTAAACACTGAGAAGACTGAAGACACTGTTTTCAGTCCCTGCTCCAATCTCCATTTCCCAGATACCAACTCCATCCCTTTCCCTGGGAACAGTCTGAGATTAAACCAGTCTGTTCACAACCTCGGTATTACATCTGATCTCGAAATGAGCTGCTGACCTCATGTCTGTGCCATCACTAAGATCACCTGTTTCCACCTCCGTAATATCACCCGACCTCACCCCTGTCTCAGGAGTGTCTCATCTGCTGCTGAAACCCTCATCACTGCCATGTTTACCTCCAGACTCGACCATTCCAACACACTCCTGGCTGGTCTCCCACATTCTACCCTCCATAAACTTGAAGACATCCATATTTTTGCTGTCTGTGTCTTCACTCACAGCTAGGCCCGTTCCCTAACCTTCCTTGGCTCCCGTTCAAGAAGCAACTCGATTTTAAAATTCTCATCGTTGTTTTCAACTCCCCCAATGGCCTCCTCTCTTTTCTGTGTGGCTCCTGCAAACCCACAACCCTCTATGATATCTGCACTGCTCTAATTCTAGCATTCCCTGTTTTAATTGCTCCACCATTAGTGTCCGTGCCTTCAGTTCCCTCGACCCCAAGCTCTGAGATTCTCTCCCTCTGTCTACCACACTTTCCCCCTTTAAGACAACTGAGTATTAATAAAAAAAGACATTCTGTCAAAACATTTTATCTTGTACTCATCAGGATAGAGGGAAGAATACCAAATCTCAAAAATTATCAGTCAGGCTTGTAATGTGGCTCACTTACACTTGCTAGAAGCTACGTATGTTCATCCACAGGGACCTGTCCTCTGCAGGCAGAAGGAACAAGTCCAGGCACGGGGTCTTTTGTGGAATTAAACAAAAGCAGAGGGGATGACAGCTCCTGGCTGTATTGTCCATGGCAACAACCAATCAGAGCCAACGGGCCAACCAATCAGCACCCTTTTCTCGTGCAGTATAAATTGTGGTTCCCTTTGAAATTTGGGATTCTTGCGTCTGTCCTGGTGAGTGCAACAGGAAAAGCTTTGACAGCTTGTCTCTGTTTTCGTTAATAATCAAATTCTGTACAAACAAGCGACTATTTAAGTATTTTGGTCACCTCCTTGTGTGTCTGAATGTTATACTTTATTTTATGATTTCCTGTGAAGCTCACTGGGATGATTTATGATGTTAATAGAAGATAGTGATCGCACATGCGCTGATGTTCCTTGCCCCATGTAAAGATGGTGACCGCACATGCGCTCTGCTGCTCCTTGCCCCCTATAAAGTGACCGCACATGCGCTCTGCTGCTCCTTGCCCCCTATAAAAATGGTGACCGCTCATGCGCTCTGCTGCTCCTTGCCCCATATAAAGATGGTGACCGCACATACGCTCTGCTGCTCCTTGCCCCCTATAAAGTGACCGCACATGCGCTCTGCTGCTCCTTGCCCCCTATAAAGATGGTGATGGCTCATGCGCTCTGCTGCATCTTGCCCCCTATAAAAAAATAGTGACCGCACATGCGCTCTGCTGCTCCTTGCCCCTAGAAAGATGGTGACCGCACATGCGCTCTGCTGCTTCTTGCCCCCTATGAAGATGGTGACCGCACATGCGCTCTGATGCTCCTTGCCCCCTATAAAGATGGTGACCGCACATGCGCTGTGCTGCTCCTTGCCCCCGAATAAAGTTGGCGGCCGTTAACTCGGGCGTACTTCCGGATACAAAAACAGAATTACCTGGAAAAACTCAGCAGGTCTGGCAGCATCAGCGGAGAAGAAATCAGTTAACGTTTCGAGCCTTCATGGCCCTTCGGCAGAACTGTTCTGCCGAAGGGCCATGAAGGCTCGAAACGTTAACTGATTTCTTCTCCGCCGATGCTGCTAGACCTGCTGAGTTTTTCCAGGTAATTCTGTTTTTGTTTTGGATTTCCAGTATCCACAGTAGCTTTTAGCTTTTTGTACTTCCGGAGAAATGGCCTAATCTGTGGTTTGAAGGATGATTCATTATTGAGGGTTTATGACAGAGACCGTGAATTCATAAAGCCTCCCAACTCACCCGCCAGCCCTATCTATGCTCACGGATCTTTTTTCCAGCTCTCAGTCCGCACTCGGTCTTTGTAAATCCCGCATTTTAAATCCGCTCGCGCCAGCTCTCCTCACGCCTGATTTCACGCGCTACACATGCTCCAGCTCACAATGATTGACGGCAGCTCCGGACCAATAGGGACAGGGGGCGGGCCTGGAGGACCAGCGGGACCGGATGTTCCTCCGACCAATCGGAGTGAATGTGGGGCGTGGCCGGGTTTGAATTGGAGCATGCGCAGCGCGTGTGGGGATCGGGATCAAGGCGGTCGGGTTGAAAGTCCAGCGGGTGAGAAAGGGCCGAGTGCAGGAGAGGAATGGAGCCGGAGGGTGGACTGGGAGGATTCACAAACACCCGGTGTAGGACTCCAAACCCGGATTACAAACTCCCGGAGCCCAGTTTACACCGAGTGTTTGGAAACTCCTTTTACAGGGGGTTAGAAGGGGAGGATTTACACACAGCAAACTCCAACCCAGAGAAATGTTTGTCTCTTAATTTCTATCCTGGACGGACAGGGATGAATTTTTTATAATCTCCTTTGTACAGGGTTTTCAATGGGACGGATTTGGAGACGGGGAAATTCAAACCAAACTTCACATCAAAATCTAACAGAGTCATTCGATTCCTCAGGACCTGAATATCATCGGACTTTGATTGTGGAAGGAAAAAAGTTTGTCTGTTCTGTTTGTGGGAAAAGCACCAACATTTTCAAAATCCTGGTTATGCTGCACCTGAACCACTGTAATAAAAATAAAAAATGCTGGAAGTACTCAGCAGGCCTGGCAGCATCTGTGGAGAGAAACAGAGTTAATGTTTCGAGTCAACATGACCTTTCATCAGGACAGGAATACTGTGTTCAGTTCTGGGCATCACACTTTAGGAAGGATAGACTATATTGGCCTTAGAGGGAGAGCAGTGCAGATGTACCTGAATAACAACTGGACTCCAAGGGTTAAATTATGAGGAGTGGTCAAACAAATGCATCAGAGTAATTACAGCACAGAAAGAGGCCATTCAGCCCATTGAATCCATGCCAGCTTTCAGTAGAGCAGTCCAGTCTGTCTCATTGCCCCGCTGTGTCTTCAACCCCCTGCATATTTATTTCTCTTAAATGCTGGTCCAATTCAATTTTAAAGCATTGATCATGTCTGCTTCCAGCCTGCTCGTAGGCAGTGAGCTGCTCGTAGGCAGTGAGTTCTGGATCAGGTTCCAGCATCTTTTCAGGTAGAATGTTCCAGATCCTGACAACTCTTTGTTGGTGCAGAGACTGCTGAACTCGATGTTGAGTGTGGAAGGTTGTAAAGTGCCGAATTGAAAGATGAGCTGTTCCTCGAGCCCCCATTGAGCTTCATTGAAACAGTGCAGGAGGCCGAGGACAGAGAGGTCAGAGTGGGAGTGGGGCAGAGAATTAAAATGACAAGTGACCGGAAGCTCAGATTCAAGCTGACAGACTGAATGGAGGTAGTTCCACAAAGTGATCACCCAATCTGTGTTTGGTCTTCCCAATGTGGAGCAGATCACATCGTGAGCAGTGAATACAGTAACTAAACTGCAAGAAGTACAAATAAATCACTGTTTGGTTTCATCTTGCACAACCTTGAGAACAGCCCGAAGAGAGATACTTTACTTGAAGAATAAAGGTTAAAATATAATTACATTGTCTATCTCAGGGTGTAATCCAAGAACAACACCTTGTATTTACAGGAAGGGTTGTGGGGCTGGAGGAGGTTAGAGATACTGAGGATCCAGTTGACATTGTCTATCTCACCAGTGTCAAATTCATTTTCCATGGTGGCTCTGATCCAATATCCTGACACTGGGCAAGGGCCACATTCAGCAGAATTCATAAAAATGGAACTAGATACAAATAAACTATATCAGTATTTACCGACACCTCGGTTTTATTTATTGTTCCTGCTGCTCCCGGTACCCGGCATCTCTTCACTTGAACCATCACATCAACACTCGGGGCAAATGACTGGGCTGAGGCCTGTCTCAGATAAAAACACGAGGACCACTTGTCACCACAGAATCTGTCGCAGAAAAACGGAGTGAACACTCAGAACCCAGAGGTTTGTCTAGGAAGTCTTTATTAAAGTCGTGATATCACGGAGAGCCGAGTCACATACAATGGAGTGAACCAGTCTCTGCCTAACACCTCTTTGCACACATAGATATAGCAAAAGGTTCGTGACAGAAACTTGGGCAATTACAAAAGTTTCAAATGGTTTCAAAAGATAGCGATCAGTGTTAATGGCTTAACGATTAGACAGGACAATGTCAATGGTTTAGCAAATAGACAGGACAATGTCAATGGTTTAGCAAATAGACAGTGATAATTGGTTACATATCCTGGGCAATGCACACACACAATAGTTTTTTTCTCTTAGATTTTGCCACCGTATCTGACATCCAGAGCCCCTTAGTCTGGGAAGGTAGCACTGGCCCTTTGATTTGCTAATTTATGTGCTGGCTGCGTGACTGTTTGGGGACAGTCTACAGTAAATTACATTATACATGTATTTTAAGTTTATTTCTCTCACAAATATAGGTGTATTTTATTTCATTCACAATTGTACGTGTATTTTATTTCATTCACAATTATACGTGTATTTTATTTCATTCACAATTATACGTGTATTTTATTTCATTCACAATTGTACGTGTATTTATTTCATTCACAATTATAAGTGTATTTTCTTTCATTCCCAATTACACACGTATTTTATTCCTCCACAGTCCCTCCTTGTTAATCTTTTCTTTTAGATTAACACCAGTGAGGAATAATATCTTCATCATCATACGGGGGTTCATAACCATGAGGAAAAGGCCGGTCCCTGGCGGGGTAAACTTTCTCTCCCCACCAGTGGGCTTCGCTGGGGCCAGTGTGCATCATTTGGGTAATGATTGGGGCACCCCCTAATCCAGTGGAGACACTATTGATAATCTGGGAGCAGCAAATCCATAAAGTAACACACGCACAGCACCCTATGATACATGCTACGACGATCCCAATTAAAAAGTATAGCAACCAACTTCCCCAACCGGAAAACCAACCTAGTATTGTAGACCACTGAGAATCTTTTTTATAAAAATCGCTCGAACCTTCCCCAGCCTTCTTCATTTCTTGTACCTTGTCCATGACATGCTTTCCCAAGTCAGTGATATTTTCAGAGACATCGGGGACATAAGTGCAGCACTCTGAGCCTATCATAGCACAAGTGCCACCTTTTTCAGCTAGAAGGAAGTCAAGGGCCATCATGTTTTGTAATACGGTTAGGCGTATTGCTATCATTTCAGTGGTGCTGGCTGAGATCTGCTTCTGTGTTTTAATCAGAGCATCAGCCGTTGAATTAGCGACTTTTTCAAGCGCAGCTGCCAGGTTGATAATTTCACGTGAATTATGAGCTGATCCATAAGGGGGCAAAGCAATCATCCAGAATCGTTCAGATTCCGAAATGCCACGGCGATGTAGGCGCCAATGTGGGTGCATATCTGATTTACCTATATGGCGAAGATAGGGATTTAAGTATGCTAGGTAGCAACAGCCACTCCAGGTGGGAGTGGTTTTGTTCTCTTCCGAATTTCCCACAGACATGTTAGAGAAAAAGGACAGCTGAGGCATCCCAGGCAACCAGGGGTAAGCTTTATCTCCACAAACCCAATATGTACCATTAAGAGGGTCTGGTGGATGTTCAGCACCGGCGGGCTTTCGGACAGATAGGCCAAAGATGTATGACACTGTGGTATGACAGGAGCTTCGTCCCAGATCATAAGTGCTCAGTGTAAGGCTGGAACGCCAGCAGGTGGCGTTTACCGGCTCTAGTGGGGATCTAATTCTAATCCCATGTTCTGTATAGTTCCACCCATTGGCAGGTGGAGAGCGACGGAACCAACCCCTAAACATATTGTGCTGCGGTGTTACAATATCAAAACTTCGAACGTCAGCATACTCAGTGTCATTTAGAGGAACAGCACACCAATTACCCGTCTCTCCCCCATGTTGGGGAGTCTGGGCACATATCCAACAGGCACCCTGACCTACCTCTCTAGCATAGGTGCGGCATAGAGACAAAAAGGTGTTTGGGTGAGGGTCCCTTGGGCATACTCTGCGGAATATAACAAAGAACAATATCCTATACATAATGCAAGTTAAATCACTTAGTAACAGTTGCTATTCTGTCGCCAGACAATGTTTTTTACGGCGGGTGACATGGATCCAGTCTTCCTTCCCTTCAACCTTCAAAGCTGTCCGAGCTGTTAACAGCACGAGGTAGGGTCCTTTCCACCTAGGAGAAAGAGAGTCTTTATTTAGATTTTTTACATACACTTGATCACCTGGCTGGAAGTCGTGTATAGGAGTATCTTCTGCGGTAACCTGACCCTTTCATGCAATTCAGCTGCAGTTTTGCATAGTGCTTAGGCGTAAGCCAAAGTCTGTTCATCATTCCAAACTAAGGCTAATTTTTCGGCACATACAGGGGGCTGGGCTCCACTAGTCATAAGAGCTTCATGGGGCGTTATTCCAGTGGCTCTATTTTTTCTATTTCACATAGCATAAAGCACTACTGGGAGTGCTTCTGGCCACGGGAGTTTATTATCCTGACAAACTTTAGACAGGGCGTTTTTTAATTCCCCAGTTACCCTTTCTACCATCCCTGAGGACTGTGGCTGTTAGGGAATATGCAATCTCCACTGAAATCCCATAACCTGCACGAAGTCTTTTAGTATCTTTCCGGTAAAGTGAGTCCCTCGGTCACTATTTATTCCCATAGGTATTCCGTATCTAGGTATTATTTCTTTCCACAATATTTTCACTACCGTTCGAGCATCATCTTTTCGTGTGGGATAAGCTTCTACCCATCGGGTGAACATGTCTACTATCACTAACATATACTTATATCCCAAGGCCGGGGGCATATGTACAAAATCAATCTGTAAATTTTCGAAGGGTATCTTGAGCATCGGGAGGTGATCATACATGGCTGCTGGCCCTTTGTTATTCTGCTGGCAAATTGAACAAGAGTGAGTGATTTTTTGTATGGTTGGGGTTATGCCTGGCGCAAACCATTGTTGGTTAATCACATGTTGCATCCCTCCTTTGCCCATGTGTGCCTATGCATGCACTAGGCAATACAGGGGCAAAAACAGACTTCGGGGACAGACCACCCGTCCATCCGGATGAAACCAAAATCCTTCCTTAGTACTGCATTGTGCCCGTTCCCATGTCCGCTTTTCCTGTTGAGTAGAGTTTTGTTGCGCTATCTGTAGCTCAGAAGACTCTAAAACAGGGATGGGAGGGTGGCTGGAGACGCGGAGAGCTTGCAGGAGAGGTACTTGTGCAGCAGCTACTCCTTTGGCTGCCTGGTCAGCGTGGGCATTCCCTTTGGAGACATCATCAGTTAAATTAGTGTGTGCTTCACATTTAATAATTGCAAGGTGCTTGGGCAATTGAATTGCATCGAGGAGGTTTAATACAAGTTGGGAATACTTGATGGACTTTCCCGCTGATGTAATAAAACCCCGATTTTTCCATATCTGTCCGAAATCATGCACTACACCAAAGGCATAGCGGGAATCGGTGTAAATATTGGCTGCCTGATCACCGGCCAGGATGCAGGATCGGGTGAGGGCAAAAAGTTCCGCTGTCTGCGCTGAAGTGCCAGGGGGCAATGCATAGGCTTCCACAGTGCAGTGCGGGTCCACGATGGCATAACCGGCGAGGAGTAAATAGTCTCTTGGTCGATGAGAAGAGCTGTCAGTGTAAAAGATAACATCTGGATCGAGCAGGGGGTCTATCTGCAGATCCACCCTGGGGGAAGTGGACTGTTCGACCACTGTGAGGCAGCCATGCTCTGCATCGGTTGAGGTCTCCGGCACAAAGGTGGCAGGATTATTGCAGGTGATCGGCAGTAGGTGTAATTGGGGTGTACTAGCAAAATTACTCCGTATCCTGTACGTCGTGAGGCAGTAAAATGTTGTGTAGCGACAGAGTTTAAAAGTAACATGACAGCATGGGGTACTCGCACCTGACAAGGGTGGTCGAGGACCAACAGTAAAGACTTTTCGACCATGGCAGCAGTGGCTGCGATGGCACGGAGACAAGCAGGCATTCCCAGTACTACAGCAGGCAGAGCCGTAGAGTAGTAAGCAACTGACCTCCTTCCTCCTCCATGGTCCTGTATAAGCACTCCCGTGGAGATTCCTTCCTTCTCACAGACGTGCAACTGAAAAGGGTGCGCATAGTTAGGTAGCCCCAAAGCCCGGGCTGTTGTTACAGCTGTCTTGAGGGCTCGGAATGCTGACTCCCGTTCTGGAGTCCATTGAACGAGTGTGGGTGCTTCTTTCAGAGTAGCAGCACAGAGGACAGCATCATGCAGGCGATAATCGGGTATCCATTGTCGACAATAGCCAACCATGCCTAGAAAAGAAAGGACTTCCTTTTTAGTCTTCGGAGGGGGTATTCGTAGGATAGCCTGCACTCGCTCAGGTCCTATTTGCCGAGTTCCAGCCTTCAAGGTGAATCCCAGGTACTGGACTTGTGACTGGCAGAACTGTAGTTTAGACCTCGATACCCTGTGGCCTCTTGTAGCTAAGAATTGGAGCAAAGTCACTGAGTCCTCTACACAGTTTTCCAGGGTAGGTGAGGCCACTAAAAGGTCATCTGCATATTGTATCAGGGTAGAGTTTCCATTCAGACAGCATTCTTCCAAATCACATTTCACAGCAGCTGCATACACAGCAGGGCTCTCTGTATACACTTGGGGAAGCCGTGTCCAGGTATATTGTCGTCCTTTATATGTAAAAGCAAACAAATACTGGCTATCCAGGGTGGAGAGGGATAGAGAAGAATGCAGAACACAAGTCAACTACAGTGTAAAGCGCAGCTTCAGACGGGATAGAGGATAGAATCACATTTACATCGGGCACCACTGGGGCTATGGGAGTCACGATGTTATTTACAGCTCGCAAGTCCTGCACAAAACGCCATTCATCTGGCCGTCCAACTTTAGGTATAGGCAGTATTGGTGTGTTACAGGTGCTGACAGTAGGCTTGAGAACCCCTTGTTGGAGCAGGGAGTCTATGACTGATGCGATGCCTGCCTCAGCTTCAGGGGTCAGTCGGTACTGTCGAACGCAGGGCAGCACAACATCCTTTCGTAGTATGACACGGTGGTCCGGGGCGGTGAGCACTCGGCCTACATGAGTATTGTGCAGGGCCCACAAATCGCTATTGATTATGTCCAAGGCTGGAGGGCCAACGAGGCTGGGCTGCTCAGGGGGCTGCTGCCGCTGAAATTCAGCAAGAGGGTCGATTAACTGACAGGAAATACCAGGGAGGTATATTCTACCCTCAGCAGGTCCAAACCATTCAAAAGATCCAATGCATTCAGAGGTCTCTCTCTACAGATTCTTCCAGACCTGCTGAGTGTTTCCAGTTTTTAATCTTTTCATTTCATGTTTTAAGCATTGCAGTAATTTTCGTTTCTCCATTCCAAGCACTCTACCTGACATTATTAATAATTCAATTCAGTTATTCATAAATTAATTTATCTGTATTTTATGTCTTGAAAACTGATTATTTATTGAACTATTTATCAGTTATCAGTGTCTTTAAATGTTATAATTTCACAACTCCTCACATTTTCCCCACACTTCCTGGCACAAATATTAAATCCTTAGTAATCTTAAATGGAAGGGTCAGCCCAGTATCGACAGACCAGTCAGTTTAACCTCTGTGTGGGAAAGCATTTAAAAGCAACAATTCAGGTTAAAATTAAGCCACTTGTACAATTTGTTCAGGACAATCGTGTTGAACTAAATTTCTTGAGTTTTTGATAAGGTAACAGAGAATGTTTATGAGGGTAACATGGTTGATGTGCACATGAACTGCTAAACGGCATTTGATACAGCGCCAAGTAACAGGCTTGTCAGCAGACTTAAAATCCATGGGGCAGAGGCAGCATTGGCTGTGTGACAGGCAACAACATGCATGGTGAACGGTTGCTTTTTCAAATTGAGGAAAAGTATACAGTGGGATCACAAGGGGTCGGTGGTCAGACCACTGATTTCTTGATATATATTAATGATCTAGACTTGTGTGTGCAGGGCTGCATTTCAAAATTTGCAAACAACACCAAATTTTCAAGTTGTGTTTACAGTGGGGAGGATGGTGATAAAGCTCAAGAGGACATAGGTACGATGGTGGAATGGGCAGACAGATGGCAGATAAAATTTCATTCAGAGAGGTGTGAAGCGATTCATTTTGGTAGGAAGAACAAGGAGAGGCAATATAAAATAAAGGATACAAGTGTAAAAAGGTGCAGGAGCAGCGTAATCTGGGGCTTTATGTGCACAAATCATTGAAGATGGCGGGGCAGGCTGAGAAAGCAGTGAGTAAAGCATGTGGAATCCTGGGCTTTATGAATACGGGAATAAAGTGCAAAATCAACCAAGTTACAATAAACCTGAATAAAACACTGCTTTGGACCCAACTGCAGCATTGTGTCCAATTCTGAGCTTTAGCAAGAATGTGAGAGTGTGGAGGAAAGATTCACAAGAGATCGGAACTTCAATTAGGCGAGGTGAAGTTGGTTTGTTATCCTTGGAAGGGGAACCATTCTCTTGCATCTTTTCTGGACCCTCTGTCTTCACTTCCTTCTGAAATTGTAGCCATTCAGTGGCGGTGGTGTTAAAAACTTTCTTTCATGGAATGTGGGCAGGGACAGCATTTGTTGCCCTTGAAGCAAGTGCTTGCCACTCCATTTCAGAGGGTATTTAACAGTAGCCACATTTCAATGTGGATCTGGAGTCACATGTCAGACCAGGTAAGGACGGCAGATTTCCTCCCCGCATTAGTGAACCAGGTGGGTTTTTATGACAATCGACAATGGCTGAATTGTCGCCCTAATTGAGACTCGCTTTCAATTCCAGATTTAATAATTATTCTAAATCCCGCCAGCTGTTGTGCTGGGATTTGAACCCCTGTCCCCAGAGCATCAAGCTGGTTTTCTGGATTATTAGTCCAGTGACATTCCCACTGTGGCACCGTCTCCCCCAATATATATTTTTATTTATTTGTAGCCAACAGTTGAGTATTTGTCAGTATTTTGTTCCATGTGGTTACTATTCTGAGTTTCAGACAGTTTCTGTGCCAAGTGGACGAGGTGTTTAAGGTTCATTCATTTGCCCCTTTTCCATCTCCAGGTCCGGGAAAGACACAGAGAATAATGTCCCCTCATTAAGTATCTATTGACGAGACTGAGATGGACAATTCCCACTCCCAATCTTTCCGGTGGATAATGGATGTTCTGTTACATTCAGGTTTCTCTATTATTTCATCTCTAATTTTATTGAGTTTTTTAATTTTTATCCCCGAGACCCAGACCCAGAGTAACGGCCGCCATCTTGTTTCAGCAGGGAGCAGGGCGCATGCGCGGCCATCTTGTTGCTGAAACAGTGAGTGGGCGGGGCTTCACGGTCCCGTTTCCCAACAGGGTCCTTGTGCCCGTGACAGTTACATTTTTAGGGGACAGGGTTTTAAGCAGCTTTACCCACTCCCAGGCTGCAGGTGATGTTTGCGGCCTAGAGGAGTCCGTGGGCCATGTATATGTTCAGAGTGAGAGGCTGCAGCCCCTATGGGGCTGATTCGCAGCCTTTGGTGACACTTCAGCCCCACAATCCTAATCTCTGGTTGCCCAGTGTAGGAGGGGTGGGGAGAGGGGCTGTGGTAAGACAGCAAATCTTTTCCTGTAACTGTTCATTGGCGTGTTTAAAACAGGAATTTGTAGATACAGTATGGGTGACACACATGGGGGTGGTCACACTGGCTGCTGATCTCTCTTCCGTGGTCCTGTCCATGTCCAGGTGTCCCTGGTGAGGGAACATGTGGTGTCCACCGGTACGCTTGATACATCCCACATCCAGTGGGCATCTCAGGGTACAGAGTGTCTCATAGACACTGGAAACAACATTCTGGTTTAGTTAGGAATGTTCCCTTTGCTTTTATTAGGACCTTGTTGCTGATTGGAACTTCTTTCTGTTTGATTGAACCACATGTTTGGGGAAAGAATGTTCCAAAGAAACTTGAATTGTCTGTTTTGAATTTCTATCCTGTACTTACGATGAAGATTTTTGTAAACTCCTTTTACCGGGTACAAGAGGGAGATGATTTGCAGATAGGAAACTAAAACCAAATATCACATCAAGATCTGACAGTGTCACTCGATTCACTAGGAAACATAGACATATAGAAACATAGAAATAGGAGCAGGAGTAGGTCATTCGGCCCTTCGAGTCTGCTTCTCCATTAATTATGATCATGGCTGATCATCCAACTCAATAGCCTGCTCCCGCTTTCTCCCCATATCCTTTGATCCCTTTCGCCCCAAGAGCTATATCGAACTCCTTCTTGAAAACATACACTGTTTTGGCCTCAACTACGTTCTGTGGTACCGAATTCCACAGGCTCACCATTCTCTGGGTGAAGACATTTCTCCTAATCTCAGTCCTAAATGTATCCTGTATCCTCAGGCTGTGACCCCTGATTCTGGACTCCCCCACCAACTTCTTCCTGCATCTACCCTGTCTAGTCCTGATAGAATTTTATAAGTTTCCATGAGATCCCTCCTCATTCTTCTGAACTCCAGTGAATATAATCCTAAACGACTCAATCTCTCCTCATATGTCAGTCCCGCCATCCCAGGAATCAGTCTGGTAAACCTTCACTGCACTCCCTCTATAGTAACAACATCCTTCCTCGGACAAGGAGACCAAAACAGCACACAATATTCCAGGTGTGGTCTCACCAAGGCCCTGTATAACTGCAGCAAGACACCCACACCAAATCCTCTCACTATTGAAGGCCAACATACCATTTACCTCCTTTACCGCCTTCAGCACCTGCATGCTTACCTTCAGCGACTGGTGTACAAGGACACCCAGGTCTCGTTGCACATTCCCCTCACTCAATTTATAGCCATCCAGAGAATAATCTGCCTTACTGTTTTTGCTGCCAAAGTGGATAACTTCACATTTATCCACATTATACTGCATCTGCCATGCATCTGCCCACTCACCCAGCTTGTCCAAATCACACTGAAGCATCTCTGCATCCTCCTCACAGCTCATCCTCCCACCCAGCTTTGTGTCATCAGCAAATTTGGAGATATTACATTTAGTTCCCTCACCTAAATCATTAATATATATTGTGAAAGCTGGGACCCCAGCACAGAACCCTGTGGTACCCCACGAGTCACTGCCTGCCATTCGGAAAAAGACGTGTTTATTCCTACTCTTGTTTCCTGTCTGCCAATCAGTTTTCTATCCATCTCAATACACCATCCCCAATCCTATGTGCTCTAATTTTACACGCTAATCTCTTATGTGGGACTTTGTCAAAAGCTATCTGAAAGTACAAATAAACCACATCCACTGGCTCCCCCTCATCAACACTACGAGTTACATCCTCGAAAAATTCCAGTAGATTTGTCAAGCATGATTTCCCTTTCGTAAATCCATGTGGACTCTATCCCATTCTGCCACTGTTTTCCAAGTGCTCAGCTATTAAATCTTTTATAATGGACTCTAGAATTTTCCCTAAGACCGACGTCAGGCTGACTGGTCTATAATTCCCGACATGGGACCTGAATAACATTGATCTTTGACTGTGGAAGGAGAAGTATTTGTCTGTTCTGTCTGTGGGAAAAGATTTCAAACATCAGTGTGACTGGAAAAGCACCGAGACACAGAAACACCCAAGTGAAAGTGCTCCAGTGAACTGACTGTGGAAGGAGCTTTAACCTGTTACACCATCTGAAAAAAAAACATCTCACCATGCACAACGGGGAGAAACTGTGCAAGTGTTGTGTGTGTGGACAAGGATTCAACTGATCGTCCAACATGGAGAGACATGGGGACACTGACACCATGGCGAGACCATGGAAATGCTGGGACTGTGGTGGTGGGGGGGGATTCAGATCCTCATCTGAGCTGGAAACTCATCAGCGCAATCACACTGGGGAGAGGCCGTTCACCTGCACTGACTGTGGGAAGGGATTCACTCAGATAAGTACCCTCACTTCACATCAACTTGTTCATTCTGACAACAGACCTTTTAAATGTTCTGACTGTGAAAAGTGCTTTAAAAGCAGAAAAATTCTGCTGACACACCAGCAAGTTCACACTGGGTAGAAACCATTCAACTGCTCCAAGTGTGGGAAGAGATTCACTCAACTAACCCGGTTCACATCACATCAACGTGTTCACTCTGAAAAGAGACCTTTTAATTATGCCGACTGTGTGAAAAGCTATAAAAGCAAAATGGATCTGCTGACACACCAG
The DNA here is from genome assembly GCF_964194155.1 of Cetorhinus maximus. NCBI lineage: Eukaryota > Metazoa > Chordata > Chondrichthyes > Lamniformes > Cetorhinidae > Cetorhinus > Cetorhinus maximus. Next base: position 37,136 of record NW_027596279.1, on the reverse strand, counting down.
CGAGTTCACACTGGAGAAAGACCATTGAACTGCTCCGTGTGGGAAGGGGTTCATTCACCCATCCCTCCGGCTGAAACACCAGCGAGTTCACACTGGAGAGAGACTGTTCACTTGCTCCGTGTATGGGAAGGGATTCAATCATTCATCCACCCTGCAGACCCACCAGTGTATTCACAAGTGACTCCCAGGGTTGGATTCTGCTGTTATTGCTGCTGTTAATCACATCCAGGACTGAACCATGCTCTTTCTGAGAGTTGGGGTTTGTTTCTGCTGATGTTAATTATCCCTGTAACTGAGCTGGAGTTTAATATTCTGGATAAAGGTTAAATATATCAGCTTAGTGTCAGACATTGTCGACATATTAGTCGAGGCATTGAATGCAAGAGCAGGGACGTTATGATGGAGCAGTATAAAGAATTAGTTAGGCCACATTTGGAGTACTCTGTGCAGTTCTGTTTGCCACACTACAGGAAGGATGTGATTGCACTGGAGAGGGTGCAGAGGACATTCACTCAGGATGTTGCCTGTGCTGGAGAGTTTCAGCTATGAAGAGAGATTAGATAGGCTGGGGTTGTTTTCCTCAGAGCAGAGAAGGCTGAGGGGGGACCTGATAGAGGTGCACAAAATAATGAGGGGCATAGATAGGATGGATAGGTAGACATTTTTCTCTTTAGTGGAGGGGTCAATACTCAGGGGGCATAGATTTAAGTTAAGGGGCAGAAGGTTTAGAGGGGATTTGAGGATTTTCTTTTCACCCAGAGGGTGGGGGCTATCTGGAAAGTGCCAGCAAAGCCGATATCCCGTGAATGAATTTTAAAAGAAAGACAACGCTTTCATCCAAGAAATCAACCGAATGTACCTTCCCTGAAATGCTTCTAATACAACTCTATCCATCCTCAAGATTATCCCATAACTATGTTATCATGAGGTGCGAATAGTACGAGCTGGAACTAGGTCTTTCTTATTTTTCAATCCATTTGCTAACAGAATCTGCCCCTCCCTTCCCCAGATTCAGACAATGATTAACTGAGACTCAGTCTCTAATGGCGGCCTTAAAAGTGGATAAATCCCCAGGCCCAGGTGAAATGTGGGACTCAGTGCCTGAGGGAGTGGTAGAGGCAGGAACCCTCACAACATTTATGAAGTATTTAGATGAACAGTTGAAACACCACAGCTTACAGGGCTACGGGCCAAGTGCTGGAAAATGGATGAGAGGAGATGGAGCTTGATGACAGGCACTGCAGGAATTCACCAAGGCTCCTTCGACAGCACCATCCAAACCCACGATCACTACCATCTAGAAGGACAAGGGCAGCAGATAGATGGGAACACCACCACCTGGAAATTCTCCTCCAAGTCACTCACCATCCTGATATGGAAATATATTGCCATTCCTTCACTGTCGTTGGGTCAAAATCCTGGAAGTCCCTTCCTAACAGCACTATGGGTGTACCTACACCACATGGACTGCAGCGGTTCAAGAAGGCAGCTCATCACACCCTTCTCATATGCAACTAGGGTTGGGAAACTAATGCTGGCCCAGCCAGCGAAGCCCATATCCCATGAATGAATAAAAAAAAACAGAACATGAGTGATTATTGTGGCCAGTAGAATGAAACAACGCTTTAAATTATCAATACAGTAAGACCTATTCCAGATAAAAATTGTCTCTCAAACATTCAGGAAAGAATTAAACACATTGAACATATCAAAGTGAGTCAAATTAATTTGAAGAAGGAAATAGAATCTGGATTTAGAAAATATCCACAAAATGGTTGCAGGTGAACAGAGCTGGAGAATCTATAAAATCTGTGCATGAACTTTTCTTTGAACCAGATGTAATTACAACATGTCTATAATTTAGAATTGTGTCAGATGATCAGCAGATGGGGAGGATGAATCTAAGTCGATAGTTATTATATTTTAGTGGGAAAGTTTTGACATTTATTCTTGGTGGCAGCTCAAGGGTTTGTGTTGCTGATTCTGATCATTCTAGTAGCTTTAGTATGTTATCTACAGTTTGTCATCAAGAAATTAGGAAAACAAGCTCGTAGCTTAGAAATAGTGAGGTTAGTCAGAAATCAGTTGTGAGAAATCAATAAGAATATTCCCTTCTCAAGGTGGGGAGATCTGTGCGAAATCACTGTCTAATAACCTTATAAAATCTTCAGAAATTTATTGAACATTACAGAAATAGCTCTCTCTCTCCCTTGTTTAGGAAGAAAGATTCCTGGCTTGATAAAGATCGGACAATGTATCCCTTTGATAACTCATAGGGATGGTCTCAGTTGTTACAGGATGGAATTTGTAGTAGTTATTGAAGGCAATGGCTTTTGTCTTCAATTTTTAATTGGAGGAATTTTATGCTCATCCAGTACTGGGTGTGGGATAAGCAGTTTGATAATTTAGTAACAGTGGAGGAATGGAGAGGGATGGTGGTGAGGTAGAGCTGGGTGTTGTCAGTGTACATTGAAAACTAACACGGTGCTTTTGGATGATGTCACCTAGTGGTAGCATGTAGATGAGAAATAGGAGGGGCCTAAGATAGATCCCATTTTTAGGATGGGTCAGGGCAGTGGATTTAAAGGTGAAAGGGACAGTACCAGAAGAGAGAAAGACAAAACTGTGAATAATATCAGCTAACATGGAGAAGTTGGGTGATCAGTAGTTCAGTGAGAGTGGGGTCAGTACAGCAGAAAGTGGGTCTCATGGACAAGATGAGCAGTGAGAGGGCACGAGGGGAGGTGGGAGAGAAACTGGAGAAAGATGTGGGTTCAGGTCTCAGACAAGGGGGAATTTTAAAGGCAGTTTGTCCCGGTGGGTTAGTGGAAGGGAGGGAAGCAGCAGAGGCAGCTGATCGGATTGTCTCAATCTTAGTGACAAGGAAGCTCCATGGGCAGAATTTTGCCCTTGGTGTGCGGGCTTGGCGGGGGCGAGTGGGGCAGTCGGGAAGCTGACCACTGCCTGCAATCAGGCCCGGAAGGCAATTTCATGCTGGGGGCCAAGTAAGGCCTGCGCCACGTGAAACGTGAGCAGCAGTGCTCAGCGCTGCCTGTGCGGGAGGGGGGATGAGTGCGAGCTGGGCAAGTGTGACCTTTGTACATGCACGCGAGAGCGAGCTACATAATCTCCCTGAGGCAGAGAGCTGTCTCAGGGAGGTGGAATGATTTGAAAAAATATATATTAAAGATTTTATACATGTTATGAAACATGTCCCCTCATGTCACTCTGTCACATGAGCAGGGAGATGTTTTTAATTAATAAGATAAAAGCAAAATACTGCAGAGCAGTACTTCTTCAAGGTCGGCACTCCTGGAAGAGAAGTGGCAGTGAATTAAATAAGATAAAAGCAAAATACTGCAGGGCAGTACTGCATCAAGGTCGGCATTCCTGGAAGAGAAGTGGCAGTGAATTAAATAAGATAAAAGCAAAATACTGCAGGGCAGTACTGCATCAAGGTCGGCAATCCTGGAAGAGAAGTGGCAGTGAATTAAATAAGATAAAAGCAAAATACTGCAGGGCAGTACTGCATCAAGGTAGGCATTCCTGGAAGAGAAGTGGCAGTGAATTAAATACGATAAAAGCAAAATACTGCAAAATAATTTTGCAAAGAAGCAAAACTCTGTTTGTCTCTCCAGAGATGCTGTCAGACCTGCTAAGTTTTTCCAGCATTTTCTGTTTTTGTTTCATGCTTTTAATTCAAGTGTAAAATTTGATTTGCTTCAGGTGACCTCATCCCGCCCGTGGATGAGGTTTCCTGAAAAAGGTAAAGGCCGCATGGCCTTTTCGCCCGCCCACCAACCATTAGGTTCGATGGGCAGCGTAAATTTGAATTTAATTAACTTCTTAGTGGCCTTAGAGGCTCCTTAATTGTTGGTGAAATATTGCGGGACTGTGCGATGATGTCGGGACTGACCTGATAACTGACCTGGAGTTTCTTAACATCAGCAGAAACAGACCCCAATAAATATGATTCAGTCCTGGATGTGATTAACAGCAAAATCCAATCACTGTAGTGACTTGTGAACTTGCTAGTGTCTCTGTAAATGGTATAAGTGAGTGAATCCCTTCCGACACACGGAACAGGTGAACGGCCTCTCCCCAGTGTGAACCCGCTGGTGTGTCAGCAGACGGGATGACTGAGTGAATCCCTTTCCACACTTGGAGCAGATGAATGGCCTTTCCCCAGTGTGAATTCGCTGGTGTTCAGTGAGTTGAGATGATTCCCTGAACCCAGTCCCACAGTGAGAGCACCTGAACGGTCTCTGATCAGTGTGAACAAGTTGATGGTGCATCAGTTCCCCGAACTTTTATAGCACTTCCCACAGTCTGGACATTGAAAAGGCCTCTCCCCAGTGTGAACTCGCTGGTGCATCAGTAGGTTGGATGAGGTAGTGAAACCCTTCCCACACACAAATGCAGGTGAACGGCCTCTCCCCAGTGTGAATTCGCTGGTGTACAGTGAGATGAGATGAACGTCTGAACCCAGTCCCACAGTAACATTCAATCTGATCAAAATATTTTTTCCACACTATCCGCATATCCCTGTATGTAATTGCTCAATCTGTCATCTATTCCATTCCTTTGTTCCCTCTGGACGTAACTATCCTAACGCACTCCCGGCTGACCTCCCACATTCAGCCTCCCTGTAATCCAAAACTCTGCTCACTTGAACCAAGTCTTATTCACTCCTGCACTCACCGACTGACAAGAGCTCTGGGTTAAGGAGAACCTCAATTTTAAATTTCTCATCCTCGTTTTCAAATCTCTCCATGGTTTCTTCCTCCCTACCTCTGTAATCTCCTCCAGCCTCACAGCCCTCCGAGATATCTACACTTCTTAAATTCCGACCTGCTCAGCATTCCTGATTTTAACTGCTCCACCTTTGGCGTCTCCCCCAATAGCTGCCAAGGCCACAAGCTCTGGGATTTCCCCCCTAAACCGCTCCACCTCACTTTCCTCCTTTAAGATAATACATAAAGCCTACCTCTTTGAGTAAACTTTTGTTCATCTGCCCTGATATCTCTTCATGTGGCTCAGTGTCAAATGTTGTTTTCTAACACTCCTGTACATTTCATTACACAATAGAATTAATTAATTTCCGTTTCAGGGTGGGCAGAATTTGATGGTCAACATAGGCACCAAAGTGAATGAGAAATGGACTATAGCTCAGGAAAAACAATTCCTGAAAGATACTGTGGGAAGATAAAGCTGGGAAGCCAGCAGCACATAGTCAGGGGATGGGCAGCAGTGGAAACCTCTTTTAGACACAGTTGGCAGAAGGAACATTAAAATCCTAAACATAATTAAAATACACCTATTATTAGAGACAGAGAAAGTTAGACAATGGCAGAGAGGTGATCAGGAAGGGCAGAGGTGAAACAGAGTAATAGATGGACATGGATTCAGATCCACAGTAAAGGAGTCACACCAGCCCCAGAGCCATGAAACCTCTCACAGATAACAGAGCACAGCACTAAAAGCTCTAAACTGTGGATGAATAGTCAAGAATACTCAACTCTGAAACAATTTCAGTTTTTAAATGTAAACTCTCCTGCTGGAGCCTGCAGCTGGAAAGATATCAGAAGCACTGGAGTCAGAGAAAAATCTCCCAGTTGAGGAAATACCCAGGGAGCGGGGTGATGTCACTGTGTAATTGTCGATGTGTGATGATGTCACAGTGTAATTGTCAATGTGTGATGATGTCACAGACATGGCCACAGAACATCTGGGTCTGTGCAAACCAATGATCACCACACATTATGAAGGATGGGAGGGTCCTTGAGAGGGTGCAGAGGAGATTTACCAGATTGGGTCGAGGGATGAGGGATTTTAGTTGTAAGGTTAGTTTGGAGAAACTGGTGTTGTTCTCCTTGGAGCAAAGTAGGTTGAGGGGAGATTTTATGGAGGTGTATAAGTTTATGATAGGTTGAGATAAGGTAGATAAAGATGTTCACATTAGTTGATCATAAAAGGATTACAGACACAGGTTTAAAATTTGAGGCAAGATCAACAGGACGGGTGTGAGGAAAGGAATTTACAGAGTGAGTGGTTGAATGAGCTGGAACACAATGCTTACAGTCAGAGGCCAATAATATTCAGATCCTGATGAATCGAGTGACATTGTGGTGATGTTTGGTTTGAGTTTCCCGTTTGCAAATCCTTCCCATTTTACATCCTGTAAAAAGAGTATTAAAAAAATCCATCACTGTCAGCCCAGGATAGAAATCGCGAAGAGACAAGCATTGGTTTGAGTTTACTGTGTGTAAATCTTCCCCTTCTAACCCACTGTAAACGGAGTTTCCAAAATCCATCCCTATCAATCCAGGATCGAAATGCATAATATTCTCTCCTCCTGCTACCTGGACCAGGATCATCGCGCATGCGCCCTGCTGCACAGCCGCTCCCCCGGGCCGATCAGAGGGATATTCAGCTATTTCCGGTCTGTTTGCTACAAACACGGGACCGGTAGTTTCCTATTAAGCGTCTGGGGCCTGCACCAAGTGTTTATGAAGCCTCCCTGCCCACTCCACTAGCTCCATTCCTCCTGCTCACCCACCCACATCTTTGTTATTCTGCTGCAGTCGCCATTTTCTTACCCACTCTGCCGCTCTGGTCACAGGATAGCACTGCGCGTGCTCAGACAGGAAATAGCAATGCGCAGGTGCCAACTACACACTGCAATGCGCATGCTCATATCTCTGGGGCTCTGGATAGGGCACATTCTCTGCCGCTGTGAATGCTGGGTGATAGGTCCGCCATTAGAAGCCGATGCTGTTGCATCTAAAATTATTTTTGATGATCCGATGATGACTAAAGATTTAGTGTCAAGGTATAAAATTATTAAATCAATTGAGGCAACAAGGTGCACACGCCTGTACCGTACTTCTGTCTTTGGTGTAATTAACAGCAGAACAAACCCCTACAGTTAGATGTCAATTCACTGGATTCTTAGCAGGTGAGGTGAAGAAGTTATTTTTCTTTCCACACACTGAACATTTAAACTCTGTCTTGCCAGTAAGAATGTGCCTATTGCGGATTTAATCTTTGAACTTTTAAAGCCTCTGGTGACTGGTGACCAAACTTTGTACACATGAACTACTTGAATTTTCTCCATCAGATCTGACTGCTGCTGTGTCAACTCATCAGATGATCGAGTGAATCATTTCCACATTCAGCTGGTGAATGATGTTTTCACTGTGTGACTTTACCCAGGAGTGTGCAGCTCAGACTTGGATCTCAAATCCTTCTTGAAATGAGTTCTACATTCTCATCCAAGGAAAAGAGAAAAGCGATGCTGTAAATCTGAAATAGAAATAGAACATTTTGGAATTCGAAACAGGCCTGGTAGCGTCAGTGGAGAGAGACATATTTTTCCTTTCAGGCCTGTGACTTTTCAGCAGAACTGTACTGAGTCAGTGCACAGACCTGAAAACATAACTCTGAATCTCAATCCAAAGAAATTTCCAGATATGCCAAGTATTTCTATCATTTTCAGCCTTTCTCTCTGGTCAAAGACGTTGCTTCTGAAATGGACATTGGATTTATTGATGACTAAGTTATATTGATTCTTGTCTGTCTGCAAGTGGAAACATCTTCCAAACACTTTTCTAACATTCACAGCTTCGATCAAGTCATCCCTCACACTGTTTTCCAGAGAGCACCTGTTGAACCTGTTCAATCGTTCTTGAAAGTTATAACTTTTCAGTTCTGGCATCACTCCAGTAAATATTTCTTGCACCTTTAACAGGGCTTCTGGATAAACATAATGATATGGAGATGGAGCATCCTTTTCAAAACAGGCACTTTTATCATGAGCCTGTTGTGTACCTTCTTGCAGTACATCGACTGAACACATTGAAATCCAGTGTGAAAATATTAACAATTTCAAAGCTTAACAAGCTGCACAAGACTGGAAGGAGAGTGTGGCTGTGGATAATTGATACTGTGCACTGTAATCAGTATCTCAGACAATTAGGAAAATGAGCTCCTGTAAACCCATCCCAACTCAAAGCCTCGTGTCTTACATTTCCTGTCCCTGCTTTCCAGGGAAAAATTGGATTTGCTAACTAATTTTTCCTGCATCAAGCAACCAATTGACATGGGAGCTTGACGGGCAGAGGGAGCTGGAGGCGAGGCAGGGACAGAAGCAGAAACAGCTGCAGCATGGAAGTGTTTAGAATTTGATGTGTTTAACTTACTTTCAGTGATGAATTTCTGCCGTGTGTTCCCTTGTCAGCTTCACAGGAGCCACAGTGATGAGGTTTGTGGGCTTTGGAAATTGAAAGTTGTACATGAGCAGTTTGAACAGCAGGTCGAACAAGTGCCAGCTCAAATTTTATTTTGGGGTATGTGTGCGGTCATTCATTTTAACAGGAAGGACGTGGAGGGACAGAATTGATATATATTGCTGTGGGTGAAAAGGTGGGTTTATGTAATTAGTTAAATGGCTCTTCCAGATATCCGACACGGACACGATGGGCCGAATGTGCTCCTTTTCTGCTGTAGGCATTTATGATTTCATACCAACAACATTAAACTGTGCAGAGGGTCAGTTGTCGTGGCCGAGTGGTTAAGGCTTTGGAGTTCAAATCCATTGGGGTTTTCCGCTTCCCATTTTTCCCTGGTTTTAACTCTCTGTCTGAAGAATTCAGTTAAATTGAATCTAATCCATCCAAACACTCGAGAATTTTCGAATTTCCGTTCATTCAGGAAAACATTCACGAAACCTGCACTGGGAAATAGAACAAAAACAGAACCAGGCTGGTGTCATTCTTGCTTCCCTAAATGACATTAGTGAAGCAGATGGGTTCTTATGACAGTCGTTCCATGGTCACCATTAGACTTTCAATTCTAGGTGGGATTCCAACCCTGGCCCCCAAAGGATTACCCTGTGTCTCTGGATTACTAGCCCAGTGACAATACCACTAAGCCACCACCTCCCAGAGTCTTCACTCTTTCTCAAAATAAAATTCAGCAAAATAATAATAGTTTTAAAGGATGTTTCTTCTGGCAGCGGCTGATTGGAGAGTGTTGGGCTGGATAATTGGTGCATTTCCCTGTCTCACTCGCTGTGGAGCTGAGGAAGAGAGAAAAATTGATGCGTTTGTTTGATCCAATAACTTCATAGATTTCTACTGGGCTAGATGGAGGTACATGATCGTTTATTTTCTTTAAAATGAATATTCAGAATATTCTTTGAAATGAAAGTTCAGAAATGAAGGTTGTTGTCGGAACTCAGAGGGCAAAAGTCGAGCTTGCAACGTTGGGCGATATTTTCCTGTAGTTTCAGATCCACAGAGCCAGCCAGACCTGTGTGGTAATGAATGTTGATGGGGAGAAAACGACGAGGGATTCGCCCCTGGGTGTCCTCAAACCACCGATTTTTTTCAGTTCTCAGCTGAATGCACTGATCAATTGTACAACAAAGACTGATGAAAGTTGACTCTTCGAGATACCCTAAAGCAGGGGGTCAGTGAGTTAAAGCTTCAGATTGCTGCTACCAGAATGACAATTGTTCTCTATCAGTTTCATTCTCCCAAAATTAAATTTGGGACATTCATTGTGGATACATGGAAACTGCCTGATCCCACCCACTGCAGACACATCCATGTCACCGGGAACCAGCTCTCCTACAACAGTTGCTATCTCCCTTTGAAACTTTCAGTGTTTTATCTGTTACCAAATATTCTGATTGTCCCGAAGCCAATAATTCTAAAGGGGTTTCTCTGTTACACAGCGAGTGGTTAGGATCTAGAATGCACTACCTGAGAGTGTAGGGGAGGCAGGTTCAATCGTGGATTTCAAGAGAGGATTGGACAGAAAATCCAGGTCTCCGGGGAAAAGGCGAGGGAGTGGGACCAGGCGAGTTAGTTTCTAGAAGAGTAAGAGGTCTCCCTTTTCAGACGGAGATGAGAAGTTTCTTTTTCTCTCTCGGGGGGTTGTTAGTCTGTGGAATTATTTTTCCCAGAAAGCATTGGAGGCTGAGTCATTGAATTTATTCAAGGAAGACTTAGACAGATTTTTGATAGACAAGGGAGTCAAAGGTTATGGCGGGCTGACAGGAAATTGGAGTTGAGCCCACAACCAAATCAGCCATGACCTTATTGAACAGCAGAACAGACTCAAAGGGCTGAATGGCCTATTCCTGCTCCTGTTCCTGAGCCCTATGTTGCTATGACACGGGCTGAATGGCCTCTATCTGTGGGGTAACTTTGAACCTGATACTATGATGGGCTCGGGAGGTAAAATGGACTATCTTGGTTATGTTGGTTATGTTGTAATTCAGTGCAAACACCACTCAAGGCAATGGTTAGTGTGCATTGAGTGGAGATAGCATGGCCGAACGGTCTCAGGGGGTTGGGTTTAGACTCCAGTCTCCTGTGTCTGTTGCCCTTTCAATCACATCATCTCAGAATCGGCTCGAAGTCGGTGTCCTTTTAAGATCTTCATTTTGGTAGGAAGAACAAGGAGAGTCAGTGTAAATTGCAGGGTGACCGGGAATATGTGGAGCCGAATGCTCTCTATCGCTGCTAGAACCGTTCGGGGATGTTATATGAACAACATTAAAATCACCGTAAGGCCTGTAGTTGGGGCCAAGTGTTTAAAGTAATGGGCTTGAAATCCATTGGGGTCTCCCGAAGCAGGTTTGAGTCTGGCTAACTGCACATCTTCCTTTAGATGCCTCCAGGGTTAGTTATTGGTTAAATTGAATAAAAACCTTCCAACATTCCCGTGTACTTTACCTGCTTCCCTTCCGCGTTTATTCATTTCCATTCATCTGCAAACATTTACTCAATTTGGAGTCTGGAAAGGAACAATAATTGGCCAAGTTGGTGTCGCCCTTGCTTTCTTGGTGTTTGCCTCTCCTTCGGCCTCTGTCACTCTCGGTGTAAATGTCTATCTGTCATCCTCTGTTTGTGTCAATGTGTTTCAGTTCCCCAAGGGGATGAACACATTTTTATCATCACAAGCTTTATTCACATGAGTTAAACTCAGAACAAGCTGAGACACCAACTGGAAATCAGGATTTCTAATGATGTATTTTGGAATATGAACGGCTTTAAATGCTGGTCCGGTTAGCTCAATCGATAGAGCATGAAACTCTAAACTCCAGGGCCATCTATTTGAGCCCCACGCTAGGCGCCATTATTCCTGAAAACTTTGCAGCTTCCATGGGTGATCCCCAGCTCTCCATTGCTCCAGCAGTATCACCGCTCAAACTGAGTCTTTCTCCTTCCCACTTTGTGAAAAATCGATTTGGTTGTTTCTGCATTAAAATTGCCCTCTACTTCACTGGAAGTTGTGACTGTTCAGTGCTGAGGATATGGTGCTTTCACTGGCAATTCCCGGTCAAGGAAAACCTTTTCCTTACCACTGTGTGAACTGTCACAATGAACAGAAATTCCTGATTAAATGAAACCAGGTTTGGCAGCGTCTGTGGAGTGAGAAAGAGAGTTAATCTTCCAGCTGGATGATCTTTCATCAGAGTTGGAAAAGTCACAGATGTAACAGATGGAAAACAAGTCCAGAGGCGAAGGGGAGTGAAAGGACAAAACGGAAGGACTGTGATAGGTTACAAGGCATGAGACAGAAACTGACGAAAGGGATGATGGTGCAAAATGAGGGTGGGAATGGGACAGATTTATCTTCCTGCTGTTCAAACTGGCAAAAATATCACTCTTGATCAACCAATCACAACTACCCTTTCAAAGTAACTTTCTATAATTGTTTCATTTCCATCCCCACTGCTGCTGCCTTCACAGTCATTCTATCATCTTCAACCCATTCCAGCAAAATCCACCTTCTTCCCTTGTGTTCAGCTCCTCTGACGTCATGGGACTGAGTAAATTCAGTGAGAATTTTTTTGTCATTTGGCACAAGATTCGGAACCAGACCAGGGAGAGGTTTGTGTCAGTGTAAACAGTGAAATCTCCCCTATTACCGCTATATTTTGCCGTGAACCACCGTCTCTATAGTCAGTGATTTGCAGCCTGCCATGCGCTTCTCTCATTCCTTATCTTCACCTCTGTATTTGCTCGCGACCTGTTGAACGGGTGACATTTCAGGCGCTGATGCAATACTCCAGCTCCCACTCCACTGATTCAGGTGGAACTGATATGCGTTTTCAGTTTTCAATCAAGAAGTAATGCATATTTATATTAATCATTCTCATGACATTTATAAGCGCCGAACCCTAACCACTAGACCCCCATATTTGCAGCTTTACAGCCCGGCTTATCCATGCTTTCTGTGCCTTTTATTTTCATTTCAAACCTCTTTCAACAGAGACACTTTTCTCCGACAAAATGACACGTTTCTCTAGAACACAACCGACTTCTTCAGCCAATGACAACAGCGATTGCTGTTAGCTGGAGCAGCATTCATTGTCTCACAGTCCCGGATTGTCATTGGATCATTAAACAACAAAAAAAGACAGATATCGCCAACTCTCCTGTTACCCGGCGAGTTCCAACAGATAAGGCGATAAGCAAGTGCAATACGGCTGTGAGACACTGCATTCAGCTAATATTCAACAACAAGAAGGAGCAACGCAGCTTTTCCTGTTACTTAAATGTGAAAGTTGCGGTAAAGTTTCTGCCCGGTTTCGAACCGGGGACCTTTCGCGTGTAAGGCGAACGTGATAACCACTACACTACAGAAACTCCACTGATAAGTGCATCTGACTACAATGCAGTTCCGCAATAGCATTTTTGGGTCTTTGTTTTGAAGAAATGGAATTCGGCTGTTCTCATTAGGAATGCTGGAGACAGACTGATCAACAATGTCATCATCAAATGGTACAGCAGGTTGGATGGTCATTAGATCATCTCTTCTGTGCCAGCTTCTTTTTTAAAGAGGAACCAATTCGTCTCAATATAATTCTCTCTCTCCATAAGACTAATTTTTCTCTATTTCAAGTAACTGTCTAATTCACTTTTGAAGAAGGAGTTTCTGCAGAATCCATGCACAGTTTCCCTTAATTAACAAAGTTTTCCCGACCAAGTAACATGAAGATTTGGACTTGGGTTTCTTCCAGTCCCTCGAGGGGTGGATCCGAATCCCAGCGCTGCCACAGTTTAAGTCACATTGCCACTTTGGGGAACTTTAGGAATTCCCTTTCAGAGAATAAGAGGAGATTCTAGATTACTATAGGGCGGGTTGTGAACTTTATTTTGTTTGGAAAAACGCGGAGAGTCAACACAAATATAAATTGTTGTGGGGGGAAGGCAGGTGTGTGGAATTGGTTGAGTTGTTCTTCCAGAGATCCAGCACAGGCACGACGGGCCGAGTGACTTATTTTGCAGCCATTTCTGATTGGACAAGAACACATTTGAGCTCGAAAGCTGTTGTTAGTCGTGGCTGAATGTTTAAGGTGATGGATTTCAAATCCATTGGTCCCTCCCGCTGTAGGTTTGAATCCTGCTGACTACAGTTCTCATTCCTCATTTTAACCAGGTGTCACCAACCTCATCCCTGCGGCTCCTGTGAAACTGACAAGGCGACACGCGGCAGAAATTCATCACTGAAAGTAACTGACACACATCAAATTCTGCCGCTTTCATGTCGCATCTTTTAATTTCCTGTTCTCCCTCTCAGACATTTCCAGGTCTATCAAATGTCATCCATCTGGAACTTCAGCCTCCACCTCGTTTTACTGAATATGGTCGATTTTCCGTTAGCTCAAGTTAACAGGTGACTCCATAGCTCAGTGGTTACAACACTTGTCTTGTAAGTCAGGGGGCGCGAGTTCAATCCTTTCTGGAACCTATGGGTAACCTTCAGCTGAGATGGCAAAATTATGTGGAAAGCTGACAGACTGCAGAACAATATAGAAGAAGCAATTTAATAAGTTAAAATACTGTGGATGCTGGAAATCTGTATTAACAACAGAAAACGCTGGAAAAATTCACCATCTGACAGCATCTGTGGAGAGAGAAACAGAGTCAATGTCTCGAGTCCTTGTGACTCTTCAGAGCGAAAGAGAAGCAGAAATGTGATGCAGTTTATACTGTTATACGAGGGGTTGGCTGGAGCAGGTGGGAAGGTCAGCGCTAGGTGGGGGCTCAGGAAGGGTTGACAAAGGAGTCAGGGACACAAGACAAAGGGAGTGTTAATGACAGTGGTAAGGGCGAAAAAAGATACTGATTGTGGCATAAAGGGAAGAAAGCAGAATGTGTGAATAGCAGAACAAGGATCAGCACTTTGTGAAAGAACAACATAGAACAACTGACAGTTGGCTCTTTAGGGGCCTTCCTCCTTACTTTCCAAGGGCCAAAACACTCCTTTCAGGTGAAGCAGCGCTTCACTTGCACCCCCTTCAATTTGGTCCACTGCATTCGCTGCTCCCAATGCGGTCTCCTCTCCACTGGAGAGACCGAACGCAGACTGGGTGACCACTTTGTGGAACAACTTCGGTCTGTCTGCAAGTATGACCCAGACCTTCCTGTCGTTTACCATTTCAACACCCCACCCTAATCTCATGCCCTTCACTGGTATTATCATCGAAATAGAACAGAAGCAAAGGAGCAGGAATAGGTCATTGGGAAAATCGAACCAACTCCGCCAGTTAATCAGATTATCCTGCACTTTGTAACATACAGAAATCATCTCCACTGCTAACTTCATTATTTCAATGTTTCACTATTTCAGTGTTTCAAATGATGTGGTTTTTTCCCCTGTGGTGACTGTGCGTGTTTGCTCAATGAAATGTTGGTAAAAGGTATCGACTGAGGAAAATGAGGAGATGATTGATCAGAATAGACATTTGTTTTCTGAAAATTCGATTTGAAATCAACTATTTTAAAAATTTGAATAATTGTAAAAGAATTCAGAGTCCAACCCTCAATGAGTCAGGGAATCTTTGTTAATTTTCACACACTGAACATGGACACGGCAGCAGCTCCTGCACCTCTTTCAATATTGTTTCTCTTAACTCAGAGTTTCCAAAAGGGAATTGGACAAGGACTTGAAAGGGAGAAAAAAATCATAGTTTTGGAAAGAGACAAAGAAATTGAGATTAACTCCAAAGCTCTTTGTGGAAAACTGACATCGATACTATGGGCCTCTTGTAGAGCTGTGCCTTTTGAGGATGACATTATTGGATCAGTCTGTCTCCCAACATTCCCAAAGAGAGCAGCCGAGTTCCATTTCTTCAAAATAAAGACTCAAAGTGTTGCTGCATGACGTCACCACTTAACATTTTAGTGAGGCCTATTGAGCTTTTCTCCTCTCCCTTGTTTCTGCAGGGCAGTGGTTATCATGTTTAGCTAACATGTGAAAAGTTGCCGTGTTCGAAACTGACCAGAACCATCATCAGAATTTGCAGATTGAAGTTTGTTGAAGAAAGCAGGATATGGTCATGTGTCCTGGTCACTGTTTATCCTTCAACCAAGATTATAAGCTCTGCGCATTGTAAAGTCCCTGGCTTTGGGTGTTTGTTGAGCAGAGATTGGCAGCCGTGTTCCCCGCATGAAAACAATGACTCTCCTTCAGTAAGTACTTCAATAAAAGCAAAATACTGGAAATCTGAAATAAAAACGTTAAATGCAGGTAGAACTCAGCAGGTCTGACAACTTCTGTGGAAAGCGAAACCTGCTGAGTTTCTCCAGTATTTTCTGTTTTAATTTCAAAAAGTGCTTAATTGGCTTGAAAGTGGTTTCAGACATCCACTGGTCAGGAAAAGCGCTGTATAAATGCAAGTCTGTCTTTCCTTAACTATCTTTAAATCCCAGTCCTCTGGTTATTGACCCCCGTCAGTGGAAACAGTTTCTCCCTATCTGCTCCATCAAGCCGCCCGTCCCCACTGCCCCCACCCACATCATTTTGAACAGCTCCATGAAATCTCCACTTAAACGTCTTTGCTCTAAACAGAACAATCCCGGTCTCTATAATCTCTCCACAAAACTGAATTTCCTCATCCCTGGACATGATGCGCCTTGCATTGAGGGATTGAGGTGAGATTTTGGAAAGTATTGTCAGTTAGCAGGTGGGAAAATGTAGAAGGAACGAAAACAGAAAACCCAGTCTCCAGCTTTGTGAATCTTTAGAAGCTCTTTGGGAACCGGAATCAGAGGAGAATGAAGGGTGAACTGTCTGACTGACCAGAGACAGTCAAGGCACCTTTCCCTTCTTTAAGTCGCTGGAACATTGACTCTGATGTTATCAATGAAATTAACTGATCTGAGACATTGAAAGGATTTTCGTTACTGTACATCAGGAATTCAAACCTAATATCGGCTTCAGGACAATCAGTATACTTGGTAACAGTCAAGGCACCGAAAGGCTCGAAGGGAGACAGCTCCGGTTGTAGGAGAGCTGGTTCCCGGTGACAGGGATGTGTCTGCAGTGGGTGGGATCAGACTGTTTCCATGTAACCACAATGAATGTCCCAACCTTTATTTTGGAAGAGTAAAACTGATAGAGAACAATTGTCATTCCGTTCGCAGCAATCTGAAGCTTTAACTCGCTGACACGCTGGTTAGAGGCTCCATCGGTCTCTGTGGCGCAGTTGGTCAGCGCGTTCGGCTGTTAATCGAAAGGTTGGTGGTTCGCGACCACGCAGGGGTGAAATTTCCCCTTTTTTTCAGCATTCATTGTCACTCAGTTCCCGGTTCATTGGCTACTTGAGCTGAATGTCAAGACCCCGGAAATGTTGCCGGCTCCACTATTATCCAGTGAGCTCCAAAGTAAGCGGCTTTTTTTCGAATATTCATTTCAAATATAATGAGAAAACATTTAGACCTACCATGCACTGATATCCAACACACTGGAAATTTATGAAGTTATTGGATTCAAACAAACCCATGAATTATTCCCTCTTCCTCAGCTCCACGGTGAGTGAGACAGGGAAAAGCAGCAAAGCAGCAATATTCCGGCCCCACACTCTCCAATCACCCGCTGCCAGCAGAAAGCGGCGACTGCAGCTTCAATCAGCGGGTTACTGCCCATCCCTGGGATGCAAGATACTCCAACCTGGACCAAACCTCCCAATACACCGAGCACAGACTCAGGAAAACGCTGGTACATTATATCCCAGTCACAAAACCTCGGAACGGCATTTACAGAATACCCGAGTGAGTGAGTCACAAATAAAAGTCACCCAAACTTTCTAAATCGTTTCACTGTCAAATTCCTTCATTTTATTGAAAAGCTGACTGTTGTGAATCTGAAAATGAGCACCGTGGGATTTGTGTTACCGAGTGACTTGTTTTCCACTGATTGTCCTTCAGGTTTGCAATTCAAATTGTGTTGGATATTGAAGCGGATCTGTTTTCAAAATGAGGTCACAAAGCGGCTAAATATTGAATCCAGGAACAAATCCTGAGGAAAATGGATCACAATGTTTGGAAGGAGGTGCATCTGAGAAGCGGAAGCTGTGAATGATGTTATTGATGATTGAGTGGAAAGCATTGGGGCCTTGGTCAATCATTGTGTCCGGGTGGTGAAAACGATGCTGTTAAAATCCACTGGGATTTCCCCAGGAAAGTTCCAATCTTACCGACTGTGCTTCTTATTATTGCTGATTTCAACCAGGTGTCCACAGAACTCTCGGATCAATGGAAGAAAAAACATCCAAAAATTCTCCTGATTTTTGGACTCTAAGGGAATGAAGGGCGATCGGGATCGGGTGGGAAATTGGTGTTGAGGTTGGGGATCCGCCATGATCTTATAAAATGACGGAGGAGGCTTGTGGGGCCTTATGACGTATTGTTGCTGCTTTGATTCTGTTCTATGTGAGTAGCAATGCTAGGCAAGGCGATGGGCAGTAATAATGAAGCTTGGTTTCAAATACCACTTCCACTGCTGCTGACATTGTCCTATTGGTCGGAAAAGTGGCAGCTCACAGTTAAATCAGGTGTGTGTGGTGTTTCACTTTAACAGTAATACTGAGAGACAATAAAATATAAATGGCTGTGGAGAAAAGGCGGGGTTGTTGAATTAGCTGTGAAACTTGTGCAGGACAGATATTCGCCTCCAGCTGTTTCTGCCCGTCCAGGTCAATTAGCTGCTTGATGCAAACGCAGTCAGATGGTGCGCACGTAAAACAGAACGTGATCGGTTTACAGATAGCAGCTTACAGAGACCCCAGGATCTTCCTGATTCGCCCAAGTACTGATTGCAGGAATGTGCACAGTGCCGATTATCCACAATCACACTTCCCTTCCAGTCTTGTCTCCGTTGTTCAGCTTTGAAAATGCTCACATTTTCACGTTGGATTTCACTGTGAAGAAAGCAGAGCTGTGATAAACTTATATTGTTCAGCAGATGTACTGCAAGAAGTTACATAACAGGCAGATGATAACAGTGCTCTTTGGACGCGGTGAGCTCCAGTGAAGGATTGGCACCATTAATGTGTCGTTCAATTAGTCTCCTGACAAATTTCATGCTGGAAATGACAAGAAATCTCGCTGAATTTGCTATGTGTTTTGGTTTCAAATGAGCCGAATACAAGGTAAGAAAGTACATCTCGCTCGAGTGGGTTATAAAATGGAAGAATGACCCGTGCTGTTGGGAGACATAAAATTATAGAAAGTTGCAGCACGGAAAGAGGCCATTCGGCCGGGCGTGCTGCTGTCAAAGAGCAGTAGTGATTGGTTGATCCATCAGGAGTGATATTTATGTCAGTGCAAACAGTAGGCAGCAACATTTGCCCTTCTCCCACCCATATTTTTCCTGGCGCCACCATCTCTGTGGTCAGTGATTTGCACCCTGCCCTTCTCTTCTCCTTCTTTCACTCCACTTCTGTCTCTGTTCTCGACTTGTCCAAATATGACATTTCCAACTCTGCGGTGAAACTTCAACTATCACCCCACTGATTCTGGTGGAGTTGTTAAATCGTTTCCATCAATAAGTAATTAATACTCATTTTAACAAGATAAAAAAATCTACATTCCCTGATTGGGAATCGAACCCAGGCTATTGCTGATAAAGTGCCGAATCCTGACCACTAGACCATCGGGGAAGCTATCATCTCAGTTTCTCTGTTCCTTTCACCCACTCTAACCTGTCTCTCTCTGAACTTGCTGCACTCCGTTCTCTCAGGTTCAACCCTGACATTGTCATGAAACCTGCTGACAAGGGTGGTGCTGTTGTTGTCTGGCGCACTGATCTCTACCTCGCAGAGGCTGAGGGTCAACTCGCAGACACTTCCTGCTACCTGCCCCTGGACCATGACCCCACCACTGAACATCAAACCATTGTTTCCAGGACTGTTACTGACCTGATCACCTCTGGAGATTTTCCTTTCACAGCTTCCAACCTCATAGTCTCCCAACCTCGGACGGCCCGCTTATACCTCCTGCCCAAAATCCACAAACAGGACTGTCCCGGCAGACCGATCGTGTCAGCCTGTTCCTGCCCCACGGATCTCATTTCTTGCTATCTTGACTCCATTCTCTCTCCCCTTTTCCAGTCCCTTCCCACCTACATCCATGATTCCTCTGACACCCTACATCATATCACCAATTTCCAGTTCCCTGGCCCCAACCGCTTCCTCTTCACCATGGACATCAATCCCTCTACACGTCCATTCCCCACCGGGATGCTCTGAGGGCTCTCCGCTTCTTCCTCGAACAGAGGCCCGAAAAATGCTCATCCACCACTACTCTCCTCCGTCTGGCTGAACTTGTTCTCACACTGAACAATTTCTCCTTAAACTCCTCTCACTTCCTCCAAATAAAAGGTGTGGCTATGGGTACCCGCATGGGCCCCAGCTATGCTTGTCTCTTTATGGGGTATGTGGAACATTCCTTGTTCCAGTCCTACTCCGGCCCCCTCCCACACTCTTTCTCCGGTACATCGATGATTGCTTCGGTGCTGCTTCATGCTCTCGCCTGGACCTGGAAAAATTTATTAATTTTGCTTCCAATTTCCAACCCTCCATCATTTTCACATGATTCATTCCTGACACTTCCCTTCCCTGTCCTCCCTGTCTCAATTTCTGGTGATAGACTGTTCACCAATATTCATTACAAGTCTACCGACTCCCAGAGCTACCTTGACTACAGCTCCTCACACCCCGCTTCCTGTAAGGACTCCATCCCATTCTCTCAGTTCCTTTGCCTCCGTCGCATCTGTTCTGATGACGTTACCTTCAAAAACAGTTCCTCTGACATGTCCTCCTTCTTCCTTAATCGAGGTTTTCCACCCTCGGTCGTTGACAGGGCCCTCAACCGTATCCGGCCCATCCCCCGCGCATCCGCCCTCACATCTTCTTCTCCCTCCCAGGAACATGATAGGGTGCCCCTTGTCCTCACTTATCACCCCACCAGCCTCCGCATTCAAAGGATCATCCTCCGCCATTTCCACCAACTCCAGCATGATGTCACCACCAAACACATCTTCCCTTCACCCACCCCCTGGCGGCAATCTGCAGGGTTCGTTCCCTCCGTGACACCCTGGTCCACTCCTCCATCACCCCCTACACCTCAACCCCCTCCCACGGCACCTTCCCATGCAACCGCAAAAGGTGCAACACCTGCCCCTTTACTTCCCCCCTCTTCACTGTCCAAGGGCCAAAATACTCCTTTCAAGTGAAGCAGCATTTCACTTGCACTTCCCTCAATTTAGTCTACTGCATTTGATGCTCCCAATCCGGTTTCCTCTACATTGGAGAGACCAAACGCAGACTGGGTGACTGCTTTGCGGAACACCTTCGGTCTGTCTGCGAGCATGACCCAGACCTCCCTGTCGCTTGCTATTTCAACACTCCACCCTGCTCTCATGTCCACATGTCCGTCCTTGGCCTACTGCACTGTTCCAGTGAAGCTCAACGCAAACTGGAGGAACAGTGCCTCATCTTCCGACTAGGCACTTCACAGTCTTCCGGACTGAATATTGAGTTCAAAAACTTTAGATCATGAACTCTCTACTCCATCCCCACCCACTTTCCGATCCCCCTTTTTTCCAACAGTTCATATATTTTTTTTCTTTTCCCACCTATTTCCATTTTTAAAACATGTATTTCCATCCATTGTTTTATCTCTACCTTTTAGCTTATTTCGATCCCTTCCCCCCGCCCCACCCCCACTAGGGCTATCTCTACCTTGCTCGTCCTGATTTCTACCCTTAATGTCACCTGTTAGCACATTTCTTAGCTAATATCACCACCGTCAACATCTCTTTGTCCTTTTGTCTATGACATCTCTTCTTTGCCTCCGCCTATCACTGCCCCTCTATCCAGCTCAACCTGCCCCACCCCCCACTACCAGCTTATATTTCACCGCATTTGTCCATTTCCTTAGTTCTGAAGAAGAGTCACACGGACTCGAAACGTCAACTGTGCTCCTCTCCGCAGATGCTGTCAGGCCTGCTGGGTTTTTCCAGGTATTTTTGTTTTTGTTTCAGATTTCCAGCATCCGCAGTATTTTGCTTTTCTCTGAGAGAGAGAAATCAATACGTTTCAGTGAGTTAGACGCTATCTCAGATAGAGATATGACTGACATTAAGTGATTGTGGTGACAAACGTGCCCGTCTTAGCAAAGAAATGGTTAGAATGACATGAATTTCTAAACAAGAGCACACAACAGAATATACTATCAATGAGTATTTACGTAATTTGACGATCTGTAGTTACAGTTTGAATAAGGGAAAATAAAATAAAATGAAACATTCTGGTGAAGATACATCTTTCATCTTTGTGGAAAGACGTAGCATGATTTCTTTTCACACAGACACACAGAACAGGCGATGTCTCATATGTAATACTGCTGGCTGTAATGAAACTGAATATTAAGAGCTGCGAGGAACAAACAGTCAAAACCTGTAGTTTTAGGCCAAAGTCACAGGCCCATTTCTAACTCAACGCTCACCTTATAGAGACATAGAATAGTGTAGTAAGAACAAAGACAGAGCCTGGTGTGGTAATTACTGAGACAGGGGCTAGTGCAATTTAAGCAGAGACATTACTAGAGAGGCCATCTAATGTTACTTAAGCAAAGACGTGACCTAGTGCACGAACAACAAGGGCGGGGACGAGTGCTATATTATCATAGACAAGGTCTACTGCTGTAATAGCGGAGATGGGTCTAGGGCAATAGTTACCGATACAGGGCCTGGATCAACATCAAGTGAAATAGGGCAGTTATTACAGGGACAGGGCACAGAGTAATTGCTTCCTAGAGAGAGTCTAAGGCCGTAATATCGGAGACTGTCACCAGTGTAAGAGAGACAGACATGATCTCGTGGAGTAAAAACAGGGAAAGGGAGAGTGGAATAGAAGCAGAGACAGAGTTACAAAGACAACGTCTCTGCAAAGACAGGATCCATTTTAATTAAAAAGACAGACAAGCTCGAGTGTAATACAGACTGATACAGAGTCTAGTGTAAATTGTTCTGAAATACGGTCTAGAGGAATATAAGTGCAGACATGACTGAGTTTGTTATAAGCAGGGCCGCGACCTAGTGAAACATAAGTGAGACAGTGCCGAGTGCAGTAATAATTGAGACAGGATCTTGTGTAATACGAACCAGCCTGGTGTAGCAATAACACTGACGGGATCCAATTTAAGAAAACTGATACACGGTCTCGTTCAGCTTCACATAATTCAGGGCTCTTTTTAACAACAACTGACGCAGTGACTGATGAATTAAATACCGGCAAAGGTACGAGATTAATAAAAACAGAGTCATGCACTAGTACGGCAATAAGAGAGTAATGGTTTAGGACAATAACAACAGAAACAGGGAATTGTGTGATATGAATGGAGGCATGTATTGTTGCAGCATCACCTGAGACAGGGTCCAGTTTGATAGACACGTGGCAGGTTCTACTGGAGTAATAGCTGAGGCAGAGTCTTGTGAAATGCAAATAAAAATATGTTCTAGTTTTCTATAACCAGAGACAAGCTCTAGTGCAGTGACAACTGGGGCATGGCTTATTGTAACTTTGGTCGAGACCTGCTTCAGTGCAGTCATGACTGAGGTAGTGCCAACTGTACTATGGCCATAGTCTAGTACATTAACAACTGAGATTGAACCAATTACAGAAACAACTGAGAGATGACCTTCTCGAATATGATTGGAGACATGTCCTAGTGTAATAGAAACAGAAACGGCATCTAAGTTAATATGAACAGAGACAGTGCCAAATGCAGTAATAACTGAGACCGCGTCTGCTTCATGAGATGTGAGCAATCACGGTTCCACTGCCACCCACTGGTCAATCTTTGCTACTGCAGGTGTTGTGAAAATGTCGATCCCATTTACAAGGGTTAAAATCAGAAATAATGGAAAACGTAGTCGCAAGATTTGAACCTGCGCAGGGCAACCGCAACGGATTTTGAGTCCATCGCCTTAACCACTCGGCCACGACTATAGATGTTGGCAATAGGCCTGTAGTATTTATATGAAGTTATAGAATGATTACAGCAGACAAAGAGGACCTTCTGCCCGCCCTGTCTCTGTCACAACCTAGCCGGGCATGCACGCGCATTATTTCCTATGTGAAAATTCAGGGAGGTCAATGTTGTTTCCTCCTGGAGCCTCAGCTTGTTCTGAATTTCAAACTGTGGAAGGTAATCGACCTACAAAATCCTCGAGGTTGTAATGCCTTCCTCTCAATCATCAATAACATCATTCACATCTTCCACCTCTTTCCAAACACTGCAAACTCCACTTGCATCGTTCATCCTGATATTTTTCTCTTTGACATTTGAATATGAAGTTGCACAACCAATATTAATCAAGGTTGTGTTGGTGAATATGTGTCCATCCCCTCGGGGAACTGAACCGCAATGACACACACAGAGGAACAAACACCGACACATACAACGAGAGTGACAGAGGCCGAAGGAGAGACAAAGACCCAGAAAGCAAGGATGTCACTAACTTGGCCAATTATTGTTCAATTTCAGACTGCTAGTGAATGTTTGCAGATGAACTGAAGTCAGAAACACGGGGGTGTTTGGGTGGTTTTCTTTTTCATTTGACTGATAATTTATTCTGCAGACAGTTTGTGTCAATCAGGAATGGGAAGAAGGGGAGTTGGCACGATTGGAACCACGTGGAAAAACGCCTCAACCACTCGGCCAGGACAACTGGGTAAATGCTGCATGTTGTTTGTTTAACAGAATAGAATGAATACAGGGAGTTCCAGTGAGAGAAGGTCTTCCAGTCCGTGCAATCGCCCCAACTTTTCGCAGTCACCCTGGGATTTACACTGTCTCTCCTCATTCTTCCAACTGAAATACAACACGGCACAGCTCAGCTGCTCCTTCACCGCACGGAGATTTTTTGGGAAGCGTCTCAAATAACAAAGCACCAGAAAGTTTGGCAGCAGTGGGAGTAAAGCCCAAATCACTCGAGAGATCGAAACCTGAACCAGCGGCTGATCCCGCTCGGCCTCACTACCACATTCAGATTAGGCACAAACATTGACACTGAATTAGGATATAAAAAATAATGTTCAGGAGTTGGCCAATCGGCCCCTCGAGCATTCTCAGTTACTTAATAAGATCATCTGAAAACTTCAATCATCCTCCGCTTTGTAACATCCAGAAGTTTAGTTGCTGAACAGTCTCCACTCAAAATAAAGAGAGAAATGTCCTGTTAACTGCTTTTTTTTTTTGCTGATATGAAGTCAGAGAACTAACATGGATAATGTTTGGGTGGTGAAAATGGGAAACTGAACCACAGTGGCACACACAGAAAATCACAAATATGCAGGTTGTTAAGATTTGAAATTGTGAATATTTTCACACTTTCTTTCAATGTGCAGAAAGTGGAGCTGTGATCAGCTTATGGCTCAGAAGATGCACAGCAAGAAGGTACATAACAGGCTGATGCTCACGGTGCCTGTTTGGACTCGGTGAGCTGTATCTCTGCGATTGAGGCCATTTAAATGTCGTTCAAGAGGTCCGGTTCCAAATGCTGTGCTCGAAAAAGAAAACTCGCTGAATTTGCTTATCGTCTTGAATTCAAAGCATCACATGGAAGATAAAAAAGTTATCTTAACCGTGGTGTTAGGAAACAACAAATGACAGAAAGTTACAGCAAAGAAAGAGGCCATTCGGCCCTGTGTGCTGCTTTCAAAGGGCAGTGTGATTGGTGGATCTGAATATTCAAAGATATTCGTCATTTAGGAAGAATGGGCAAAAAGGAACACGAGGCGGGGTCGCGTTGTTAATAAGGAACGAGATCGGTACATTAGTGAGAGAGGAACTTAGATTGAAGGATCAACCTGTAGAATCAGTTTGGGTGGAGCTAAGAAACAGCAAGAGGCAGCAAACATTGGTGGGAGTTGTGTATCGGCCGCCAAACTGTATTGGAGTTTACTTTTACAAACTTCACCAAAGACAAGTTTCTTTGACCAAATGGTCTGTGTCGGATGAACACAAGTGTCCTCTTCAGCCAATGAGAAGAACCATTGCTGTTCGCTGGAACATGAAATCGATATTTTCCTCCTTTAAGACAGTTCTTAAAGCCTCCCCCTTTGACCGAGCTTTTAGTCATCAGACCGAATATGTGGCTCAGTGTCACACTTTGTCAGAAAATGCTCCTGGGGAACGCCTTGTGAAGTTTCATTAGGAAAAAGGAGCTTTATAAATATAAGTTGCTGTTGTAGTCCATGCACAGAAAGAGACAAACTACTCTTGCCTCTTTCATCCTGATATTTTTCACTGTAACATTGTAATGTGAACTTGTACCACTAATGTGAATACAGTTTGTGCTCGTAAAAATGTGTTCACCTCCTCAGGGAACTGAACCACATTGACCCACACAGAGGAACACAGACAGGTATACACCGAGAGTGACAGATGTCCAAGGAGAGACAAATGCCAGAGTGAAATCATGTCACCAAATTGGCTCCGTTTTGTTTTCCATTTCCGACTGGAGATTTGCAGAAGGCTGACAAATGAACGGAAAAAAGAGAACACGGGTGTGTTTGGATCACTTTCCCTTGATTCAAACGATAATAAGCTCTGTCTGTGCGCCGATAAAATCCAAAATAATGAGTAGCGTAGACGGCAGGATTCGAACCTGCGCGGGGTAACCCCAATGGATTTCTAATCCATCGCCTTAACCACTCGGCCACGACTACTGAACTACCCCACACTACTATTATTTGTATGAAATCATGCAATGGTTACAGCGGAGAACGTGGTCTTTCTGCCCGTCCTGTCACTGCCATTACCTGACCTTTTCCCCGGAACCCTGCAATTTATGCTGTCTCTCCTCGTTCTCCTGACCAAACTGGGAAAGAAAGAGTGAGAATGATCCAACCCGGCCAATTACCAGCCCATCAGTCTATTCTCCATCATCAGTTAAGTAATGGAAGGTGTCATCAATAGTGCTATCAAGTGGCACAGACTCAGCAATAACCTGCTCACTGATGCGCAGTTTGTGTTCCGTAAGGGCCACTCAGCTCCTGACCTCATTACAGCCTTGGTTCAAATATAAACAAAAGAGCTGAACTCCCGAGATGATTTGAGATCAGCATTTGACCGAGTGTGGCATCAAGGTGCCCGAGCACAACTGGAGTTAATGGGAATCAGGGGGAATCTCTCCGCTTGTTGGAGTCATACCTAGCACAAAGGAAGATGGTTGTGGTTGTTGGAGGTCAGTCATCGTAGCTCCAGGACATCACTGCAGGAGTTCCATAGAGTAGTGTCCTCGGCCCGACCATCTCCAGCAATGAACTTCCATCCATCATAAGGTCAGAAGTGGCGAAGTTAGCTGATGATTGCACAATGTTCAGCACCATACCCGACTCCTCAGATACTGAAGTAGTCCATGTCCAAATGCAGCAAGATCTGGGCAATATCCAGGCTTGGGCTGACAAGTGGCAAGTAACATTCGCACCCCACAAGTGTCAGGCAATGACCATCTTCAACACGAGAGAATCCAAACATCACCCCTTGATGTTCAATGGCATCACCATCACTGAATCCCTCACTATCAACATCCTGGGGGTTCCCATTGACCAGGAACTGGACTGGACTAGCCATATAAATACGGTGGCTACAAGAGCAGGTCAGAGGTTAGGAATCGTGCAACGTGTAACTCACCTCCTGACTCCCAAAATCCTGTCTACCATCTACAAGGCACAAGTTAGGAGTGTGATAGAATACTCCTCACTTTCTTGGATGAGTGCAGCCCCCGCAACACTGAAGAAGCTGGACACCGTCGAGGGCAAAGCAGTCCACTTGACTGGCACCACATCCACATTCACTCCCTTCACCACCGATGCACAGAAGCAGCAATGTACACCATCTACAAGATGCACTGCAGGAATTCACCAAGGCTGCTTAGACAGTAGCGTCCAAACCCACGACCATTACCAGTTGGAAGGACAAGGGCAGCAGATAGATAGGAACACCATCACCTTCAATTCACTCACCATCCTGACTTGAAAATATATCGCCGTTCCTTCACTGTCACTGGGTCAAAATCCTGGACCTCCCTTCCTAACAGCACAGTGGAAGTACCTACACAACATGGACTGCAGCGGTTCAAGAAGGCAGACCACCTTCCCAAGGGCAACTAGGGATGGACAATAAATGCTGGCCCAGACAGCGAAGCCCACATCACGTGAATGAATAAAAAAACAAGATCCAGGTTTACCTGCAAATTATATTGCCTTGAACTTCTGACCAAAGTAAAGCACTGCAAACGTCAGTCCCTGGAGCAAGTCTGACATATTTGCTCGGGTGTGGAACCAGCTGAAGCTTTTAATATTGGTCTTCTTAACACCGAGTTTCCAAATGGGAATTGTTCAATGGCTTGAAAGCGAAAAAAACAGGGCTAAGGAGAAAGAGAAGGAAATTGTCATTAATTATAAAGCTCTTTGTCCAAAACTGACACAGACAGCATGGTGGAAGGTCCTCTTACTGAGCTGTGCCATTTGATGATGACATTGTTGATCAGTCTGTCTCCAGCATTCCTAATGAGAACAGCCGAATTCCATTTCTTCAAAACAAAGACCCAAAGTGCTGCTGCATGACGTCACCGCTTAACATTCCAGACAGCTCCATTGGGCTCTTTACAGCGCAGGGTTTATAGAGGCGAGTGAGGTCATATTCGCTTCACATATGATGGAGCTGCGGTTTGAAAGCTGGCAAGAGCATTATCCAAGCTTGTTTATTTAAGTGAGTGAAAGTTCAATAATTTCCGTTTGTTGTAAATATGAACACGACGGTTGCAATCCTGCTGACTAAAGTTTTCACCATTTTTGATTTTAACCAAATTAACTATCAGTTAATTACAAGGAAACCCATCCAAATACGTCCGTATTTTCTGATTTTCATTCATTTGTCAACATTCAGGAAATTTGCTTTCAGAAATGGAACAAACACTGAGCCAAGTTTGTGACACCCTTGCTTTCTGGGTGTGTGTCTCTCTTTACGCCTCTGTTAATCTCGATGTTTTTCTCTCTGTGTCTGTTCCTCTGTGATTCTCAATGTGGTTCAGTTCCCTCAGGGGGTTAAAACGTTTTTAACGTCGCAAACTTGATTCACATTAGTTGTGCGAATTCATGTTAAAATGTCACAGACAAAAAGTATCAGCATGAAAGATAAAACAGGAGACTGGCCCTTTCTATATATATCCTACAACAACAACTTAAATTTATAAAGCGCTTTTAACCTAATGAAACGTCATAAGGAGTTACCCAGGAGCATTATACAACAAAGTATGACACCGAGCCACATATTCGGTCAGATGACTAAAAGCTCGGTCAAAGGGGGAGGCTTTAAGAATTGTCGTAAAGGAGGAAAGTATCGATTTCATGTTCCAGCTAACAGCAATGGTTCTTCTCATTGGTGAAGAAGTCGCTTGTGTTCAACCTAAACAGACCATTTGGTCGGAGAAAGTTGTCTCTGGAAGATGTCCGGAATGACAAAAAAATGTCAAAAGTTGCCTCCATAATCCAAATGTCAAGCCTTATTGGTCGTTTCCCTGATGTCCAGTGACTGGGAATCGGCGCTTCCATTGGACCAACAGCGAATAGGCTGGAGGGCATTGGAAATTAAAGTTTCACATGAGCAGCTTGTGGGACTATTTACCTCACTGTCAGTTTCATGTTCCAGATCACAGAAACCGTTGTTTTCATTGGCTGAAGAAGTCGTTTATCTTGAACCTTAACAGGCAGTTTTATGGTGAAAGAGATCTGAACTGAAAAACAATAGGCAAAAGCAACGTAGATCAGCCAAACCGAAATAAGTTGGCCTAACGTCCCTGGTGGTCTAGTGGTCAGGATTCGGCGCTCTCACCGCCGCGGCCCGGGTTCGATTCCCGGTCAGGGAATGTCGAGTTATTGAGATTTTTTAGAACGAGCGTTGATCACTCGTTGACTGGAAACGTTTTAAACCCCACCAGAATCAGAGGAGTGAGGGTTCAAGGGCACCTCAAGAGCTAGAAAACATCACACTTGGTTCAAGTGGAATGAAGCAAGAGGAGAGGAGAAGGGCTGGTTGCAAAGCACTGACGATAGAAATGTTGGTGTGAGGCAAAATATGCGTGGGAGAAGAACGAATTTTGCTGCCTACTGTTTGCACCGGCACAAATGTCACTTCTGATGGATCAACCAATCACAACTGCTCTTTGAAACCAGCACGCCCGGCCGATTGGCCTCTTTCTGTGCTGTAACTTTCTATAATTTTATGTTTCCCAACAGCACCGGTCATTCTGCCATTGTATAATCCACTCGAGTGAGATGTACTTTCTTACCTTGTATTCGGCTCTTTTGAAACCAAAACACGGAGCAAATTCAGCGAGTTTTCTTGCCATTTCCAGCACGAGATTTGTCACGAGACTAATTGAGCGACACATTAATGGTGCCAATCCTTCACTGGAGCTCACCGCGTCCAAGGTGCACTGTTATCATCAGCCTGTCATGTACCTTCCTGCAGTATATCTGCTGAACAATATAAGCCTATCACAGCTCTGCTTTCTTCACATTGAAAGCCAGTGTGAAAATCAATTTCAAAGCTGAACAACTGGGAGGGGAGTGACTGTGGATAATGGGCACTGGGCACATTCCTGTAATCAGTATCTGGGAGAACCAGGAAGATGAGATCCAGTTGTCTCTTTACCCACGAGTTATACCCATTCCCATGAACTGACTGTCTCTGCATGAAGCAGCTAATTAACCTGGGGGCTGGACGGGTAGAGGGAGCTGGAGGCGAGACAGGGACAGAAGCAGAATGAGATGCGACATGAAAGTGTTTTGAATTTGATGTGTGTCAGTTGCTTTCAGTGATGCTTTCAGTCTTGTAAGTTTCACAGGAGCCGCAGTGATTGGTTGGTTTTTTTTTTATTTCAAGCAGCAAGATTTTAAAAGTAAAAAGATAAAAGTCTGAACCTTTCCATATATATCCGAAAACGACAGCTTAGATTTATAAAGCGCCTTTACCCTAATGAAACGTCATAGGACGTTCCCCAGGAGCATTATATATCAAAGTGTGACACCGAGACACATATCCGGTCAGATGTCTAAAAGCTCGGTCAAAGGGGTAGGCTTTAAAGGAGGAAACTATCGATTTCATGTTCCATCCATCAGCAATGGTTCATCTCATTGGTGAAGAAGTCACTTGTGTTCAACCCAAACAGACTAATTGGTCGGAGAAAGTTGTTTCTGGTGAAAGAGATCGGGAATGAAAAAAAATGTCATAAATTGCCTCCATAATCCAAATGTCAAGCCTTGTTGGTAGTTTCCCTGATGTCCAGTGACTGGGAATCGGCGCTTCCATTGGATCAACAGCGAATAGGGTGGAGGGTTTGGAAATTGAAAGTTATACATGAGCAGCTTGTGGGGCTATTTCACCTCACTGTCAATTTCATGTTCCAGATCATAGAAACCGTTGTTTTCATTGGCTGAAGAAGTCGTTTATCTTGAACCTAAACAGGCAGTTTTGTGGTGAAGGAGATCTGAACCGAAAAACAATAGGCAAAAGCAGCGCAGATAAGCGAAATCAAAAACTGCTGGCGTAGCTTCCCTGGTGGTCTGGTGGTCAGGATTCGGCGCTTTCACGGCCGCGTCCCGGGTTCGATTCCCGGTCAGAGAATGTCGAGTTATTGAATTTGTTGGAATGAATGTTGATTTTTCATTGATTGGAAACGTTTGAAAGCTCCACCAGAATCAGAGAAGTGAGAGTTTAAGTTTCGCCTCAGAGCTGGAAAACATCACACTTGGTTCAAGTGGAGTGAGGGAATGAAGGAAGAGGAAAAGTTGCAAAGCACTGAGTATAGACATGTTGGTGTGAAGCAAAATATGGGTGGGACAAGTACGAATATTGCTACCTACTGTTTGCACCGGCACAAATATCACTCCTGATGGATCAACCAATCACAACTGCTCTTTGAAACCAGCACGCCCGGCCGATTGGCCTCTTTCTGTGCTGTAACTTTCTATAATTTTATAGCAACAGCACGGGTCATTCTGCCATTTTATAATTCACTCGAGCGAGATGCACTTTCTTACCTTGTATTCGGCTCTTTTGAAACCAAAACACGGACCAAATTCAATGGGTTTTCTTGTCATTTCCAGCACGAGATTTGTCACGAGACTAATTGAGCGACACAGTAATGGTGCCAATTCTTCCCTGATGCTCACCACATCCAAAGAGCACTGTTATCATCGGCCTGTCATGTATCTTCTTGCACTACATCTGCTGAACAATATAAAGCTTATCACAGCTCTGCTTTCTTCACATTGAAATCCAGTGTGAAAATCAAATAAAAAGCTGAACAACTTGGAGGGGAGTGACTGTGGATAATCGGCACTGTGCACATTCCTGTAATCAGTATCTGGGAGAACCAGGAAGATGAGATCCAGGAGTCTCTTTACCCCACGAGTTTTACCCATTCCCACGAATTCACCGTGTCTGCATGAAGCAGCTAATTGACCTGGGAGCTAGACGGGCAGAGGGAGCTGGGGGCGAGACAGAAGCAGAAAGAGATGCGACATGAAAGTACTTTGAATTTGACGTGTGTCAGTTGCTTTCAGTGATGAATGTCTGCCATGTAAGTTTCACAGGAGCCGCAGTAATCAGTTGGTGTTTTATTTAAGCAGCAAGATTTCAAATTAAAAAGATAAAAGCAAATTACTGTGAATGATGTAAATCTGAACCAAACAGAGCCAAACAGAGGCCAACACAGCACAACAGAGCCAAACCGAGAACAACAGAGCCAAACAGAGCCTAACAGAGCCAAACAGAGCCTAACAGAGCACAAGAGAGCGAAACAGAGCCAAACAGAGTCAGAGTGAAATAGAGCAGAACAGAGCTAAACAAAGCCAAACAGAGCAAAAAAGAACGAAACAGAGGACAACAGAGCCAAACAGAGCCAGACAGTGCCAAACAGAGCCAAACAGAGTCAAACAGAGGAAAGCAGAGCCAAACAGAGCCAAACAGAGCCGAACAGATCCAAGCAGAACCAAAGAGAGGCAAACAGAGCTAAACAGAGCCAAACAGATCCAAACAGAGCAAAACAGAGCCAAACCGAGCCAAACTGAGCCAAACAGAGCCAAACAGAGCCAAACAGAGCACAACAGAGCCAAACAGAGCCAAACAATGCCAAACAGAGCCAAACAGAGCCAAACAGAGCAAAACAGAGCCAAAGAGTGCCAAACAGAGTGCAACAGAGCCAATTAGAGCCACACAAAGCCAAACAGAGCCAAACAGAGCCAAACAGACCACAACAGAGCCTAACAGAGCCAAACAGAGACAAACAGAGCCAAACAGAGCCAAACAGAGCAAAACAGAGCAAAACATTGCGAAACAGAGCAAAACAGAGCCAAACATTGGCAAACAGAGCCAAATAGAGTCAAACAGAGCAAAACAGAGCAAAACAGAGTCCAGCAAGAGGACAACAGAGCGAAACAGAGCCAAAGAGAGCCCAACAGAGCACAACAGAGCCAAAATGAGCCCAACAGAGCCAAACAGAGCTAAACAGAGACGAACAGTGCAAAAGAGAGCCAAACAGAGCCTAACAGAGCCAAACAGAGCCTAACAGAGCCAAACAGAGCACAAGAGAGCCAAACAGATCCAAACAGAGCCAAACAGAGCAAAACAGAGTGAAATAGAGCAAACCAGAGCCAAACAAAGCCAAACGGAGCAAAACAGAACCAAACAGAGGACAACAGAGCCAAACAGAGCCAAACAGAGCACAACAGAGCCAAACAGAGCCAAACAATGTGAAACAGAGCAAAACAGAGCCAAACAGAGCCAGACAGAGCCAAACAGAGCCAAATGGAGCAAAACACAGTGAGACAGAGCCAAACAGAGCCAAACGGAGCCAAACAGAGCAGAACAGAGCAAAACAGAGCCAGACAGATCCAAACAGAGCCAAACAAAGTACAACAGAGTCAAACAGAGCCAACCAGAGCCAAACAGAGCCAAACAGAGCACAACAGAGCCAAACAGCGACAAACAGAGCAAAACAGAGCCGAACAGAGCACAACAGAGCCAAACAGAGCCAAACAGAGCCAAAAAGAGCCAAACAGAGCGAAATAGAGCAAAACAGAGCCAAACAGTGCCAGACAGAGCCAAACAGTGCCAAACAGAGGCAAACAGAGTGAAACAGAGCAAAACAGAGTGAAACAGAGCCAAACAGAGCATAACAGAGCCAAACAGAACCAAACAGAGGAAAAGAGAGGAAAACAGAGCAAAACAGAGCTAAACAGAGCGGAACAGAGCCAACCAGAGCGAAACAGATCAAAACAGAGCACAACAGAGCCAAAGAGAGCCAAAGAGAGCCAATCAGAGCCAAACAGGGCAAAACAGAGCCACACAGAGCCAAACCGAGCCAAACAGAGCACAACAGAGCCAAACGGAGCCAAACAGAGCAAAACAGAGCGAAACAAAGCCGAACAGAGCAACACATAGCCAAACAGAGCAAAACAGTGCCAAACAGAGCAAAACAGAGCAAAGCAGAGCGAAAGAGAGCCAAACAGAGCCAAACAGAGCAAAATAGAGCGAAACAGAGCAAAATAGAGCCAAACGGAGCAAAACAGAGCGAAAGAGAGCCAAACAGAGCCAAAAAGAGCTAAAAAGTGCCAAACAGAGCAAAACAGAGCCACACAGAGCCAAACAGAGCCAAACAGAGCACAACAGAGCCAAACAGAGCCAAACAGAGCCAGGCACAGCCAAACAGGGCAAAACAGAGCCACACAGAGCCAAACAGAGCACAACAGAGCCAAATGGAGCCAAACAGAGCCAAAAAGAGCCAAATTGAGCAAAACAGAGCAAAACAGAGCCAAAACGAGCAATACGGAACCAAACAGAGCCAAACAGAGCAAAGCGGAGCGAAAAAGATACAAACAGAGCCAAAGAGAGCCAAACAGAGCACAACAGAGCCTAACAGAGACAGACAGAGCCAAACAGAGCGAAACAGAGCGAAACAGAGCCAAACCGAGCCCAACAGAGCCAAACAGAGCTAAAGAGACCCAAACATAGCAAAACAGAGCCAAACAGAGCCTAACAGAGCCAAACAGAGCCAAACAGAGCCAAACAGAGCACAAGAGAGCCAAATAGAGCCAAACAGAGCCAAACAGAGCAAAACAGAGTGAAATAGAGCAACACAGAGCCAAATAAAGCCAAACGTAGCAAAACAGAACCCAACAGAGGGCAAAAGAGACAAACAGAGCCAGACAGTGCCAAACAGAGCCAAACAGAGCCAAACAGAGGAAAGCAGAGCCAAACAGAGCCAAACAGAGCCGAACAGATCCAAACAGAACCAATCAGAGCCAAACTGAGCTAAACAGAGCCAAACAGAGCCAAACAGAGCCAAATAGAGCCAAACGGAGCAAAACACAGTGAGACAGAGCCAAACAGAGCCAAACAAATTACAACAGAGTCAAACACAGTCAACCAGAGCCAAACACAGCACAACAGAGCCAAACAGAGCAAAACAGAGCCAAACAGAGCCAAACAGAGCCAAACAGAGCCAAACAGAGCCAAATAGAGCAAAACAGAACCAAACAGTGCCAGACAGAGCCAAACAGCGCCAAACAGAGTGAAACAGAGCAAAACAGAGTGAAACAGAGCAAAACAGAGCCAAACAGAACCAAACAGAGGAAGAGAGAGGAAAACAGAGCAAAACAGAGCTAAACAGAGCGGAACAGAGCCAAACAGAGCAAAACAGAGCCAAACAGAGCACAGGAGAGCCAAACGGAGCCAAACAGAGCAAAACAGAGCCAAACAGAGCCAAACAGAGCAACACAAAGCAAAACAGAGCAAAAAAGTGCCAAACAGAGCCATACAGAGCAAAGCAGAGCGAAAGAGAGCCAAACAGAGCCGAACAGATCCAAACAGAACCAAACAGAGCCAGACAGAGCTAAGCAGAGCCAAACAGATCCAAACAGAGCAAAACAGAGCCAAAACGAGCCAAACCGAGCCCAACAGAGCCAAACAGAGCAAAACAGAGCACAACAGAGCCAAACAGAGCCAAACAATGCCAAACGGAGCAAAACAGAGCCAAACAGAGCCAAACAGAGACAAACAGAGCCAAACAGAGCAAAACACAATGAGACAGAGCAAAACAGAGCCAAACGGAGCCAAACAGAGCCAAACAGAGCAAAACAGAGCCAGACAGATCCAAACAGAGCCAAACAAAGTACAACAGAGTCAAACAGAGCCAACCAGAGCCAATCAGAGCCAAACAGAGCACAACAGAGCCAAACAGAGTCAAAGAGAGCAAAACAGAGCGAAGCAGATCCAAATAGAGCATAACAGAGCCAAACAGAACCAAGCAGAGGAAAAGAGAGGAAAGCAGGGCCAAACAGATCTAAAAAGAGCGGAACAGAGCCAAACAGAGCAGAACAGAGCCAAACAGAGCCAAATAGAGCCAAACAGAGACAAACAGAGCAAAACACAGTGAGACAGAGCAAAACAGAGCCAAACGGAGCCAAACAGAGCCAAACAGAGCAAAACAGAGCCAGACAGATCCAAACAGAGCCAAACAAAGTACAACAGAATCAAACAGAGCCAACCAGAGCCAATCAGAGCCAAACAGAGCACAACAGAGCCAAACAGAGTCAAAGAGAGCAAAACAGAGCGAAGCAGATCCAAATAGAGCATAACAGAGCCAAACAGAACCAAGCAGAGGAAAAGAGAGGAAAGCAGGGCCAAACAGATCTAAAAAGAGCGGAACAGAGCCAAACAGAGCAGAACAGAGCCAAACAGAGCCAAATAGAGCCAAACAGAGCCAAACAGAGAAAAACGGAGCCAAACAGAGCCTTACAGAGCAGAACGGAGCCAAAGAGATCCAAACAGAGCAAAACAGAGTGAAAGAGAGCAAAACAGAGCCACACAGAGCCAAACAGAGCCAAACAGAGACAAACAGAGCCACACAGAGCCGAACAGATCCAAACAGAACCAAACAGAGGCAAACAGAGCTAAACAGAGCCAAACTGATCCAAACAGAGCAAAACAGAGCCAAACCGAGCCAAACTGAGCCAAACAGAGCCAAACAGAGCACAACAGAGCCAAACCGAGCAAAACAGAGCCAAACATTGGCAAACAGAGCCAAATAGAGTCAAACAGAGCAAAACAGAGCCAAACAGAGCCCAGCAAGAGGAAAACAGAGCGAAACAGAGCCAAACAGAGCCCAACAGAGCACAACAGAGCCAAACCGAGCCCAACAGAGCCAAACAAAGCTAAAGAGACCCAAACATAGCAAACAGAGCCAAACAGAGCCTAACAGAGCCAAACAGAGCCAAACAGAGCCAAACAGAGCACAAGAGAGCCAAATAGAGCCAAACAGAGCCAAACAGAGCAAAACAGAGTGAAATAGAGCATAACAGTGCCAAACAAAGCCATACGGTGCAAAACAGAACCAAACAGAGGACACCAGAGCCAAACAGATCCAGACAGTGCCAAACAGAGCCAAACAGAGGAAAGCAGAGCCAAACAGAGCCAAACAGAGCCGAACAGATCCAAACAGAACCAAACAGAGGCAAACAGAGCTAAACAGAGCCAAACTGATCCAAACAGAGCAAAACAGAGCCAAACCGAGCCAAACTGAGCCAAACAGAGCCAAACAGAGCAAAACAGAGCCAAACAGAGCAAAACAGAGCCAAACATTGGCAAACAGAGCCAAATAGAGTCAAACAGAGCGAAACAGAGCCAAACAGAGCCCAGCAAGAGGAAAACAGAGCGAAACAGAGCCAAACAGAGCCCAACAGAGCACAACAGAGC